>NC_134355.1:295396415-295719748 GCF_048569485.1 Anomaloglossus baeobatrachus | reverse complement strand
TGCATTTCCTTTTCTCCCATCAGCTGATCCCACACTGTCATGACAACTCATTGGTGCCCTGTGATTGCGTCACGTAGCTGCCGATGGCGGTGGGGAACAGCATGATCCCGTATTAGATCGCGCTGTCAGTTTGACAGCACAATCTAAGTGGTTACCAGGTGCAGGTGATTCTCCCACCCACCCGCGCCTGTTAGATGCACATCTCTGCTGATCAGATCAGACGTATACGAGTATTTATGTCCTAAGTTGTAAAGGGGTTAACCCTGAAATTTATCAAAGATAATTATAATCATCAGGCAGCACCATGACATCACTTCCTTTATTGTGTCTCTTACGCTGGGGGCACCACTGCTCCTATTGGGAGCGGGGTGAGGTGAGCTTCAGTTTCTTTTTAAATTACCATACTACTACATGGAGATACACAGGGTAGCATTATTTTTTTATGGAGGCACAGAGGGGGCACTTTTACTTTACGGATACACAATGGGAGGATTATTACTATGTGGAGGCACAGAAGCGGCACTAATATTATAGAAAAGTACAATTGGGCACTATCTTTAAATGGAGATAGAGAGGGGGATTATTACTGAAGGGGGCACTATTATTGTGTAGTGTACAAAAGGGAGGTACTGTGTGGGGTACTGGGGGGCATTATTACTGTCTCTGGCAGCATGGTTTGCTATAGCAGTATGGAGTTTGTGTAAAGGTGAAGAAAAGTGGAGAACGTTGAAGAAGACAGTCTGCATCGAATAGACAAGAATAGGCAACAATCAGAAAGAGTGTCACTTGTAATTCACTTGATTTTACTGTATAGTATATACTTAAATGATCTACAACGCACATGTGTAAAACTGGTACCTACCACTTTATTGTCACTGTATGGTGTTTTTTGTTAATGATCAATATGGTGGTATTATTTGGTAACTATGTGGTCATGGTGTGGTGGTGATATTTGCCTTTTAAATAGTTGTTTTATTGGTAACATTGGTCCTGTTATACTGGATTTTGATCAGTGACAGAATGATGATTATACCTGTTCTATATTGCTATTATTTGGTGACTGTAATAAAGATGCTATCTATGTAAGCTGGTGTGGGGGACAGCATGTGCTTGATTGTTTTTCTTACTGCGTGTAATATACAGTACATCATGGTGCTTTTTGTATGAATTACATGGATGAGGGCAGAATATGACATCATATCCAACAAGAGAGAAAAAGAGAGAAAAGAGAGAAACAGAAAAAGAGAGAAAACAAGAGAGAGAAAGAGAGAAAAAAGAGAGAAAAAGAGAGAGAAAGAGCGAGAGAGAGTGAGAAAGAGAGAGAGAGAAAGAGAGAGAGAAAGAGAGATAGAAAGAGAGATAGAAAGAGAGAGAGAAAAAGAGAGAGAAAGAGGGAAAAAGAGAGTGAAAGAGAGAAAGAGAGAGAAAAAGAGAGAAAAAGAGAAAAAGAGAGAAAGAGAGAAAGAGAAAAAGAAAGAAAAAGAGAGAAAAAAAGAGAGAAAGAGAGAGATAAAAAGAGAGGAAATAAGAGAGAAAGAGAGAGAAAAAGAGAGAGAAAGAGAAAAATAGAGAAAAAGAGAGAAAGAGAGAGAAAGAAAGAGTGAAAAAGAGAGAGAGAAAGAGAAAGAGAGAGAAAGAGAGAGAGAAAGAGAGAGAGAGAGAAAGAGAGAGAAAGAAAGAGAGAAAAACAGAGAAAAAGAGAGAGAAAGAGAGAGAAAGAGAAAAAGAGAGAGAGAGAAAAAGAGAGAGAGAGGAGAGAGGGAGAGAGAGGAGAGAGAAGAGAGAGAAGAGGAGAGAGGAGAGAGAAGAGAGAGGGAGAAGAGAGAGGAGAGGAGAGAGAGAAGAGAGAGAGAAGAGAGAGAGAAGAGAGAGAAGAGAGAGAGAGAGGAGAGAGAGAAGAGAGCAATGCACCCTCATTCCGTGAACTGCTCCGATTTTAGAGGTGTGTCCCGCAGCTCACAGCTGATGTCCGGCTCCTCCCCTCAGTGCAGAATTAAATTAAATTATAAATTAATAATTATAATTTAAAATAAAAAATAAATTAAATAAAATTCTTTACTTGGACGGCCAGGACTCAAACTCATGAGGTAATTCTCCTTAGGCGACAGCTCTACCCATTGAGCCACTGCCTTTAATGAAAAGCATAGGAAGATTTGGTCATCTTGACCTCTGTATTGCAGAGAGAGAGAGAGAGAGAGATCACACGCAGGCACTACCAGAGTGAAGTCTCTGGTGACAGCACGGCTCACGTCAGTTGCTACGTAGATCTGACACAGAGCGCTCGTGCGCTGTGGCGCTCCCTGTCAACTTCATGTAGCAGAGCTGAAAGCGTCGTGTGGATTACTTCGGACCTGGATTGTTTTTTTTTGGATTTATAAAGAGGTAAATGAGGGTGGTTTTTTGTTTTTTATTCCAAAGAAAGGATTTTTCGTTGTGTGTGTTTATTTACTTTCACTTACACGTTAATCATGGAAGGTATCTCAGGGAGACGCCTGTTATGATTAATTATGCCACCGCACCAGGGCAATTCGGGATGAGCCATTTAGAGTCCAGGGACTGTCGCATCTAATGTATGCGGCAATTCCGGGCGGTTGCTGGCTGATATTGTTAGGGTGGTGGGCTCCCCATAACGTGGCACTCTCCATCCTGACAATACCAGCCTCCAGCTGTGTGGCTTTATCTTGGCTGGTATCAAAATTGGGGAGAAGCGCAGTTTTTTCTTTTAAATTTATTTATTTATTTTACTGCACGATATAGACCCGCCCGCCGGCGGCTCTGATTGGTTGCAGTGAGACAGCTGTCACTCAGCGTGGAGCATGTCTGACTGCAACCAATCATGGGCGCCGGTGGGCGTGGAAAGCAGGGAATACCAGATTGAATAATGAGTGGCAGCCATTTTCAAAAGAGGAAAAGCCGGCGTAGCTTTGTGACAGCCATGCATCACCGTGCCAGTGATCGGTAAGAAGAAAATAGAGAGGGATTGTGCTGGGGACGCAGGACGCATGCAAATATTTACACAACATGCGCGAACGGTTCGAATCGAACATTGCTCAACTTTACTTCTCTTATAAGATGTATTAACATGTACTATGGATTTATTTTGTAAACATTTTACACTGTTACTTTAAAGTTTAACTGAAAATAAAAAATCTGTGATAGAAAAAATATTTATTAAAGGGAACCTGTCACCAGATTTGGGCCTTCTAACCTAAAGATAGCATCTTAAACAGCACTTGTGGTTCATTCCATGCATTCCCTCCCGGTATGTAATTTGTCCGGTCTGGTCCTATAGATGTCATATTTTGTGCTTCCTGTCCCTCCTTTTGTTGTCCTCCTGTGATGATTGACGTGGATGATGCCTTGGACACTATCCACGTAGGCGGGCAAAATCTCTTGACTGCACAAACATATTACCCGCTCGTGTAGTTACACTTTGCTCCGCCCTATTGCGGGTAGAGCCAAAACCATAGGTTTGTCTGTGTGAACTGGCAAGTTTTCTGCGCAAGTGCGAGATTTTACCTGGTGATGTGGATGAGGTCACTTGTTTAATTCACATCATGGGTAAAATCTCGCGACTGCACCGAGAACTCGCCGGTTCACACAAGCGACCTGGGAATACGGAGATTTTGTCTGCTACGTTGATGGCATCCAACTCATCATCCACGTTAATCAGCACAGGAGGGACAGGAGGCACAGAATAGGACGCCCATCGGTCTGGAACGAAAAATTTACATACCGGGCAGGAGATTTTATAAAGGTTTTTTTGTGGGCTACAGGGAGGGTTAAGGGGTAACGTACACCTTCATGCAATGCAACACAGGCGCTGCTTAAGGTGCTAGTTTTAGTTTAAAAGGCCAAAATCTGGGTACAGGTTTCCTTTAATAGGTTTATTTAGATTTTTTGCTAATTTGTATGGCTACAATATATACATACAAATGTAAATATTTCTGCAGTTGTAAATAACACAGGCTACACTAGAAAATGATCCTAAAAATATGTCAACTGTCAAATGTGGGCTCATAGAGACGGTGTATATTGCAAATTCGGATCTGGAGGGAAAGTCTTCTGTGAATTACGGTAGTTGCAATGTGTATGAAATTTTAAAAAATCTTATGTACACTTTGCAGACAATATACACAGCCTAATTTGACTAGCACTGCTATAAAACGGATTTCCCCATTTCCACAATTAAATGTAAAACTTTATTTACTGATGCGTATTTTAACCCTAGCTTATATCCTAAATGTAGAAGAAAAATATGAGCCAAGTCTAATATGACAACAAAAGTTGTAAAAAGAAAATCAGAGCAGAAAAAAAAGGAACTTAAAAAGCTTTCTAGAAAATCTAAATTTGGCTTATAGATCAGTCATTTTTTTCCACCATTGAAAGAGTATATGGGGGGAAAACGTAACGTTTATAACATATAATATAATAAAATGAAGATGAAACTGGGAGAAACAAAAGTTCTATTAAAAAAGTCTTAGGAATGATTAGTATATCCCAAGAGGAAATGAATAGGAGATTTGACTTGGAATGAAAGAAGATTTGTTTAATGCAAAAGTCACTATGGGGTATTTGACAAAATGAATTAAAGTGGAAATGGTTTGATCTTGTGGGAATATGTTTACAGTCTATTAAAAGTTAAAATAGTTTATGAGAAGTAGACACCAAATAGAAAGCATACAACAAAAGTTATCATGCTATTGAATTTTAAAAACAGAACCAAATTTGCAACTTAGATTCTCCGTCATTGAGATTCAGTGGCATACCAGTAATAGCAACTGATCACTTGGCCGATATGGGGCACATGGGGCCTGTTGCTTGTGTGGCGACCCTGAGGCTTCAGTCGCCACATGGTACTGCGCTTCACTTAAGGTGCAGTATTTGTCTCGGGTAAGGAGGGGGTTAATCACCGATGTTTCTATATTTCACCTTACATACAGCTTAGGTACCTTCTCACTGGGGACTGGACTAGGGTAGGCCTGGGGGTGGCCATCACAAGGCATGGGACTTTCCTGGTCACTAGGACAACCACCTGGGGTGCGGGCACCACTTGGGGTAGAAGTAGGAGCAACCTTGACACAATCTTCAGTCAAGTCGGGACTATAGTTCTGGCAACACAACACCACTTTCTTCCTTCTTTCTTCACGGAGCCTGAGGCTTGGAGTGGAAAGCTCAGCCCAGGTTTCTCAGTTCTGAAGGGGCATCCCTTGAGAAAGGACACTTTCAGACACCGGTGACTACCTCAAACTTTTCTGGGGATCGGTTGGAGCCCATCACGGCGGAGACCGGCATCTCCGGGGAGCCCACAGACAGTGAGTAAAGACCTGGAACCGCAACTACTGTATCAGCCCTTCATTGCCGGAGCCGGCGCCTCGCGCTTCGGCGGCAATGGCCACTACTACCTACATCATCTTCACCGAGGCCTAGCTTCACCTGCAGGAAGCTGAACTATCCTAGCTGTGACACCATCCATCCCAGAGGACAGCAACCGCAGCGGTGGCTGATCCCTGGCCGCATACCACAGCTGGCGTCACGAGACAGCTGGTACTACCAACATAATCATCCCATCCTTCTTCCCTCTTTTGGTGTACACCTCAGGGCCACGAAGGCAGACAAGGCCCCCCGTGACATCCAAGACCCGACATTACCAGCCCAGCGATGAGTATTTAACCCCTGCTCTTGGGTGCTATATTTTGGTGTTTCGAACAGAATTGCGTGCCCGCAACAGCGGGTACTGTGCAAACTGTCAAAACTTATTTCTTGAAAAAGATAGTTGCCATTAACCATTCTGCGCCGGAAGAAAAGGGGGCATGCTGTTGTGGGCGGCACCCCAAAAAGCGCGTGAACCGAGGCCCCGCTACTGGAGGCGAGTGCTATCCACCTGGGGAACCAGGCAGAACTGGAAAGAAAGATCCTGTCAATTAAGACAGAAGACCAGGATGATCCAGACACTGCACCCTTGACACCTGAGCTGCCGGATTCAAAGCCTTGTGTTTCTGGAGAGGAGTGGCCACCACAGTGCTCAGAGAAAGCACCCCTGTTAAGTGTCGGTGGGGACGAACTTTGTGATTTGTCTAAGGCAGACCCTCCGGCTGAGACTTTCTCGATGACACCTTCGGCCCACCTGGGCCCTTGGGGGGCCCAGTGCTGGCAATTTCATAGCCAGGAGCACCGCGACGGGACTGAGAGTGAGGTAATCACAATCCTACCCTTGAGGGGAGGTGTACTGGATTGCTGCCTGAGAGTCGTCCCGGATGGGGAACCAGTTTCTGATCCTGCCGGCATTTTAATACCGGTTTGCCGTTGTTGTGGCATAGCAGGACATCATCCCATGAGTATCCAGAACCAGGGGGCTGGAATCAGCCCTCTTGTACCACCAGTGGCCAAGAAAGAGTAAATGTTTTCATATGCAAATGTTGATGTTTTGTTGCATTTGATCACACTGTTGACTGATAACTATTTAATGTTTGAAACTGTTAATTGTTAATGCCTCCCATAAAGGGAAGATTGTCTACCTGTTTATTTTGCATAACGAAATTGTGGTGAACCATTGTTATTTTATTGCAGCCCGGGAGTGCTGCGATTTGCTGTGGGGGAATGTGGCGCCCCTAAGGCTTCAGTCACCACAGGGTACTGCGCCTCACTTAACGTGCAGTATTCGTCTTGGGTAAGGAGGGGGTTAATCACCGGTGTTTCCACATTTCACCTTACATACAGCTTAGGTACTTTCTCACTCGGGATTGGACAAGGGTAGGCTGGGGGGCGCCATCACAAGGCATGGGACTTTCCCGGTCATTAGGACAACCACCTGGGGGGCGGGCATCACTTGGGTTAGATGTAGGAGCAACCTTCACGTAATCATCAGTCAAGTCGGTGACTACAGTCCTGGCAACATGACACCACTTTCTTCCTTTTTTCTTCACGGAGCCTGAGGCTTGAAGCAGGAAGCTCAGCCTGGGTTTCTCACTTCTGAAGGGGCATCCCTTGGGAAAGGACACTTTCAAACACCGGTGGCTACCTCTAACTTATCCGGGATCGGCTGGAGCCAATCACGACGGAGACCAGCACCTCTGAGCAGCCCACGGACAGTGAGTAAAGACCTGGAACCGCAACTACTGTGTCAGCCTTTCATTGCCGGCGCCCCATGCTTCGGCACCAACGGCTACTACTACCTCCATCATCCTCCCTGGGGCCTAGATTCAGCTGCGGGAAGCTGAACTATCCTATCTGCGACACAATCCTCCCCAGAGGATAGCATCCGCAGCAGCGACTAATCCCTGGCCGCATACCGCAGGTGGCGTCACGAGACAACTACTACTCCCCACATAATCATCCCATCCTTCATCCCCCTTTTGGTGTACACCTCAGGGCCACGAAGCCATGCAGGGCCACCCGTGACATCCAAGACCCGACATCACCAGCCCAGCGATGAGTATTTAACCCCTACCCCATAGGTGCTACACTAGCACTGGCACCTTGCCCCCCTCCCTGCCATTGCACGTCCAACTATATCTGTATATTGGGTGCGGACACAGGGGAAATCAATGATGGAACAGGGATTCATCAGCTCAGTCCTCCATCTTTCTTCCTGAGCGTCTGACCTATAAATAGAGTTGAGCGCGGTTCACGGTTCGCAGTTCGCCAGTTCGCGGTTCGAGTGATTTTGGCTCCACCCACTTCGCACTCCGCCGCCCGCACACATGGCCCCGCTAGGCTCCGCCCACCTGGCACTCTGCACACATGGCCCCGAAAGGCTCCGGCCACCTGGCACTCTGCACACATGGCCCCGCTAGGCTACGCCCACCTGGCACTCTGCACACATGGCCCCACTAGGCTCCGCCCACCTGGCACTCTGCACACATTACCCCGCTAGGCTCTGCCCACCTCACACATAGCCCCGCTAGGCTCCGCCCACCTGGCACTCTGCACACATTACCCCGCTAGGTTCCGCCCACCTGGCACTCTGCACACATGGCCCCGCTAGGCTCCGCCCACCTGGCACTCTGCACACATTACCCCGCTAGGCTACGCCCACCTGGCACTCTGCACACATGGCCCCGCTAGGCTCCGCCCACCTGGCACTCTGCACACATGGCCCCGCTAGGCTCCACCCACCTGGCACTCTGCACACATTACCCCACTAGGCTCCGCCCACCTGGCACTCTGCACACATGGCCCCACTAGGCTCCGCCCACCTGGCACTCTGCACACATTACCCCGCTAGGCTACGCCCACTTGGCACTCTGCACACATTACCCCGCTAGGCTCTGCCCACCTCGCACTCTGCACGCATTACTCCGCTCGGCTTACCTGCGGTGATGACGTCCTGCCCTCCCGACCTCAGCGCTGACACTGTCTTCCATGGCCACCGCTTCACATCTCTCACTGCGGCCCGAGACTGTCACTAGCGGTGACGTCACAGGCTCTCGCGATACTTGGCTGTGAAGGCCATTGAACTCAGTGACAGGTCTGCTGTCAGCAGTGCAGGAGATCGTCGCCGCAGGTAATGTACCTCACTGACAGCAGCACTTGTCATCCCCTGCAGTGACCTGGGCTGACCTATTGATGTTAGCTCAGGTCACTGCATTGCTCTCCCAGCCAATGGGGAACATTCTGTTCTTCATTGGCTGGGACAGTGACTATGGTATGGATCATCATGGTAACCGCTTGGATTACAGCAGACCTGGATTTGTTTTTCTTTCTAATAAATTGGTGAAAGAGGGAATGTATTGGGCAGTGTTTTTTCAAATAAAAATGTGTTTGTCGTCTATTTTTTTTTATTACTGACTGGGTTGGTGATGTCGGGTATCTGATAGATGCATGACCTCACCAACCCCATGGCTTGATGCCAGGTGACATTACACATCTGGAATAACCCCATATATTAACCCGTTTGCCACCGCACCAGGGCATGGGATGAGCTGGGGCGAATCACCAGTATTGGCACATCTAATGGATGCGCCACTTCTGGGGCGTCTGCGGCCTGCTATTTTTAGGCCGGGGAGAGTCCAATAACCATGGACCTCCCTAGTCTGAGAATATCAGACCCCAGCTGTCTGCTTTACCTTGGCTGGTGGTCCAATTTTGGGGGGACCCCTACGTGGTTTTTTTTTAAAATTATATATTTAATTTAAAATAACAGCATGGGGTGCCCTCAGTTTTGGATTACCAGCCAAGGTGAAGCTGCAAGCTGTGGTCTGCAGGCTGCAGCCGTCTGCTTTACCCTAGCTGGCTACAAAAATAGGGGGAACCCCATGACATTTTTTTTTTTAAATTTATTTATTTATTTTGGTAAATACATGGCTAAGCACCCCTTAGTGCCACATGAAAGGCACCAAAGGGTGCAAAATTACAAAATATAGGAGAGTGGGACATTATGTGTCTTTCTGCCATTATAATGACAGAAAAGACTGATATGAAGTGTACAAGCACAGGAAAATCACCAGAGCGCTCTACGCTGTGTAAAGCAGTAGAAAATGGCACTGGAGTGAACATGTGACCGCCTCATGTAGGATGAAGCTATAGATCCTGGGTAAATTTATGTATTTTCCCTCCTTCAGTTTTTTGGCAGTACGCCAAAAAAACGGAAGGCACACGGATGGCAAACGGATGACATACGGACCGTATGCGTGTCACGCTCCCGATGCCTCGGCACCGCTCCTTACCCACTGATCCGGTCGCACCATCCCGGCACCACTCCTTACCCACTGATCCCGTCGCACCTGCACGGCACCGCTCCTTACCCACTGATCTGGTCCACGTGTCCACCGGTCATGGCTGCCGCTCCCGCTCATGCTTTCCTGTGTCCTGTCCCCATTCTCATGTGTCTGACTCATGCTTCTGTATAGTGTCGGGCCGCGCCCACTCACCTGGTCTTATGGGCCCAGCACTGCTGCAGCAGGATATGACATGAGGCTGTGCTGGGTATATAAGACTGGCCTTGCCATGTGGGCGGGGCCTGATCAACGTGTCTTGTAAGCCTTGTCTTGAAAGCTAGGTGCTCAGGTCCCCCTTGTGCCGTGTCCTGTGATCAATACTATTGCCTGACATTCCTACCCGGCACCTGTGCCGGATTCCTGCACTGTCTCCAGGAACTCTGAAGCCCCAGTGACTGTTCTACCCGTCCCCTGTGGGACACAGTCTCTGCCACGCAAGTGCTCCGGCTAACGTGCACCCAGGCCTCCAGTGGGGTGCACGGCCCAGTGGATCCACCACCTGGACCTAACAATACGGAACGGAAACGGATGCCACACGGATGCACCCGTGAAAAAAACAGACCGTTTTTTGCGGACCGCAACAACGGATCGGTCAGGTGAATGTAGCCTTATTCTAATCTGCCGTTTATAAACAGCAGGCAGAAATAAGTGAATAGCGCCCCCCAGCGTCAGAAAATCTCCGGGGTTTAAGGGGTAGCTGAGACCCTGGAGATCATGATTCAGGTCGGTTTTTCCGGTCCCCGCTCACGTGATCACCAGTATACACCGTATACCAGTGATCATGTTACAGTAAATGACAGCGCCAGTAAAAAATTATTTATCTCCCATCTGGCATGAACAAACATGTCAGATGGGAGATAAATCTCCTCCCTGGTCCCCTCAGGTCCCCCGGTGTCGCCAAAGTGCCCCCCCCGACCCCCTCCCGAAAATCCAAGATGGCCACGCGCACAGCAGCGCGCCGGCCGCATTCACCCTACTCCTATGATTTCTGTCGCATGTGCCATGACACATGCGACAGAAAACTCCTCCCCAGGCCCTGCCAGGTCACCCTTTATAACCCCACCGGTGTTCCCCGGTGTCCCACGGTACCTGTGCAGCGTTGATCCCCCGCGGCCCCCTCCTTCACAATAGACGCTGCCGCATGTACAGAGCGGCTGTCAGCTCAGCTTCCTGTGTTCAGACACAGTGAGTGGCGGTAACCATGCATCTGTAAGCTACTGCAATGCCCTGCTCATGAGGTAAGGAACATAGTTGATCAGGAGAGCTACACTACATTTACAAATGGAGGGATTTGCTATTTCTGTTGCCCTGCTGAACGACTACCAAACATGAGAGTCCGTTATACGCCACAAGAAAACATGTCTAAATAGCGAGCTCTGTTTACTATTCATTCAGCTGGATAATTGGACTTAAAGGGGTATTCCATATCCATGATCCTATCCCCAATATATAGTAGGTGGAATAGCAATAATATCAGCAAATACCAATATTTGGAAATGTAGAATAGTTCTCCTGATTAGGCATGCCCTTACCTCATGAGCAGGACATTGCAGCTTTGGTAGCAACAGTTACAACATAGACTCTGCTGCTGTGGACCCGGGGAGAGTGGGTGCAGATTCATTGCACCCACACTCCTCACATTGACGGTCTGCACTTCTAATAAATGGGGGATACGTTCCCTGAGCGTGTCCCCCCATATTCTAGATGGTCCAGAGTCATCGTGGGACCCCCTTATTTTTTTTCCTTACAATAAATTGGTGAAAGAGGGAATGTTTTGGGGAGTGTTTTTTCAAATACATTTTTTTTCGTCTATTTGTTTTGTTAGTGCTGACAGTTTGTGATGTCGGGTATCTGATAGATGCTATGATATCACAACCTGCTGGGCTTGACGTCAGGTGACCTTACAGCTAGTATCAACCCCATTTATTACCCCGTTTTCCACCGCACCAGGGCACGAGATGAGCTGGGGTGAAGCACCAGGATTGGCGCATCTAGTGGATGCATCAATTCTGGGGCACCTGCGGCCTGCTATTTTAAGGCTGTGAAGGACCAATAACTATGGACCTTCCCACCCTGAGAATACCAGACCACAGCTGTCCGCTTTACCTTGGTTGGTGATCCAATTTGGGGGGGACCCTACATTTTTTTGTAATTATTAATATTTATAAAATAATTATAAAAAAAGAGCCTAGGGTGACCTCCACATTGGATCCCCAATCACGGTAAAGCTGCCAGCTGTGGTTATCAGGCTACAGCCGTCTGCTTTACCCTAGCTGGCTATCAAAAATGGGGGGACCCAACGTCATTTTTTTTTAACTATTTTTTTAAATGAAAAAAAATAATGGGCTTCCCTGTATTTTGATTGCCAGCCAAGGTAATGCCAGGCAGATGGGGGTGGCAACCCATAGCTGTCTGCTTTATCTGCGCTGAAAATCAAAAATACAGCGGAACGCTACGGCATTTTTTTTAAAGAATAATTTTTACAGCACTGTGATGTCCAGCAATCAAAATACAGGGAAGCCCTTTTTGTTTTTAGTTATTTAAATAAATAATTAAAAAAAATATTTATGGGTTCCCACTGCATTTTTTGTATTGCTAGCTAAGGGTAATCCAAGCAGCTACTGGCTGCTGACCCCCACTGCTTGGTGTTACCGTCACTGGCAATGGAAAATCCCAGGAAGCATTTTTATTTTTTTTGCCAAAAAACTACAAAAAAAATGCCGTGAGCTTCGCCATATTTTTGTAGGCTAGCCAGGTACAGCAGGCATGTTCGGCTGCCCCCAACCCCCAGCTGCCTATTTGTACCCGGCTGGGAACTACAAATATAGGGAAGCCGTTTTTTTACTTAATTCATGAATTTTATGAAATAATTAAAAAAAACAAAACAACGTGAGCTTCGCCCTATTTTTGTGTCCAGCCGGGTACAACTAGGCAGCTGGGGATTGGATCCGCAGCATAGGTTAGCCAGAGGTTTCTGGGCCCCTCTGCTGCGAATTGCAGTCCGCAGCCGCCCCAGAAAATGGCGCTCTCATAGAAGCGCCATCATCTGGCGCTGTATCCAACTCTTCCAGCAGCCCTGAAGCCGGGTGGCTTGCTGGGTAATAATGAGTTGATACTAGCTTTTTTTTACTAGCTAGTATTAAGTCAGAGATTCTTAATTTCAGGCACGTTTGACCCGGCCATTAGGAATCTCCAATAAAGTGTTAAAAAAAAACACCACACAAAAAAAATACTTTAATAGAAATAAATACACAGACACACTTAGAGACTCCATCTTTATTATCCCCCCTCAGCCCTCCACGATCCTGCTCTTCTGTCTTCTTTCTGCTTCAACACATGCAACTCTGCTACATCAGACAGCACAGCTGCATGGGAGAAAGGACGCTGTGCTCCGTGCAGAAATCCCTCTGTGAGAGTGACCACAGGCTCCCGGCTGTAAGCGGTGGCACGGGTTGCCATAGCAACGCTGCTCCGATCACGTGATTCTGGTGCCGCTGCGTGCTGGTAGCGGGACGTCACCGTCACCGCTACCAAGCGCGTTGCTATGGCAACGGTGATCTCCGTTATTGACCGGCTGTGTCAGCCGGTCAGGAGCAGGATTCTGCGGATGCTGGTAACTACAGTAAACATCGGGTAACCAAGAAGCCCTTTTCTTGGTTACCCGATATTTACCTTCATTACCAGCGTCCGCCGCTCTCACGCTGCCAGTGCCGGCTCCCTGCTCCCTGCACACATAGCCAGACTACACATTGGGTAAAATTAACCCGATGTGTACTCTGGCTAGGAGTGCAGGGAGCCAGCGCTAAGTGGTGTGCGCTGGTAACCAAGGTAAATATCGGGTTGGTTACCTGATATTTACCTTAGTTACCAGGCGCAGCATCGCTTCCACGCGTGCTGCTGGCTGGGGGCTGGTCACTGGTTGCTGGTGAGATCTGCCTGTTTGACAGCTCACCAGCAACCCATGTAGCGACGCTGCAGCGATCCCTGCCAGGTCAGGTTGCTGGTGGGATCGCTGAAGCGTCGCTAAAGGGGGCTTTACACGCTACGACATCGCTAATGCGAACTCGTTGGGGTCACGGAATTGGTGACGCACATCCTCCCGCATTAGTGATGCCATTGCGTGTGACACCGATGAGCGATTTTGCATCGTTGCAAAAACGTGCAAAATCGCTCATCGGTGACATGGGTGTCCATTCTCAAATATCATTACTGCAGCAGTAACGAGGTTGTTCCTCGTTCCTGTGGCAGCACTCATTGCTCCGTGTGACACCGCAGGAACGAGGAAGCTCTTCTTACCTGCCTCCCGGCCACAATGCGGAAGGAAGGAGGTGGGCGGGATGTTACGTCCCGCTCATCTCCGCCCCTCCGCTTCTATTAGGCGGACGCTCAGTGTCGTCGCTGTGACGCCGCACGGACCGCCCCCTTAGAAAGGAGGCGGTTCGCCGGTCACAGCGACGTCGCCGGGCAGGTAAGTATGTGTGACGGGTCTTGGCGATGTTGTGTGGCACGGGCAGCGATTTGCCCGTGTCGTGCAACAGATGGGGGCGGGTACCCACACTTGCGATATCGGGACCGATATCGCAGTGTGTAAAGCCCGCTTTAGTGTGACGGTACCTTAAAGGAACGGGGAAGCAGAGCTGGGAGTCGACCCGGTGCTAGAGCATGTCGCCGGTACACGACGATACACAAACATGCACCATGTAACAGAGAGATGTGTGGCGCCCTGGACAAGCCAGGACGTCACAGGTACTGCAACAACACACCCTACACCCCGGTTAGGAACACCGAAGTCAAACACAAATCCTTGTTGCCTTCCTCCAGGGACTGATGTCCACACCAGGTGGGGCGAAGCCAGGCGGTTGGCTCCACCCACTGAGGAGTTCACAGTCCTGGAGGCGGGAAAAGGAGGGGAGAACAGTTTGAGGAGTTGTAGAGTAAGGAAGTAGTAGTGGAGGAACCGACTGACCGTGTCCGGGTACGTGGCCCGGGCACCTGACAGCAAGGTTGGCAGACGGTGCTGACCGTCTGCAGGAGATGCCGATTGACGCACAACCGTGAGGACCGGGGACGGGCGGTGGCCCGCCGGTACCGAACCGGGGAGCAAAGAGAAGCCAGCACCATCCGGCAGGGCCTACGGACCCCGACCAGGCTAGGAGTCGCCGTAAAACAGGTCAAATCCGTCAGTGACGGGAACCTCCGGGGTTTCCCAGCAGTAAAGACCCGACCGAAGGCAACCGTCCAAACCATGAGGGAGATAAAGCTACCGCAAGAGCTAGAGCTCCAAGGGCCAGAGCCTGCGGGCAAAGGAAGGTCTCCCTTAGCCAACAAACCGCTGGGGAGCGGGCTATCAGTGGGAAGCCATTGGGGCCGAGAACAGAACACCGGTGCAGGGAGAGACAGTTACCGCTAACCTACCGGGAGTGACCGCCGCAGCCGTCTGTGGGACTCGTCCATCCAGCCATTTGTTTTACCGGAGACTCCGTGTGCATTACTGGCTGAGTAAGTACCACCGTGCCGTCTGGCTCCGCGCTGCCCCGCGACCCTGCACCCAGCAGGCCCCACATCCCACCTTCCGACCTCCACCACCGTGCGGAGGGGAGAAAACATCTCAGCTGCTCCCTGTCAACGCTCCCGGGATCCCCGTACAGAGCAGCGGTAGTGCCCCAACCTCACGTGGGTGGCGTCACGGACAATATCCCTACATCAAACCACCCCTTTTCACTCACGGGTGAGGAGCGCCGCTCGAGTCCCCGGGATCCGGCCCACCGCTCGAGCCACCAACCGAGCGAGTAGCAGCAGCAGCTGGACCTGAGCAGTGGGTGAGCGCAGCGCCCTCCCCGCCCGCGACAACTTGGCGTCACGAATAGGATCTTACCGCTCTGCCGTCTGGTAGAGGTGCGCCTTGTGTCCCGTTGGAGGTGTCCGGCCGAAAAATTACGGAAGCCGCCATATTGGGCGCGAAAAGTCCCCGCTCGAGCGTCTTCCCGAGCAGTGGAGGCGCGAAAGCCGAAGCTCCGCCCCTGAAGAGAAGGTGCCGGAAAGACACCAAGGGGGGACGCGGATGGAGAAATGGCGGCATCTTGGGGCTCGAGCGCGGGAGCACCCGCCACCGGAGCGCCTAAGCTTTGGAGGAGCAGAGGGGGAGTAGCCTTCGAAGACGGCGGCCCGGGTGAGCTCCCCACCGGGACCGCTGCGTGGCTGGAACGAGAGCTGGGCTGGTTCTGTACGAAGGTCAGGGCGCAGAGCCTGCAGCAGCTGTTGAATTGGCGAGCAGAGGTGCGCAGGATGGTTGCCGTGGTGGAGGCCCGGGAGCTAGGGGCCGCGGCGGCCGTGGCACGCCGTGACCAGGCCACCCAAGTTCCTGAACCAGCCCTGATTGAGTGGGAGCCGGGGACCGGCCCTGCCGCAAGGGGTCCAGAGAGAGTGCAGCTGATGGAGGAGGAGGTCCCAAGCACGCTGCCCCCGCCGCCGTTTCCAACAGCGATCAGCAGTTCTGGACTGCACTGCTTGTGGAAGGAGAACCCAATGTACCGTCCGGTCCCAGACTGGGACGACCCCCCGCGGTGGTAGCCGCCCCAGGGTCAGCGGTCCTCCGCCGCAAGTGTCCCCGTTGGGACCCCCAGCACCGTTGTGATGTTCCAGTATGTTGTTAAATGTTGTTGAATGATAAGATTGAATCAACCAAAGAAGTTTATCAGATTGACACCGTGATTGAACCGGCCGTTGCCGGCAACTAGTCCCCATAGGGACTTTCTGCAACTGTTGCGTAAGGAACTACTTATGGACAAGCCCGAGAATTAGCAGGGAAACCACAAACTTAGTGGAGTGTAAATAAATTGTTGGCTTGATACCGTAACCGCCTCCGGAGAGGCTGATTTGGGAGGATGGGCCTGGAGGAAATGGATGGCCCAGGCCCGCCACTACCGCAACCGGTGGCAATCCTCCGGGGGTCAGGGGTCCCCCATGGACGTGGGTCCCCTGAAAGAGACCGTACCCGCTCTGGCAATTTGGTTCTGGACTGGTGCAAGGGGTGCTGCCCATTTTCTTAGGGGCAGCATCAGGGCCAGGTTGTTTGGGCGGGGGGGGGGGAGCGGAAGCCATACCGTTTAATAAAAGACAGCCGTTTAGTAACATTAAAAGTAAAGTGCCTCCCGTTATGGGAAGTTTATAAAAAATGCTTATGTTTTATATGTGTTTTACCGTTTTCTATTTTTCTAGTTGTGAAAATAAAGCCGATGATGGACGAGCAGCCCGCGGACGGTCTGCGTTTAACCAAGGGGGAATGTGGCGCCCTGGACAAGCCAGGACGTCACAGGTACTGCAACAACACACCCTACACCCCGGTTAGGAACACCGAAGTCAAACACAAATCCTTGTTGCCTTCCTCCAGGGACTGATGTCCACACCAGGTGGGGCGAAGCCAGGTGGTTGGCTCCACCCACTGAGGAGTTCACAGTCCTGGAGGCGGGAAATGGAGGGGAGAACAGTTTGAGGAGTTGTAGAGTGAGGAAGTATTATTGGAGGAACCGACTGACCGTGTCCGGGTACGTGGCCCGGGCACCTGACAGCAAGGTTGGCAGACGGTGGTGACTGTCTACAGGAGAGGCCGATTGACGCACAACCGTGAGGACCGGGGACGGGTGGTGGCCCGCCGGTGCCAAACCGGGGAGCAAAGAGAAGCCAGCACCATCCGGCAGGGCCTACAGACCCCGACCAGGCTAGGAGTCACCGTAAAACAGGTCAAATCCATCAGCGGCGGGAACCTCCGGGGTTTCCCAGCAGTAAAGACCCGACCGAAGGCAACCGTCCAAACCGTGAGGGAGATAAAGCTACCGCCAGAGCTAGAGCTCCAAGGGCCAGAGCCTGCGGGCAAAGGAAGGTCTCCCTTAGCCAACAAACCGCTGGGGAGCGGGCTATCAGTGGGAAGCCATTGGGGCCGAGAACAGAACACCGGTGCAGGGAGAGACAGTTACCGCCAACCTACCAGGAGTGACCGCCGCAGCCGTCTGTGGGACTCGTCCATCCAGCCGTTTGTTTTACCGGAGACTCCGTGTGCATTACTGGCTGAGTAAGTACCACCGTGCCGTCTGGCACCGCTCTGCCCCGCGACCCTGCACCCAGCAGGCCCCACATCCCACCTTCCGACCTCCACCACCGGGACCACCAAAAACCCCCCTACCCACGGAGGGGAGAAAACATCTCAGCTGCTCCCTGTCAACGCTCCCGGGATCCCCGTACAGAGCAGCGGTGGTGCCCCAACCTCACCACAAACCGTGGGTGGCGTCACGGACAATATCCCTACACCAAACCACCCCTTTTCACTCACGGGCGAGGAGCGCCACTCGAGTCCCCGGGATCCGGCCCACCGCTCAAGCCACCGACCGAGCGAGAAGCAGCAGCAGCCGGACTCGAGCAGTGGGTGAGCGCAGCGCCCTCCCCGCCCGCGACAGATGCAGTGACCATAGCAACCAATCATAGCTTAGCTTCTATTTTGCTACAGCTAATTAATCTGAGCTCTGATTGGTTAATATAGGCAACAACTTAATAATTACATTTCTATCTATTTGTGTTGTGTTTTTTGTGTACAGAATACATTTTTGTTAATACATTCTATTTTGTTAGCAGCAGTTATTAACCCGGGCGAAGCCAGGTAGTACAGCTAGTATATATATATATATACAGTTAGGTCCAGAAATATTTGGACAGTGACACAAGTTTTGTTATTTTAGCTGTTTACAAAAACATGTTCAGAAATTCAATTATATATATAATATGGGCTGAAAGTGCACACTCCCAGCTGCAATATGAGAGTTTTCACATCCAAATCGGAGAAAGGGTTTAGGAATCATAGCTCTGGAATGAATAGCCTCCTCTTTTTCAAGGGACCAAAAGTAATTGGACAAGGGACTCTAAGGGCTGCAATTAACTCTGAAGGTGTCTCCCTCGTTAACCTGTAATCAATGAAATAGTTAAAAGGTCTGGGGTTGATTACAGGTGTGTGGTTTTGCATTTGGAAGCTGTTGCTGTGACCAGACAACATGCGGTCTAAGGAACTCTCAATTGAGGTTAAGCAGAACATCCTGAGGCTGAAAAAAAGAAAAAATCCATCAGAGAGATAGCAGACATGCTTGGAGTAGCAAAATCAACAGTCGGGTACATTCTGAGAAAAAAGGAATTGACTGGTGAGCTTGGGAACTCAAAAAGGCCTGGGCGTCCACGGATGACAACAGTGGTGGATGATCGCCGCATACTTTCTTTGGTGAAGAAGAACCCGTTCACAACATCAACTGAAGTCCAGAACACTCTCAGTGAAGTAGGTGTATCTGTCTCTAAGTCAACAGTAAAGAGAAGACTCCATGAAAGTAAATACAAAGGGTTCACATCTAGATGCAAACCATTCATCAATTCCAAAAATAGACAGGCCAGAGTTAAATTTGCTGAAAAACACCTCATGAAGCCAGCTCAGTTCTGGAAAAGTATTCGATGGACAGATGAGACAAAGATCAACCTGTACCAGAATGATGGGAAGAAAAAAGTTTGGAGAAGAAAGGGAACGGCACATGATCCAAGGCACACCACATCCTCTGTAAAACATGGTGGAGGCAACGTGATGGCATGGGCATGCATGGCTTTCAATGGCACTGGGTCACTTGTGTTTATTGATGACATAACAGCAGACAAGAGTAGCCGGATGAATTCTGAAGTGTACCGGGATATACTTTCAGCCCAGATTCAGCCAAATGCCGCAAAGTTGATCGGACGGCGCTTCATAGTACAGATGGACAATGACCCCAAGCATACAGCCAAAGCTACCCAGGAGTTCATGAGTGCAAAAAAGTGGAACATTCTGCAATGGCCAAGTCAATCACCAGATCTTAACCCAATTGAGCATGCATTTCACTTGCTCAAATCCAGACTTAAGACGGAAAGACCCACAAACAAGCAAGACCTGAAGGCTGCAGCTGTAAAGGCCTGGCAAAGCATTAAGAAGGAGGAAACCCAGCGTCTGGTGATGTCCATGGGTTCCAGACTTAAGGCAGTGATTGCCTCCAAAGGATTCGCAACAAAATATTGAAAATAAAAATATTTTGTTTAGGTTTGGTTTATTTGTCCAATTACTTTTGACCTCCTAAAATGTGGAGTGTTTGTAAAGAAATGTGTACAATTCCTACAATTTCTATCAGATATTTTTGTTCAAACCTTCAAATTAAACGTTACAATCTGCACTTGAATTCTGTTGTAGAGGTTTCATTTCAAATCCAATGTGGTGGCATGCAGAGCCCAACTCGCGGAAATTGTGTCACTGTCCAAATATTTCTGGACCTAACTGTATATATATATATATATATATATATTGTGAGGTAGCGTGGTCGGCTGCGCGGCAGAACGCACGGGATCCAGGCACCAATGGTCACAGCACACGGTTTATTGCACAAACAAAAGTCCAAAACAGCACACATGTCTTTCTCTGGCAGAAACTCAGGGAGTTGTGTTCACTCCCTCACACTAGGGACCCACGCCCATGTTCCTGTTTCCTTTTAACCCTCCTTTCAGCCTGCAGGGAAACAGCATTAACCCTGGAGTGGAGTTGCTTTCTATACATGGAGGGAGCACAACCGGGGCGAGACATACCGGCCGTCATAGACAACCCCGGTCACAGTCTCACATACCCCCCCCTCAGTTCAAGCGTGCGGGGTTGAACTCCCGCCATCAAACACGGGCCGCGGGACAAGGCATTGGCGTTGCCCTGCAACCTACCGGCCCGGTGTTCAACCGTAAACCAGAAGTTCTGCAGAGAAAGGAACCACCGGGTAACCCGAGCATTCCGTTCCTTGGCGGACCTCATCCAGACCAGCGGAGAGTGATCAGTCACCAAGCGAAACTGTCGTCCCAGCAAGTAATAGCGTAGGGACTCCAAGGCCCACTTGATCGCCAGGCACTCCTTCTCCACTACGCTATAATTCCGCTCGGGAGGGGTGAGCTTCCTACTTAAGAAGGTGACGGGGTGTTCCTCCCCCTGAACCACCTGAGACAGCACTGCCCCCAGGCCGACCTCAGAGGCGTCAGTCTGTACTATGAACTCCTTCCGGAAATCAGGGTTGACAAGAACGGGCTGTCCGCACAAGACCCCCTTCAGGGCCCGGAAGGAGTCCTCAGCCTGCGGAGTCCAGCGCACCATGACGGACTTCTTGCCTTTGAGAAGGTCCGTCAAGGGTGCTCATAGTCCCGAAAAAATTTTTTCAAACCTCCTGTAGTACCCCACGATACCCAGGAAGGCCCTAACCTGCTTCGTGGTCAGGGGTCTAGGCCACTTCTGGATCACCTCAACTTTGTTAATTTGGGGCTTAATCACTCCTTGGCCTATTACGTAGCCCAAGTAGCGGGCTTCCATGAGCCCCAACGCACATTTCTTGGGATTGGCTGTCAATCCGGCTTTTCGGAGCGCATTCACCACCGCTTGTACCTGTCCAAATGGGTCTGCCACTCAGAGCTGTAAATAATGATGTCATCAAGGTACGCTGATGCATACGCCTGGTGGGGTTCCAGCACCAAGTCCATCAACCTCTGGAACGTGGCCGGAGCGCCATGTAACCCAAAAGGCAAGACAACATAGTGGAAGAGACCCTCCGGCGTAACAAAAGCGGTTTTCTCCTTGGCGGACTCCGTCAGTGGCACCTGCCAGTACCCCTTGGTCAGGTCGAGCGTGGTGAAATATCGCGCCTGTCCCAGCCTATCAATAAGCTCATCCACCCGGGGCATGGGGTAGAGATCGAACTTGGATATTTCGTTCAATCTCCTAAAGTCATTGCAGAACCTTAAGGAGCCATCGGGTTTTGGTATTAGGACAATGGGACTAGCCCATTCACTCCGGGATTTTTCGATGACCCCCAGGCATAGCATTGTCTTCACTTCCTCTGATATGGCTTGTCTTCGAGCCTCCGGTACCCGGTATTGCTTCAGGCGTACCTTCAGGTGAGGCTTGGTGACAATGTCATGTCGTATCAGACTGGTCCTACCAGGCAGCTCGGAGAAGACATCGGGGTTCTGCTGAACCAGCCGTCTGGCTTCTCGCCTCTGTTGCTTGGTGAGGGCTTCTCCAATCCTTACTTCCGGTTCGTCCTCTCCAGAGGTCGCTGGAGCCGGGTTTGAACGACCCGAAGAGGAGGGAGATGCGGATAAATCAACCATCAGGCTTTACCGTTCATGCCAAGGTTTTAACAGGTTGACATGGTATATTTGTTCAGGTTTCCGCCTACCGGGCTGCAATACCTTATAGTTGACCACCCCGATTCTTTCCTTTATCTCGTAGGGGCCTTGCCACTGAGCCAGGAATTTACTCTCCGCCGTGTGGATCAATGCCAACACCCGATCCCCGGGTTTAAAGGTCCGCACGGTGGCTTGTCTATTGTAGCGGCCGCTTTGCGCGGCCTGAGCCTCCTGTAAATGCTCCTTCACAATTGGCATGACCGCGCTTATGCGGTTCTGCATTCCTAAAATGTGTTCAATCACACTTTTATGGGGGGTGGGCTCCTGCTCCCATGTTTCCTTTGCCAGGTCCAACAATCCCCGGGGATGTCGCCCGTATAACAACTCAAAAGGCGAAAGCCCCGTGGATGCCTGTGGCACCTCTCGGATGGCAAACATCAAATAGGGAAGCATCATATCCCAGTCTTTCCCGTCTTTGGAAATCACCCTTTTGAGCATGGTTTTCAGGGTTTTATTGAATCGCTCCACTAAACCGTCCGTTTGAGGATGATACACAGACGTACGCAACTGCTTGATCTGGAGTAGCCGGCATAGCTCTTTGGTCACTTTAGACATGAATGGGGTCCCCTGATCCGTAAGGATCTCCTTGGGCAACCCCACCCGGCAGAACACAGCAAACAACTCCCGAGCTATAAGCTTCGCCGCAGTATGTCTAAGAGGTATCGCCTCTGGATACCGGGTGGCATAGTCAACGATCACTAGGATGTGTTGGTGCCCTAGAGCGGACTTTACGAGGGGCCCCACCAGATCCATCCCTATCCGTTCAAAAGGGACTTCTATAATGGGTAACGGTACCAACGGACTGCGAAAGTGGGCCAGGGGTGCGGTAAGCTGACACTCCGGGCAGGTTTCGCAGAACCGTTTTACCTCCCCAAAGACCCCGGGCCAATAGAACCTTTGCAATATTCGCTCCTGCGTTTTCTTGACCCCTAGGTGGCCACTCATCAGATGTTTATGAGCCAAGTCGAGGACCCGCCGGCGATATGGCTGGGGCACCACCAACTGCTCTACCCCCACGCCCCGTATTTCATCTACCCGGTAGAGTAAATCCTGCTTAAGAGCGAAATGGGGGTACCTTACCTGGGCACCGGGCAGCTGTGCCACCCTGTCAACCACTGTCACCCGACTCCGGGCATGTATTAATGTAGGGTCCTGGAGTTGGGCTGTCCCAAACGTATCCGGGGACGCCTCCAACTCCGGGATGGGCTCGACCATCTCAGCCTCTCCTGCCAATACCTCTAGGGGCGACCTATCGGGTTCACATTCTGTCCCTATCATGGGGACCCCTACGGCAGGCGTCCCGGATTCGGGATTGTCGGGCTCAGGTCCCGGACTGTCCAATACCTGAGGGGACTTAGGAGGCCCCTTCCATAGAGTCCAAAAATACGGCAGATCCCTTCCTAGTATCACGTCATAGGGAAGAGTGTTAATAAGTCCCACCTCATGTTGCACCTGACCGCAGGGTGCTGTGATGGTGACAATCCCCGTGAGATAGTCTCGGCGGTCCCCATGTATGCAAACCACCCCCACGGTACGTCCTGTGGCCTTTACTTCAGCCCTTAGGGTTGATCGCACAAGGTTCACTAAGCTTCCGGAATCCAACAAGGCTGTAACCGGACATCCATTCACCTGTATTTGGCACAAGTGGGGCTCAGTCTCCGGGGAGACAAGGTCCGCGGTACATACCGCCTGAGCATACATTGAACCCCGCCGGGTAACCCCACAATCCATGGGCTCCGTGGTGAGTGGACACTGGGCTTCCATATGTCCCACCCGCTGGCACCGCCAACATCTAATAGGGAAGGAAACCCCCTTGACGAGTTGTCGTTTAGGGTACATAACCTTCCGGACCTCAGGGACGGCGGGCGCGGCCTCAGACGGGACGGTAGCGGACTCCCGCACCGGTGTCTGCGGTGGGTCCTTGGCCCGAGGCTTGGAGGGGCTGGACCGACGGGCGGCACACAAAGTCTCAGTGTCCCGTATCAAGTCCTGCGTAGCCACATGCCGCTCCACCAGGCACACTAATTGGTCCAGGGTACTTGGGTCGCCCTGTCCTACCCACCGTTGAATGGTGACGGGTAAAGTGCGCACAAAGCGATCAACCACTACCCTTTCCACCATTTGCGCAGGGCTCAGAGTGTCAGGCTGCAACCACTTCTTTACCAGATGCAACAAGTCATAGGCCTGGGAGCGTATGGGTTTGACTTCCTCATAGAACCACTGATTTACCCGCTGAGCCCGTACATAGGTATTCACCCCCAACCGAGCAAGTATTTCGGCTTTCAGGGTCTCATATTCTATGGCGTCCTCGGTACAGAGGTCCAGGTATGCTTTTTGGGGCTCCCCCGTCAGATAGGGCGACAATACGTCAGCCCACTGGGGGGTCGGCAGCTTTTCCCGCTCGGCCACCCGCTCAAACACCGCCAGGAACGCTTCCACATCATCGCCCGGGGTCATCTTTTGAAACGCTTGTCTCACCGTTTTCCGGACGCTGCCGTCGTTACCCTGTCCCGGGGTTGTTGCTGCCGTTCCGGCACGGATCGACTTGGCCAGGAGAACCATCTGTTCTTGGTGCCTTTGTTCCTGCAATTGCAAGGATTGCTGCTGACGATCCAACGACCGGAGCAGGTGTGCATTGGTCTGTTGTTGCTGTGCATTAGCCTGAGCCAGCTGCTTTAGTATGTCCTCCATGGCGTCGCCGGGTTTGGGCTGTAGTATAGCCGCTCGAATCCAGGACATGCGCTGCTGGGTCACCAGGGATGGATGCTACACCTCACCGGGCTGGCATGCCCTGCGTTCTCCACCATCTGTGAGGTAGCGTGGTCGGCTGCGCGGCAGAAGACACGGGATCCAGGCACGAATGGTCACAGCACACGGTTTATTGCACAAACAAAAGTCCAAAACAGCACACATGTCTTTCTCTGGCAGAAACTCAGGGAGTTGTGTTCACTCCCTCACACTAGGGACCCACGGCCATGTTCCTGTTTCCTTTTAACCCTCCTTTCAGCCTGCAGGGAAACAGCATTAACCCTGGAGTAGAGTTGCTTTCTATACATGGAGGGAGCACAACCGGGGCGAGACATACCGGCCGTCATAGACAACCCCGGTCACAGTCTCACAATATATATATATATATACAGTTAGGTCCAGAAATATTTGGACAGTGACACAAGTTTTGTTATTTTAGCTATTTACAAAAACATGTTCAGAAATACAATTATATATATAATATGGGCTGAAAGTGCACACTCCCAGCTGCAATATGAGAGTTTTCACATCCAAATCGGAGAAAGGGTTTAGGAATCATAGCTCTGTAATGCATAGCCTCCTCTTTTTCAAGGGACCAAAAGTAATTGGACAAGGGACTCTAAGGGCTGCAATTAACTCTGAAGGCGTCTCCCTCGTTAACCTGTAATCAATGAAGTAGTTAAAAGGTCTGGGGTTGATTACAGGTGTGTGGTTTTGCATTTGGAAGCTGTTGCTGTGACCAGACAACATGCGGTCTAAGGAACTCTCAATTGAGGTGAAGCAGAACATCCTGAGGCTGAAAAAAAGAAAAAATCCATCAGAGAGATAGCAGACATGCTTGGAGTAGCAAAATCAACAGTCGGGTACATTCTGAGAAAAAAGGAATTGCCTGGTGAGCTTGGGAACTCAAAAAGGCCTGGGCGTCCACGGATGACAACAGTGGTGGATGATCGCCGCATACTTTTTTTGGTGAAGAAGAACCCATTCACAACATCAACTGAAGTCCAGAACACTCTCAGTGAAGTAGGTGTATCTGTCTCTAAGTCAGCAGTAAAGAGAAGACTCCATGAAAGTAAATACAAAGGGTTCACATCTAGATGCAAACCATTCATCAATTCCAAAAATAGACAGGCCAGAGTTAAATTTGCTGAAAAACACCTCATGAAGCCAGCTCAGTTCTGGAAAAGTATTCTATGGACAGATGAGACCAAGATCAACCTGTACCAGAATGATGGGAAGAAAAAAGTTTGGAGAAGAAAGGGAACGGCACATGATCCAAGGCACACCACATCCTCTGTAAAACATGGTGGAGGCAACGTGATGGCATGGGCATGCATGGCTTTCAATGGCACTGGGTCACTTGTGTTTATTGATGACATAACAGCAGACAAGAGTAGCCGGATGAATTCTGAAGTGTACCGGGATATACTTTCAGCCCAGATTCAGCCAAATGCCGCAAAGTTGATCGGACGGCGCTTCATAGTACAGATGGACAATGACCCCAAGCATACAGCCAAAGCTACCCAGGAGTTCATGAGTGCAAAAAAGTGGAACATTCTGCAATGGCCAAGTCAATCACCAGATCTTAACCCAATTGAGCATGCATTTCACTTGCTCAAATCCAGACTTAAGACGGAAAGACCCACAAACAAGCAAGACCTAAAGGCTGCGGCTGTAAAGGCCTGGCAAAGCATTAAGAAGGAGGAAACCCAGCGTTTGGTGATGTCCATGGGTTCCAGACTTAAGGCAGTGATTGCCTCCAAAGGATTCGCAACAAAATATTGAAACTAAAAATTTTTTTTTGGGTTTGGTTTATTTGTCCAATTACTTTTGACCTCCTAAAATGTGGAGTGTTTGTAAAGAAATGTGTACAATTCCTACAATTTCTATCAGATATTTTTGTTCAAACCTTCAAATTAAACGTTACTATCTGCACTTGAATTCTGTTGTAGAGGTTTCATTTCAAATCCAATGTGGTGGCATGCAGAGCCCAACTCACGAAAATTGTGTCACTGTCCAAATATTTCTGGACCTAACTGTATATTTGAAAGGGGGTGAGTCATGGGGCTACTAATGATAAGCAGGTGTTAACAATTACCTATGGAAATCTAGTTTTTTATGACTTTGTATATTTTCTGTGATTGCTTATATATATATGGATATAGAAATAAATTTCTTAATAAGATATGTAATTGGCAGGGGTATATAAACCATCCCTGAAGTGCATTATGTTGTACTGCTTGACAAAGGTCAGTTTGTGACTGAAACGTTGCTGTATCCTATGGTCCAATAAAGGCTATCATTTTCACTTTATTGCTGAGTGCTGCATTTATTTTCCTGTTGAATCGCTGGAACTGGGTGAGACCGGTTTGAGAAGGATTTTGCACCAAACTTTTAAAGGTGCTGCTCCATTTTTTTGTCTGTCTGTATCAGTCTCGCTGTCTGTCTCTGTATCAGTCTCTCTGTTTATCTCTCTCTATCTCTTTGTCTGTCTCTCTCTACCTCTGTGTCTGCCTGTGTCTGTCTCTCTCTATCTGTTTGTCAGTCTCTTTCCTGTCTGTTTTGTTCCTGGTCTGTCCCTTTCCCCATCTGTCTCTTTCCCCATCTGTCTCTTTCCCCGTCCGTCTCTTTCCACGTCTGTCTCATTCCACGTTTGTCTGTCCACGTCTGTCTCGTTCCTTGTCTGTCTCATTCACATCTGTCTCTTTACACCGTCTGTCTCTTTACTTGTCTCTGTCTCTTTCCTTGTCTCTTTCCTTGTCTTTGTCTCTTTTCCCGTCTGTCTCTTTTCCCGTCTGTGTCTTTCCCCATCTGTCTCTTTCCCCGTCTGTCTCTTTCCCTGTCTGTCTCTGTCTCTTTCCCTGTCTGTCTCTTTCCCTGTCTGTCTCTCTGTCTCGCTCTTTCCCTGTCTGCCTGTCTCTTTCCCTATCTGTCTGTGTCTGTCTGCCTCTGTCTATTTCTTTGACTGTCTGTCTCTCTCTCTGTCTCTTTCTGTCTCTCTTTATCGGTCTCACCACCGACATCTTATTACCTCACACATAAGTTTCTTATACTAACAATTTATTTTGTTCCTATAGCAACCAATCACAGCTCCTATTAATAACCTATAGCTCGCAGCTCCATTGACTTTAATGGAGGCAGTTTTTATTTAGAGTAACTGTAAAGCGCGGGGTTAAATTTTCCCATGAAAACATAGTCTATGACGTTCCCTGAGTCACACGGGGTGTCTGTGCAAAATTTTGTGATTGTAAATGCGATGGTGCGGATTCCTTTAGCGGACGTACATACACACACACACACACACACACACACACACACACATATACGTACACTCAGCTTTATATATTATATATATATATATATATATATATATATATCATGCAAAGGAGGACAAGAGTTTTTTGAGGTGCAAAAGATATACAAAAGTTTATTCAACACACTGTGAGGGTAAACATCCAGAACATCATAAAAACATGTTAAAAGTAATAAACGGGCGACCCCCATATGTGGTGGATAATAAAACCATCTGTGACATGTTGGCTCATGATAATACAGCCATACACTGCGAGTCACAGGGAAAAATGCAGAGCTTGCGTGTCAAGCAGACCGCATTGATGCACATGCGAACTTCTGCAGTGTAATATGGCATTAGACACAATCATAAATGCAATACATGAGATTAAAGACAGGGTTACATGTCAGAAAAGCATTCATAACATATGAGCTTCTATTTTACAACATAGCCTGAAACAAAGGTATGGTCATGAATGCATTGCATATAACCACATTACCCACGGTCCCTTAGGGACCCCTGCGCAGGCAAGCTGTAGATAGTGGCAGAAGAGCCAAACGCATCAACCGGTGGAAAAATTGGAAGGGGGGGCTCCGTTAGAGAGGGGCCTCAGAGGAGCCTACGTACGTTTCAATTTAATGAAATCTTCGTCAGGGAAGCGGCATCTCCTACCATTCTCCCCTGACACCAGGCTTTAAGTAGCGGTTCCATGTGTCCGAACCCGGAAGTCACGTTGTCGGCGCACGCGTCAGGTGACCAGGGAAATCGCGCGAGATGCCGGCCGTCACGTCATACTCGCGCATGCGCGGGAGCGGGGACGCGTCACCAAGGCTCCCGCGCATGCGCGCGACGCTCAGACGGCGGCAGCTACGAGCGAACAGCCCCGGGTCCGGCGCGTGCGCACCGAGACGACCGTATTATATAAAGGAAGAAGGTACCATATTATGTCTCAATATGTATAATACTATCGGCAGAACAGTCCCGCAATATCATATCATTATCACAGAAATACACCATATAGGAAGTCCATTCTCAGGTCTCTGTGTAGATCGGGAAGATGTTGCTGCACAGATGTCAAATTGGGATTTTAATTTCTATGTCCTATAAACAAAACATAGGGCATATTCACATTACATAAACCTGGATACAGAGGGGAATGTAAAGATCATAAAAAATGGTTAAAAATTGTATAAAATAAATAAAACCAGATGCAGGTAAGAGGGAGAGATGGTGAAATATATTGATGAAAAGCAATATCAAGGCTGGGTGTCATTAAGGGTCAATGGAACCACAGGAGAGAGAGGAATATGGTCAGTCGTTAATCAAATTTACAAAAATGGAGCATAGCTCACTGACTCATTTAATCCTTTTGTGACCATTCTGTCCAGGGTCACAATCCACTTGGTCTCACACTGCGCCAGGCGTTTCTTAAGGTCACCACCCCTGATTCCTCCTGTTACCACATCAATCCCTCTTATTTTTAATTTAGAGGGATCACAGGAGTGGTGAGATCTGAAGTGCCTGGGTAGTGTCTTAAGTGTTGTCGGATCCTCCAACGTTTTGGCCGCAGCAATGTCCCTCACGTGCTCCCTGACCCTAATGCGGAGCTCCCGTGATGTGAGTCCCACATAGGTCAAGGGGCACGTGCATGTAGCAAGATACACCACGTGTGTTGTACCACACGTGATGTAATGCTTGATGTTATAGCTTCTAACCCCATCCGAGGAATTGAACGTATTGCTTCGAAGGACATTACTGCAAGCCACACAGTGGCCACAGAGAAAACAACCCTGTGGAGGTCCACGAGACCCAAATGGATTCACTCTAGGAGGAATGTAGTGACTCTGGACCAAAAGGTCCCTCAAGTTCCTGGCTCTCCTGGAGACCATCAAAGGATTCGGGGCAAGTATTTCAGCTAATACCGGATCTGTCATCAATACCGGCCAGTGTTTTTTTAAAATATGGCGCATGGTTTCCCAGCGCGGGGTTAAATTTTCCCATGAAAACATAGTCTATGACGTTCCCTGAGTCACACGGGGTGTCTGTGCAAAATTTTGTGATTGTAAATGCGATGGTGCGGATTCCTTTAGCGGACGTACATACACACACACACACACACACACACATATACGTACACTCAGCTTTATATATTATATATATATATATATATATATATATATATATATATATGTATATATATACTGTATATATATATATATATATATATATATATATATATATATATATGTATATATATATATATATATATATATATTGCCCTGGCAAAAATTAAGAGACCACTGCGAAATTGTCAGTTTTTCTGAATTTTCTTTATACAGTGCCTTGCGAATGTATTCGGCCCCCTTGAATTTTTCAACCTTCTCCCACATTTCAGGCTCCAAACATAAAGATAAAAATGTTATGGTGAAGAATCAACAAGTGAGACACAATTGTGAAGTTGAACGAAATTTATTGCTTATTTTAAACTTTTAAAAAAAAAATAAATAACTGAAAAGTGGTGCGTGCAATATTATTCGGCCCCTTTACTTTCAGTGCAGCAAACTCACTCCAGAAGTTCATTGATGATCTCTGAATGATTCAATGTTGTCCTAAATGACTGATGATGATAAATATAAGCCACCTGTGTGTAATCAAGTCTCCGTATAAATGCACCTGCTCTGTACTAGTCTCAGTGTTCTGTTTATAGCGCAGATAGCATCATGAAGACCAAGGAACACAACAGGCAGGTCCGTGATACTGTTGTGGAGTAGTTTAAAGTTGGACTTGGTTACAAAAAGATTTCCAAAGCTTCCAAGGCGCACTGTGCAAGCGATCATATTAAAATGGATGGAGTATCATACAGCTGCAAATCTACCAAGACCCAGCCGTCCATCCAAGCTTTCATCTCAAACAAGGAGAAGACCGATCAGAGAGGCAGCCAAGAGGCCGATGATCACTCTGGATGAACTGCAGAGATCTACAGCTGAGGTGGGAGGGTATGTCCATAGGACAACAATCAGTCGTACACTTCACAAATCTGGCCTTTATGGAAGAGTGTCAAGGAGAAAGCTATTTCTCTAAGATATCTGTTAGGGCCAGATGGACGGGCAGACCCGGGAGGTGGATCCACTGGGCCGAACTCCCCGATGAGGGAAAGGAGTCCGGTAGCCGGAGCACTTTAGGTAGCAGGACAGTCCGTGCACTGGAACACAATGGATAAGTCCCTGGGACCACGAGGTCACTGATGGTGGTCCGGGTGACGGAGCTCAGGTTCGGAAGCCGTGATGATGTCAGGCGGGGTCCGGAACCGTTGGAGCGAGATGACGGGTCACCGCAGGGAACCGAGATGGTACGGACTGTCAGGATGGCAGATGGGCAGCGTTCGGGGTTCGAGATACAGCAGGACCAGATGGCGATGCAGGATCGGCTCTAGAAGACAGAGAGGTAAGTATCTCACAGAACACAAGGAGACCTGACTCCTAGCTTGGGAAAACACGAAGAACAGGCCCCGCTCCCTTGGACATTAACCCCCTTTATACCCTGTACCTGTATGCATCATTTCCTGTCAGTGGACACTGGCCCTTTAAAAAAGGGTCAGTGACCGCGCGAGCGCCCTAATGCGCATGCGCGCGGCCCGGGTGCCAGAAGTCAGGGCAGGAGGCTGAGAGGAGGACGCAGCAGAGCCGGCCAGGGACTGGGAAGCCGACGGGCGCCGGGAGCGGGAACCAGGAGGCCTGGGAAGCGCGGGTACTGGAGGCTGGGGAGCGGGGAGCGTGGCAGGTGAGCCGGGGAGCGGGGAAGAGGACCCGGGGAGCGGAGCAGAGGACCCGGGGAGCGGAGCAGAGGACCCGGGGAGCGTGACAATATCCATAAAAAGTTTTGTTTAAAGTTTGCCACAAGCCACCTGGGAGACACCTCAAACGTGGAAGAAGGTGCTCTGGTCAGATGAAACCAAAATTGAACTATTTGGGCACAATGCCAAACGATATGTTTGGTGTAAAAGCAACACAACTCATCACCCTGAACACACCATCCCCACTGTCAAACATGGTGGTGGCAGCATCATGGTTTGGGCCTGCTTTTCTTCAGTAGGGACAGGGAAGATGGTTAAAATTGATGGGAAGATGGATGGAGCCAAATACAGGACCATTCTTGAAGAAAACTTGTTGGAGTCTGCACAAGACCTGAGACTGGGACGGAGATTTGTCTTCCAACAAGACAATAATCCCAAACATAAAGCAAAATCTACAATGCAATGGTTCACAAATAAACATATCCAGGTGTTAGAATGGCCAAGTCAAAGTCCAGACCTGAATTTAATCGAGAATCTGTGGAAAGAGCTGAAAACTGCTGTTCACAAACGCTCTCCATCCAACCGCACTCGAACTATTTGCAAAGGAAGAATGGGCAAGAATTTCAGTCTCTCGATGTGCAAAACTGATAGAGACATACCCCAAGTGACTTACAGCTGTAATCGCAGCAAAAAGTGGTGCTACAAAGTATTAACTTAAAGGGGCCGAATAATATTGCACTCCCCAATTTTCAGTTATTTATTTTTGAAAAAAGTTTAAAATAAGCAATAAATTTTGTTCAACTTCACAATTGTGTCCCACTTGTTGTTGATTCTTCACCATAACATTAACATTTTTAACTTCAAGGGGGCCGAATACTTTCGCAAGGCACTGTAGGTATATTGTTGAGTAAAATGTAAATTGTTTTTTTATTCTATAAACTACTGACAACATGTCTCCGAATTTCCATGCAAAAAAATGTATTTATTTTCTGAAAATGAGAAATGGTCAAAATAACAAAAACAATGTATTGCTTTCAGACGCCTCAAATAATGCAAATAAAACAAGTTCATAATAATATAGAAACAACTATACTAATGTCTTAACACAGGAAGAGTTCAGAAGTCAATATTTTGTGGAATAACCTTGATTTTTAATCACAGCTTTCATGCGTCTTGGCATGCTTTCCAGCAGTCTTTCACACTGCTTTTGGGTGAACTTATGCCACTCCTGGTGCAAAAATTTAAGCAGTTCTTCTTTGTTTGATGGCTTATGATTAAAATATCCATCTTCCTCTTGATTACATTCCAGAGGTTTTCAATGGGGTTCACTTCTGGAGATTGGGCTGGCCATGACTGGGTTTTTATGTGGTATGATATGACATCCCCACCACAGCACGTGTACACCTGCTCGCATCCCCACCTGGCGGTATGGCGCTTTAATCATTTGTTTTAGTAGCCTGGTAGTTAACCATGTCAGCAAATATATATACACTGTGTGCAGAATTATTAGGCAAATGAGTATTTTGATCACATGATACTTTTTATACATGGTGTCCTCCTCCAAGCTGTATAGGCTTGAGAGCCAACAAATTAAGTAAATCAGGTGAAGTGCATCTCTGTAATGAGGAAGGGTGTGGTGTAATGACATAAAACACCCTATATAAGGTGTGCTTAATTATTAGGCAACTTCCTTTCCTTTGGCAAAATGGGTCAGAAGAGAGATTTGATGGGCTCTGAAAAGTCCAAAACTGTGAGATGTCTTGCAGAGAGATGCAGCAGTCTTGAAATTTGCCAAACTTTTGAAGTGTGATCACCGAACAATCAAGGCAAAATCAAGGTGTTTCATGGCAAAAAGCCAACAGGGTGGCAAGAAGCGTGTTGGTCAAAAAAGGCGCAAAATAACTGCCCATGAATTGAGGAAGATCAAGCGTAAAGCTTCCAAAATGCCATTTACCACCAGTTTGGCCATATTTCAGAGCTGCAACGTTACTGGAGTATCAAAAAGCACAAGGTGTGCCATACTCAGGGACATGGCCAAGGTAAGAAAGGATGAAATACGACCACCTTTGAACAAGAAACATAAGATAAAACGTCAAGACTGGGCCAAGAAATATCTTAAGACTGATTTTTCAAAAGTTTTATGGACTGATGAAATTATTGTGACTCTTGATGGGCCAGATGGATGGGCCAGAGGCTGGTTCAGTAAAGGGCAGAGAGCTCCACTTCGACTCAGACGCCAGCAAGGTGGAGGTGGGGTACTGGTATGGGCCGGTATCATCAAAGATGAACTTGTGGGACCTTTTCGGGTTGAGGATGGAGTGAAGCTCAACTCCCAGACCTAATGCCAGTTTCTGGAAGACAACTTCTTCAAGCAGTGATACAGAAAGAAGTCGGTATCGTTCAAGAAAAACATGATTTTCATGCAGGACAATGCTCAATCACATGCATTCAACTACTCCACAGCGTGGCTGGACAGTAAAGGTCTAAAAGATGAAAAAATAATGACATGGCCCCCTTGTTCACCTGATCTGAACCCCATAGAGAACCTGTGGTTCTTCATAAAATGTGAGATCTACAGGGAGGGAAAACAGTACACCTCTTAGAACAGTGTCTTGGAGGCTGTGGTCGCTGCTGCACGCAATGTTGATTGTAAATAGATTAAGCAACTGACAGAATCTATGGATGGTAGGCTGTTGAGTGTCATCATAAAGAAAGGTGGCTTTATTGGTCAATAATTTATTTGGGATTTGTTTTTGCATGTCAGAAATGTTTATTTCTAAATTTTGTGCAGTTATATTGGTTTACCTGCTGAAAATAAACAAGTGGAATGGAAATATATTTGTTTTTTATTAAGTTGCCTAATAATTTTGCAGAGTAATAGTTACTGTGGCGCCCCTGACCTGGTCAGGCACCACTGAGTACTGCACCCATGCTGGGGACAGTACAATACAGGTAATCCAGAAGGCTGACCGAGGTGTGACTACACAGGCGCATAGTGATCAGGTCTCACACATGTACCTATGAGAGGACCCCTGGGGATCCCAGGAGGGGGAAAAGCCTTAACCTCCACTGGAATAGTGGAGGGGGCCAAAAGCCTCCATCTCCTCTCAAGGGGTGTGGTAAGAGAATCTGGTTGCTAGGTGGCGTAGGCAGGCACAAAAGGGAAAAGAGAAGGAGGAGTAAAGAGTCTGCAGCAGAGTGTGGAAGAGTGAGGAGCAGGAAAGTGAAGCTCTGACAGGAGCAGCAGTGAAGGTCCCAGATGTGAGCCGGTTCAGAGCAGAGTCCAGGGAGCTCCGAGGAGAGCTGACCCCTTCCCCTGGGCTGCTGTAGTCTGACAGCGTCCGCGCAGTGGCTACCGACGGGGGAGAACGGTCACCTAGGAGGGCTACCCGAAACCCATCTCCAGCTAGAGAGAGAGCACAGAGTGGGAAGTAAGGAGACTGCTAGGGAGAACCAGGCCCAAACGGGCGGCAGATCCCGGAGTGGGGATAGATCCACCTTTCCCTGCTAAACCTGCCGGTGTAGGGCCCTCAAAGCCCACACCACAACACCACAAAGCCGCAGCCACGTAGCCACAGTTAGGGCCCATAGCTCACAGGAGGCAAGCAGCTGGAGTGAGCTGGCCCAGGCAACAAGCACACGGCAAACGAAGGGGAGAGAGGCTTCAGCAACTTCCCTGGGTGACCCCCATAGGGACTAAAAGTCGGGGTTACCCCAAACCACCAAGGGCTAAGGAAGGCGAGTTGGTAGTCACCATCAGAAGTCAGCCTGAAGGATACCTGGTTCCAGCCTGGTTCATCCCAGCTACGCCCGGGTTACTCACCCTGCCATCTGAAGTGAGTAAAACCCCTGAAAGACATTCTGCGTGTGTGGAGTTATTCTGCGCCTTGTGGTACTACGCACCTACACAGGGCCCTGGGGCTTGCCTCACTCTCAGGAGGCTATTCCAACTAACTGCACTCACCATCAGCCCCAGGCGTCCCTTAACCTGCAGTGGCAGTCCCCACTGACCGCAATTCTGAGAGTGGCGTCACGACAAATAGAAGATTTCCTACCAGTGACAGGATCCAGCCGAGTGGAGTCCCTGAAGGTAATGCACCGACACAACACCTGTGGGGCTTCACATTTGGCGTCACGAACAGGATCGAACCCATCCAGTTATCTGGAGGAAGTGCGCCTTATTCTGGACTGTCAGCGGTGATCCGCTGCAAAAATCTTAAAGTCACCCTCCTTGCCGCCATTTTGGGCGCGAAAATCTCCCGCCCAGCACCTTCTTCCCCAAGCGTTGGGCGCGAAAAAGAGGCTCCGCCCCCCCGAGAACGCGGGCGGAAGTGAAGCTCCGGAGGACCGGAAGCGAAAGGGAAACTTTAAAAGTTGCTGGAAGGACTGCTCCCGAGTACCAAGGGGGAGCAGTAGAAAGGAACCGCAGCTTATGTGACAAGGACTGTGGAAGCAGGGACGCCAGGACTCTGCCAGCATTTGGTTCCTGGAAGAGGCCGCCGCAGCGATGCACCGAGCCGTTACCCCTGTTACCGGTAGCGGAGCCCGCAGCGCCTGTTGGGGAGGACCCAGACCTGGGGTCCCCAGGCCTCACCTTTGTCACCACCCTGCCACCGGCCCCGGCAGTCCGCCCGGCCGCGACGGAGATGACGACGGCTCCGGCAGTCCGCCCGGCCGCAACGGCAGCAAAGTACCGGTCCCGTTGACCAATCTGGAACCGTGTCTGGACTGGGGTCAAGGGGTGCTGCCTGGGTTTTAGGGGCAGCACCAAGGCTAGGTTGTTTGGGTGGGTGACTGAAGGAACCGTTACCCTGTTATTATTAAAAGTGTTGGACTGTTACTGCAATGTTAAAGTGATGTGCATCCCGTTTTGGGAGGATTGAAAATGTTTGATGTTTTATCTTTTCCAGTTTAATAAAATGTCGGTGCCTAGCCGGCCCGAGGACGGGCCGTGTTTTACCAGGGGGGTGTGTGACGCCCTGGCACAGCCAGGGTGTCACATAAAGAGTTAGTCCTCCTTGGTAATATGATCTCACACGGTGCAGCACGACAAAGCACAGCCCCCAGTGTAAGGGAAAAGCAGAGGAGAGGGGAGGGGCTGGAGCAGACAGTGTGAGGAGAGGAGACAGGACGGAAGTCTGAAGCGGTGGCTCCCGGCTGGGAGTGAAGTGGGCTCTAAGAGGGCCGGGACAGGCCGTAGTGAGGAAGGGGCCAGAACAGGTAGCCGGAGCCGGGCGGTGGCCCCTCGGTGCCTGGGTACCCGGATCACTACAGGGGAGTGGATTCCCCGTTCCCGGCTGAGGAGCAGTGGAAGAGAGAGAGTGGAGAGAAAGACACTTGCTGCAGGGAAGGAACAACCAGGGCTGCTGCACCGTGTGTGGGACACTAACACCCCGTACCGGAGGCCGCGGACACCGGCAATTCTTAGTTCACCAGTGACTCCGTGTGACTTTATTGTGAGTACACCCGTGCCCTCGGGCACTGCACTGCAGCACTGCGCCCTGCCGCCCCCTGCTTACCCCATCACTGGGCCCCGGGACAACCAACCCCCCTACCCACGGAGGGGACATAACAACTACGCTGCTCCCTTTCATCGCTCCCGGGATCCCCTTCCAGAGCAGCGGTGGTGTTCCACCATCACCACAACCGTGGGTGGCGTCACGGACAATCTCCCCTAACAAAACCCCCTTTTACTGTGGAGCCTGGGATCACAGACCGGGTCACGCCACCGTGATACCCGCAGAAGTGACTCTGTGGCCCGGATCTGAGTACCCCTGGTCCCCGGGCGAAACATTTGGCGTCACGAACAGGATAAGGACTAGACCTGTCTAGACAGGTGACCATGTGCCTGGGCGGTCCGCTTGAAAAATTGGAAGCGCCGCCATATTGCCACCATGAAAAGCGCGCTGAAAAACAACAGCAGCCCGTGCTGGGAGAAGTTACCGCCCACGAAGAGGTGTGGCTACCCAGAGATCCCCTGCAGAGTTCTGACCTCACTTGTGAAGAGAGCGGAAGCGTCCAGGGACGTCGGGACAGAAAGGGAGCCAGAAGCCTGCTGCTGGGAGAGGAGCTGCTGAAAGAGGCAGAGCGGAAACTGAACAGCTTGCTACTAGAGGCAACGGCGAGTCCACAGCTGGAGAGTCGTGCAGAAGAGGGCGCAGAAGAAATGGCGTCTGACCGCAGAAATCCAGAACCGGGCTCCGCTGCCTGGTGGTATCGGGAGCTGGCCCAGTTCTGCGACCGACTGGAGACCCGGGTCGTGGAGCAGATCAGAGAAGAACGTATGGAACTTCTGGAGATGGCTGCCGCGGTTCAGGCCTATGAGAGGGGAACCGCACGACGAGTGCCAGACCGGACGGCGACGACTCAGACCCCGATGCTGCTACCGATGGGTGAGTCCAGTGTTGCCCCTGCCGGCCCGGATGCCCCGACCCCTGCTGCCACGCCCGCGGTCCCTGAAGAGGCGCCCGGCGTGGCGACGCTGAGCCAGGCCGCCGCAGCGATGCCCTGCCCGGCCCGCAAAGAACCGGCTGCCACCGCGACCCTCATCCGCGCCGCAGGCGTAACGCTGACCCAGGCCGCCGCCCTGCTAGGCCCGGCCCGCCAAGACCCCACCGCCGCAGCAACGCTCGTCCGCGCCGCAAGTGAGGTGCTGAACCAGGCCGCAGCCACGCCAGGCGCGGCCCGCCAAGCCCCGGCCGCCGCAGCGATGCCCTGCTCGGCCCACCAAGACCCGGTCCCTGCAGCGACGCCCAGCCCAGCCTGCACCGATTCCATCGCGACAGCGACGCCGATCCAGGCCGCCGCCAAACAGGGCGCGGCCCGCCAAGACCAGGCCGCCGCCATGCCGGGCGCGGCCCGCCAAGACCAGGCCGCCGCCAAACAGGGCGCGGCCCGCCAAGAGATTGCATCACCATTTACCCCGGCCTGCAAGGCCAGAGCAGACACCGCTCCCCAGTCCAAAGAGGTCCCTGCTGGAAAGCCCACGCTGGGGGAGGACCCCGAATACTGGAAGCTGAAGGCTGACCTAGAGGCCCAGTTCCCACAAGAGATGGTGGATCGGTATCTGCTCCCTCCGCACACCCCCAAGAGGATTCCGGCAACCCCTGCAGCAACCACGCCAAAGAGTCCCCCGCCTGGGCCTGTTGAAGGAAGTTCATCCCCAGCACTGCCACCAAAGGAGTGCCAAGAAGAACTAAGGGGGAGAGGAGGCCAGGAAGCTGAAGAGCTGACTCAGGAGCCGCCAGCAGCAGTGCTAGTCCCAGAGCCGGAGATGCTGCCATATTCCCGTTGGGACGAGGAAGACCTGACACCTCCTGCGGAAGAAGACCTGCCCCAAAGCCTCACCTGGGAGCTTGTAAGCTGCACTTCGCAGAATCCAGCCCGCAAGACACAGCGCCGCAGCAGAACCCAGTTTTCCCCTGCACCGCCATCCCCAGAGCAAAGAGATGACATAACGGCCAGAGACCTAGAAGAAAAACGGTTCCTGAGAAGGTCCAAAGCACAGGTCAGAGGACCCCTTTGTAAAGGAGTAGTGGAAGACTTTAGCCTGAAGTCAGGATACGGGTTCATTGTTGCACCTGGTATCAAAGAAGGTATCTTCGTCAATAGAAGAGATGTGAGAGCTCATTTGCCCAGAGGACATCCTGGAAGAAACTTAAAGATGGGAGACTCCGTACAGTTTACCCTGCATCAAGGCGAAAGAGGCTGGTACGCGCTAGATGTAGTACCATGTCCCAAAGAAGAAAGGAAAGACAGCGATAGAGAAAGAACAGAGAAAGAACCTACTGACGAGACTACCACAGATGAAGAAAGAGATCAAGGAAGCAACAGGTGCCGCAGCCCTACAGGCCCAAGCCCTGGTGAAGAGGAGTCTGCATAAGTTCAAGTAAAGTAAAGCAAGTTACCAGTTTGAAAAGTTTGTTTTGCAACGTTTTACAAGTTTAAGAATGTGCCCACATAAACTGATGTGAGAAATGAACCTTAAGGCTATGAACTGGCTATAGCCACAAACTCTCGCAGTGTAAATAGTTACACCAGAGGGCACCACCACCACCAGAGTCAGCCTGTTTAGGGGCTTGGCTCGTCTGCAACCAGGAGGAGCCCGGCCGTATATAGGGCCTTGGCTCACCTGCAACCAGAGAGCATGCCTGTTTATGGGGCCTGGCTCTCCACCACAAAGAGGGTACCTGGTCAGCACCAACTGTGGAGGCCGCCTCTACATCCTGCCAGAAGAGGCTGAAGGCGCGGATCCACCAGGCCAGGTATACCCTGAAGACCACCAGCCCATGAAAGCCGCCTCTACATCCTGCCAGAAGTGGCTGAAGGCGCGGCCAACGTGAGAGGGTTTTGGGTGGGTTAACGGACTTGTGGGTGGAGGGTGGTGATGTATGGTACCTGGTGCTTTTAAAAATGTTTTACATGTTTTAATGTTTTATGCATTTTAAAATGTTGTCTTGCAGCCCGAGGACGTGCTGGTGATAACTAAGGGGGAATGTGGCGCCCCTGACCTGGTCAGGCACCACTGAGTACTGCACCCATGCTGGGGACAGTACAATACAGGTAATCCAGAAGGCTGACCGAGGTGTGACTACACAGGCGCATAGTGATCAGGTCTCACACATGTACCTATGAGAGGACCCCTGGGGATCCCAGGAGGGGGAAAAGCCTTAACCTCCACTGGAATAGTGGAGGGGGCCAAAAGCCTCCATCTCCTCTCAAGGGGTGTGGTAAGAGAATCTGGTTGCTAGGTGGCGTAGGCAGGCACAAAAGGGAAAAGAGAAGGAGGAGTAAAGAGTCTGCAGCAGAGTGTGGAAGAGTGAGGAGCAGGAAAGTGAAGCTCTGACAGGAGCAGCAGTGAAGGTCCCAGATGTGAGCCGGTTCAGAGCAGAGTCCAGGGAGCTCCGAGGAGAGCTGACCCCTTCCCCTGGGCTGCTGTAGTCTGACAGCGTCCGCGCAGTGGCTACCGACGGGGGAGAACGGTCACCTAGGAGGGCTACCCGAAACCCATCTCCAGCTAGAGAGAGAGCACAGAGTGGGAAGTAAGGAGACTGCTAGGGAGAACCAGGCCCAAACGGGCGGCAGATCCCGGAGTGGGGATAGATCCACCTTTCCCTGCTAAACCTGCCGGTGTGGGGCCCTCAAAGCCCACACCACAACACCACAAAGCCGCAGCCACGTAGCCACCGTTAGGGCCCATAGCTCACAGGAGGCAAGCAGCTGGAGTGAGCTGGCCCAGGCAACAAGCACACGGCAAACGAAGGGGAGAGAGGCTTCAGCAACTTCCCTGGGTGACCCCCATAGGGACTAAAAGTCGGGGTTACCCCAAACCACCAAGGGCTAAGGAAGGCGAGTTGGTAGTCACCATCAGAAGTCAGCCTGAAGGATACCTGGTTCCAGCCTGGTTCATCCCAGCTACGCCCGGGTTACTCACCCTGCCATCTGAAGTGAGTAAAACCCCTGAAAGACATTCTGCGTGTGTGGAGTTATTCTGCGCCTTGTGGTACTACGCACCTACACAGGGCCCTGGGGCTTGCCTCACTCTCAGGAGGCTATTCCAACTAACTGCACTCACCATCAGCCCCAGGCGTCCCTTAACCTGCAGTGGCGGTCCCCACTGACCGCAATTCTGAGAGTGGCGTCACGACAAATAGAAGATTTCCTACCAGTGACAGGATCCAGCCGAGTGGAGTCCCTGAAGGTAATGCACCGACACAACACCTGTGGGGCTTCACATTACCTGCACAAACAGATATCCTCCTAAGATAGCCATATCTAAAAAAAAAACACTCCAACTTCCAAAAATATTAAGCTTTGATATTTATGAGTTTTTTGGGTTGATTGAGAACATAGTTGTTGATCAATAATAAAAAAAATCCTCTAAAATACAGCCTGCCTAATAATTCTGCACACGGTGTTCATAGGAACATCAAAAGGGACTTATTCTATGTGTAGGCATAATTCATGTGGGGGTTGCCAGTGGGGCATAATTATTTGTGGAAGGGCATTGTATATATACTAGCTGTACTACCCGGGTTAATAACTGTTGTTAACAAAATAGAATGTATTAACAAAAATGTATTCTGCACACAAAAAACACAAAACAAATAGATAGAAATGTAATTATTAAAAGGCAAAAACTAAGCTAATAGAAGCATTTCACAACATATATTTCAACACCAGAGATATTCCACACAGATTTAACTAAATTGGCTAAGTAATGTGCTCCGTCTGTCTCTTTCCAGGTCTGTCTCTTTCCCCGTCTGTCTCTTTCCCTGTCTGCCTGTCTCTGTCTGTCTCTTTTTTTGTCTGTCTCTATCTCTCTGTTTCTTTCCCCATCTGTCTCTTTCTAGGTCTGTCTCTTTCCCAGGTCTGTCTCTTTCCCCATCTGTCTCCCCGTCTCTTTGTCTGTGTCTTTTCCTGTCTGTCTCTTTCCCTGTCTGCCTGTTTCTGTCTGTCTCTTTCCTTGTCTGTCTCTATTTCATCTGTTCTTTCCCCGTCTGTCTCTATCAAGGTCTGTGTCTTTCCCCATCTATCTTTGACTGTCTCTATAGCTGTCTCCTCCTTCCCTGTCTGCCTGTCTCTGTCCCTGTTTGCATATCTGTCTGTCTCTTTCCCCATCTGTCTCTTTCCCCATCTTTTTCTTTCCCCATCTGTCTCTTTCCCCATCTGTCTCTTTCCCCATCTGTCTCTTTTCAGGTCTGTCTCTTTCCAGGTTGTCGCGGGCGGGGAGTAGGGTGTCAGCACACTACGCTCACCCCTTCTGCTCGGGTCCGGCGGCTGCTGCTCAGTGGTGGCTCGAGCGGTGGGCCGGATCCCGGGGGTTTCTCGAGCGGCGCTCCTCGCCCGTGAGTGAAAGGGGGTTGTTGGGTGTGGGAAGTATTTATTGTCCGTGACGCCACCCACGGTTGTGGTGATTTCACCGCCGCTGCTCTATGGGCCCGGGGACGATGGTGTGTAGCAGCGAGATGTTGCGTTTCCCCTCCGTGGGTAGGGGTTGGTGATCCCGGGGCCCGGTGATGAGGTTAGATGCAGGGCCTGGTGGGCGCAGGGACGCGGGGGCAGCGCTGTGCCTTGCGGCACTGTGGTACTCACTCAGCCTGAGACGTTGACACGGTTTTTACGGTAAACCAAACGGCTGGATAGACGGTCCCACGGACGGCTGCACTTGCTCTCCCAGTAGGTGACGGTGATGTCCCTTTTCCTTGCACCTTGGTGTACTTGTTGGTTGCGATGGGTCCCCACCGGTAACCCGCTCCCCGGCTTCAAGCTGGACCGGAGGAGCTCTACTCTTTGCCCGCAGGCGTTGGCCCTAAGAAACTGGTGCCTTGGCGGTGGCGGCGTCTCTTCTACTCTGGTTGGGCTGTTGCCTTCAATCGGGACTTGGTTGTTGGGGGATCTACGTCCCCGTCACTGACGGACTTGGCAAATTATGGCGACTCCTAGCCTTGCCGGGGTCCGAGAGGCCAATGCCCTGGTACTGACTGTCCTTCGGAACACTGCTCCAGACCGCCGGGCACACAGCCTCCGGGGTCCTTCCAGGAACTTCCAAACGGTCCCCCTCCAGACAGTCACCGCCGTTGCTGACCTTGCTGACCTGTCCTGCACACAGCTGGACTACTTCAGGCTTTCTTCCACTCTTGCTTTCCTCCTTTACCACTTTACTTTCTTCTACTTTCACTTTCTCCTCCTAAAACTCAAACTTTACTCGAGCCCTGCCTGGGCTTATCTGCCTGGTTTCTCCCGCCTCCAGAGCTGTGAACTCCTCGGTGGGCGGAGCCAACCGCCTGGCCCACCCCCTGGTGTGTATCATCAGCCTCTGGAGGAAGGCAACAAGGATTTTTGGTTAGCTTTGGTGTTCCTAACTGGGATGTAGGGTGTGGTGGTGTGTGACCTGTGTCCCCTGGCTTGCCCAGGGCGACACATTCCCCCTTAGCAAAATGCAGACCGTCCGCGGGCTGCCGTCCAACACCGGTTTTATTTTTCTGTAAAAGATAACATGGTAAATCAACATATGTACATTTTTAATGAATCTTCCCATAACGGGAGGCACATTTCTTAAACGTTGCATAACGGTTTACGGTTACGGTTTCCGCTCTCTCCCACCCAAGCAACCTGGCCCTGATGCTGCCCCTAAAGCCCAGGCAGCACCCCTTGACCCACAGTCCAGCACAAGTTACCCGAGCGGGATCTGTCCTTCCCCTCCAGAGGGTAGCCACCGGTTCCTTTGGTGGCTGGGCCCCAGCCTGCTCTGCTCAGGGCCCTCCCTCCAACCTGCCTCTCCGGAGGCGGCATTGCGGAAACGGTAACGGCAAACAACTTATTTACAAGCCACTTAACGTTTGTGGTTGCCCTGCAAGTTCACGGGCTTGTCCATGGATAGTCCTCCATGCAAAACTTTTAAACGGTCCCCACAGGGACAACGGTGCCGGCTCCTGCCGGTTGCAATCACAAAGCAAATCAGGTAATGTACTTGGTAATCATCTTTCATCATTTTTCAACTTTTCAAACAACAAACAAAATGGTGGTCCCAATGGGGACGGTGCAACGGGCATCCGCTGCCCTACTGGGTATTTTCGTCCTCCTCACCGGCTCGGGGTGGAAGGACACGGGCACCAGCCCTTCCAGTGCATAGCAAGCACGGCGTGGAAGGGCCGCCCGATACCCGTTGCCCCCGGTTCGGGGAACATAGGTGGCCTCCATGCCAGGCAGGGCGACGACCCCCTCCTCTTCTTCTGACACAGGCTCAGTGTCAGGTCCGGAGTCGCTATCTTCTGCCCCCGCCGCAGTCACAGAGGGAGGCAGACCCGATGGGCCAGGTGCGGTGCAGCACGCGAGTGAGTAGGACGGAGGTAACACAGGAGCCAGGGGCAGACCGGGTCCCTCAGCCGCAGCGACCGGTCCCTCGGGGACACAGGGGCGTGGGTCATTCTCCAGCTCCTCCATCACGGCCTCCACTCCATACACTCGCGCCACAGCAACTAGGGCCTCCACCTCCGCGGCCCACTGCTCCATCAGGCCGCCGATCTGACTCCGATAGTGACGGCAGATCTCCGCCGCCCGGGCCCTCAGCCATGCCGCTGTTCCGGACACCAGCTCGGTAGTCTCTGCAGAACTAGGTGGAGCGGACATTTCCCGTTAGGGTCGATAGACCGGGGGGGTCCCAGTGTGTTTGTTGCAACGCCACACTTACATGCGTCCAGCCGCCATCGCGTCCCCCTTAGCTATTTTCGGCCCCTCCTCTCTCGGGGCGGGGTTTTGGCCTTCGCGCCTCTACTACTCGAGAAGACGCTCGAGCGGGAACTTTTCGCGCCAAAGATGGCGGCTTCTGCAATTTTTCTGCCGGATACCTCCGGCGGTAACAAGGCGCACCTCTACCAAACGGCAGAGCGGTAAGATCCTGTTCGTGACGCCAAGTTGTCGCGGGCGGGGAGGAGGGTGTCAGCACACTACGCTCACCCCTTCTGCTCGGGTCCGGCGGCTGCTGCTCAGTGGTGGCTCGAGCGGTGGGCCGGATCCCGGGGGTTTCTCAAGCGGCACTCCTCGCCCGTGAGTGAAAGGGGGTTGTTGGGTGTGGGAAGTATTTATTGTCCGTGACGCCACCCACGGTTGTGGTGATTTCACCACCGCTGCTCTATGGGCCCGGGGACGATGGTGTGTAGCAGCGAGATGTTGCGTTGCCCCTCCGTGGGTAGGGGTTGGTGATCCCGGGGCCTAGTGATGAGGTTAGATGCAGGGCCTGGTGGGCGCAGGGACGCGGGGGCAGCGCTGTGCCTTGCGGCACTGTGGTACTCACTCAGCCTGAGACATTGACACAGTTTTTACGGTAAACCAAACGGCTGCATAGACGGTCCCACGGACGGCTGCACTTGCTCTCCCAGTAGGTGACGGTGATGTCCCTTTTCCTTGCACCTTGGTGTACTTGTTGGTTGCGATGGGTCTGTGAAGATGTAATTTACCCTCTCACTGTATATGCTGTGATACTATGTCATGATATGTATATTTCCCTGGTTGTATTAGTTGTAATTCCTGTATTTTCTTGGGGGAGCTACTGGTCTCAATGTGTCTCTCTCATACAATTGTAGTCTTGGCATCTAATGTGATTATGTAAATAGCCTGTCCTCTTCTTTCCAGAGTTGTGTATCTAATCTGTAATTGCATTGGCCAGTGAAGGAATAGTCATTGTTCTTCACAGCAGGGGATCCCTTCATCTACTGTGGCTGGCAGACATATTGGAGCCCTGTGATGGACCAAACCATTGATGATAGGATGTGTGACCCCTACCCCCTGAACAAACATGGTGGGCTGGTCAAGCAGCACAGACAATGCATTTCCCTTTTTGTAACTTCAGAGTGAGCTGAAACTTGAAGAGAGCAGGAGCCCCAGCCTGGGTGGCTGTGGACACGGACGGAGCTAGGCCTGTGTGGCGGCCCGTGGGATTGTGTGGAACTCTTTGGACTACTGTAAGGATGATTGCTTTGTTATCCGGTCCGAGGATTGTCGGGAAGGGCCCCCGAATCTGTTTTATGTGGACTAATCGTGTGCTGTTCCTGTATTCCTGTTAATAAACCTGTTGGATCGTTCCTTGGCCTCGTCCATCCTTTGCTCTCTTGTACACCCCCGTCACAGGGTCCCCACCGGTAACCCGCTCCCCGGCTTCAAGCTGGACCGGAGGAGCTCTACTCTTTGCCCGCAGGCGCTGGCCCTAAGAAACTGGTGCCTTGGCGGTGGCGGCGTCTCTTCTACTCTGGTTGGGCTGTTGCCTTCAATCGGGACTTGGTTGTTGGGGGATCTACGTCCCCGTCACTGACGGATTTGGCAAATTATGGCGACTCCTAGCCTTGCCGGGGTCCGAGAGGCCCCTGCCCTGGTGCTGACTGTCCTTCGGAACACTGCTCCAGACCGCCGGGCACACAGCCTCTGGGGTCCTTCCAGGAACTTCCAAACGGTCCCCCTCCAGACAGTCACCGCCGTTGCTGACCTTGCTGACCTGTCCTGCACACAGCTGGACTACTTCAGGCTTTCTTCCACTCTTGCTTTCCTCCTTTACCACTTTACTTTCTTCTACTTTCACTTTCTCCTCCTAAAACTCAAACTTTACTCGAGCCCTGCCTGGGCTTATCTGCCTGGTTTCTCCCGCCTCCAGAGCTGTGAACTCCTCGGTGGGCGGAGCCAACCGCCTGGCCCACCCCCTGGTGTGTATCATCAGCCTCTGGAGGAAGGCAACAAGGATTTTTGGTTAGCTTTGGTGTTCCTAACTGGGATGTAGGGTGTGGTGGTGTGTGACCTGTGTCCCCTGGCTTGCCCAGGGCGACACAAGGTCAGTCTCTTTTCAGGTCAGTCTCTTTCCAGCTCTGTCTCTGTCTGTCTCTTTCCAGGTCTGTCTCTTTCCAGGTCGGTCTCTGTCTGTTTCTTTCACCGTCTGTCTGTCTGTCTCTTTCACGTCTGTCTCTGTCTGTCTCTTTCACCATTTGTCTCTGTCTGTCTCTTTTCTTGTCTGTCTCTTTCCCTGTCTCTTTACTTGTCTCTGTCTCTTTCCCTGTCTGTCTCTTTCCCTCTCTGTCTCTCTGTCTCTCTCTTTCCCTATCTGCCTGTCTTTCCGTATCTGTCTGTGTCTGTCTGCCTCTGTCTATTTCTTTGACTGTCTGTCTCTCCTCTCTCTGTCTCTTTCTGTCTCTCTTTAACGGTCTCCCCACCGACATCTTATTACCTCACATATAAGATTCTTATACTATGAATGTCTTTTGTTCCTATAGCACCCAATCACAGCTCCTACTAATAACCTGCAGTTCCAGGCTCCATTTACTTTAATGGAGGCATATTTTTTGGAGAGTAACTGTAAAGCGCAGCTTTACCTTTTCCTGTCAAAACATAGTCTACGACGTTCCCTGGGTCACATGAGGTTTCTGTGCAAAATTTCGTGATTGTAAATGCGACGGTGTGGATACACTTTTCGTTCCACTTTTTCCCCATTATGTAGATAGGGGCAAAATTTTTTGGTAAATTGGAATGCGTGGGGTTAAAATTTTGCCTCACCACATAGCCTATGACGCTCTCAGGGTCCAGACGTGTGAGTGTGCAAAATTTTGTGGCTGTAGCTGCGACGGTGCAGATGCCAATCCCGGACATACACACATACATACATACATACACACATACGCCCTATTCTGTCTCTCTGTCTGTCCAAGAAATGACGTCATACGCTGAAACCGCCTAAACCACACCCACACAGCTCCAACACGCCGAACACCCCCCACGCCCACCCCTCACTCCACCCTCACCCGATCAGCAGCGGCCCTGCATCACACCCCCAACAGGTAGCATAGCAAAGGGGGGCAGAAGGCATGCTCCGCCCCGGGCGGCATGTGTCGGGGGCAGCATTTTGGCCACTTGCCTTCAGTTCTGCTGCCCTTGGACCAAGTTCCGGGGACCACAGTCCTCGGCAGGAAACTGTGGCTGCCGTCCCTTTAAGGCACGCAGACCACAGTATTTGCTGCGTCCTCCGCGTCCTTCTGGATTTGGCTTCATCTGTGGGTGGAGCTACCGCACGGCATCCTGCTCAGTCCAACAGATGAAGGAGGCGCAGTGCCAGCCAGTGACCCCCAGCTCAGCACTTCCCCCCGGCGCTGTTTGGGCCCCCTCTCCTCCGTGACCGAGTGGTATGTGCTACACCCCTACCCCCCACTCAACCTGTATGTTCCCTCCCAGCCACCCGGTTTATGGGCCCCAGTGAGGTGTATGCCGTGAACCCCCCGGAGCCACGTGTGTGGGCCCCCTGGAGCCGTGTTTGTGGGCCCCCCAGAGCCGCGTGTTTGGGCCCCCCGGAGCCATGTGTGTGGGCCCCCAAGAGCCGCGTGTGTGGGCCTCCAAGAGCTACGTGTGTGGGCCCCCAAGAGCCGTGTGTGTCTATATGTATGCAGCAGAGTTGTGTGTGTCTGTATGTATGCAGCAGAGTTGCGTGTGTGTCTGTCTGTATGTATGCAGCTGAGTGGTGTCTACCTGTATGTATGCAGCAGTGTGGTGTGTGTCTGTATGTATGCAGCAGAGTTGTGTGTGTCTGTATATATGTATGCAGCAGATTTGTGTGTGTCTGTATGTATGCAGCAGAGTTGTGTCTATCTGTATGTATGCAGCAGTGTGGTGTGTGTCTGTCTGTATGTATGCAGCAGAGTTGTGTGTCTGTCTGTATGTATGCAGTAGAGTTGTCTGTATGTATGCAGCAGAGCTGTGTGTGTCTGTATGTATGTATGCAGCAGAGGTGTGTGTGTCTGTCTGTATGTATGCAGCAGAATTGTGTGTGTCTGTCTGTATGTATACAGTAGAGGTGTGTGTGTCTGTCTATATGTATCCAGCAGAGCTGTATGTCCGTAAGTATGCAGCAGAGCTATTTCTGTCTGTATGTATGTAGCAGAGCTGTGTGTGTGTCTGTGTGTATGTATGCAGCAGAGTTGTGTGTGTCTGTCTGTATGTATGCAGCAGAGTTGTGTGTGTCTGTCTGTATGTATGCAGTAGAGGTGTGTGTCTGTCTATATGTATCCAGCAGAGCTGTATGTCTGTAAGTATGCAGCAGAGCTGTGTGTGTCTGTATGTATGTAGCAGAGCTGTGTGTGTGTCTGTATGTATGTATGCTGCAGAGTTGTGTGTGTCTGTCTGTATGCAGCAGAGTTGTGTGTGTCTGTCTGTATGTATGCAGTAGAGCTGTGTGTGTCTGTCTATATGTATCCAGCAGAGCTGTATGTCTGTATGTATGCAGCAGAGCTGTGTGTGTCTGTATGTATGTAGCAGAGCTGTGTGTGTGTCTGTATGTATGTATGCAGCAGAGCTATGTGTGTCTGTCTGTATGTATGCAGCAGAGCTGTGTGTGTCTGTATGCATGTATGTAGCAGAGCTGTGTGTGTGTCTGTATGTATCCAGCAGAACTATCTGTCTGTATGTATGCAGTAGAGCTGTGTGTGTCTGTCTATATGTTTCCATCAGAGCTGTCTGTCTGTATGTATGCAGCAGAGCTGTCTGTGTCTGTATGTATGTATGCAGCAGAGCTGTGTGTGTGTCTGTATGTATGCAGAAGAGCTGTGTGTCTGTATGTATGATGCAGCAGAGCTGTGTATGTGTGTGTCTGTATGTATGCAGCAGAGCTGTGTGCGTGTCTGTCTGTATGTATGTAGCAGAGCTGTGTGTGTGTGTCTCTATGTATGCAGCAGAGCTGTGTGTCTGTATGTATGTAGTAGAGCTGTGTGTGTCTGTATGTATGCAGCTGAGCTGTGTGTGTGTCTTTCTTTATGTATGCAGCAGAGCAGTATCCAGTCCGCTGTATCCACGGCGATGCGAAAGACTATCCTGTGGCCAGAGTGATTATTGAGACGATGCAAGGTTCTGATTTCCACGAAGTGGGCGTGGTCCCAGACTTGTTGCACCCCATTATCCTTGGTCGAGACTTTTCCTTATTTTGGGACTTGTGGAGGAAGGGGGATGTGACCGGAGGCTCGGAGCAAAGCCAGATCGCTCCAAACGAAGCCCCACTACAGCCGGTGTCTGACTGTTTCCCTTTGTGTGTGCTTGTGGGTGATGAGGAGGAGACAACGTCTCCTGAACCAGATGTTCCTGAGTTAGGGGTGAGCATAGAAAACTTTGGGTCTGCCCAGCATAGGGACCTAGCTCTGAGGGAAGCCTTCAATAGTGTAACAGTCATAAATGGCATAGCTCAGGAGCCCGGAGCTGACACTAGATATCCATATTTCATGATGGGCGGGGATTTGTTGTACCGGGTCACAAAGATAGGACAGGAAACAATTGAGCAGCTGCTAGTCCCAGGGCCCTATAGGCGGAAAGTGTTGGACTTAGCCCATTCACATATCTTGGGTGGCCACCTGGGCATAGATAAAACGCAAGAAAGGATTACTAGAAGGTTTTTCTGGCCCGGATGTTACCGTGAGATCAGGGAGTATTGCAGGTCCTGTCCCACCTGCCAGCTAACCGCTCCAACTTCTCATTTCCGCAGTCCCCTAGTGCCGTTACCCATCATAGAAGTTCCATATGAGAGAATTGCCATGGACTTGGTAGGTCCTCTTGTCAAGTCTGCTCATGGGCACCAATATATATTGGTGGTCCTCGATTATGCAACATGCTACCCGGAAGCAGTGCCCCTGAGAAACTCGTCGGCCAAAAGTATAGCCCGTGAGTTGGTTCACATCTTTGCCTGGACAGAGCTACCAAAGGAGGTCCTGACTGACCAAGGGACCCCTTTCATAAGCAAGGTGATGTGGGAGTTGTGTAAAATCCTCCAGATTAATCAATTGAAGACGTCGGTTTACCATCCGCAGACGGATGGTCTAGTGGAAAGGTTTAACAAGACATTAAAGAATATGCTCAAAAAGGTAATTGAGAAGGATGGCCGCGACTGGGACTGCCTGCTACCGTATTTACTATTTTCTATCCGGGAGGTTCCACAGGCCTCTACTGGCTTCTCTCCATTTGAACTCCTGTATGGCCGACACCCCCGGGGACTCTTAGATGTAGCCAAGGAGACCTGGGAAGCCGAAGTGACCCCCTACCGAAGCGTCATTGAACACGTCGCCCAGATGCAGGAGAGGATGGCTAAGGTAATGCCCATCGTAAAAGAGCACCTCCTCCAGGCACAAGAAGCTCAAGCAAGGATCTACAATCGGTCTGCCAGAGTGAGACAATTCAGCCCCGGAGACAGGGTACTCGTGCTGATTCCGACAGTGGAGAGTAAGTTTCTGGCCAAATGGCAGGGCCCATATGAAATAGTAGAAAAACTGGGAGAAGTGAACTACAAAGTACATCAACCCGGGAAGCGGAAACCCTATCAAATCTACCACATCAACCTTATCAAGCCATGGCAAGACAGGGAATCCCAGGAAACCTCATGCTTGGTGGCCAAGCCAGAAGATAACATTGAAGATGTAATCGTGGCAGAGTAGCTGTCAAAAGCCAAAAAACAGCAATGTCGAGAGTTACTTCAGAAGAACAGAGACCTGTTCTCGGACCTACCTGGATGTACCCAGGTAATAGAACATGAGGTTCTGACAGAACCCCACGTGCGGGTGAACATAAAACCCTATCGAATTCCTGAGGCTCGGCGAGAGGCGATCTCCAAAGAGGTGAAACGAATGCTGAAACTAGGAGTCATCGAGGAGTCCAAGAGTGGTTGGTCCAGTCCAATTGTCCTTGTGCCGAAGCCGGATGGGGAATGGAGATTTTGTAACGATTATCGGAAGCTGAACAAAGTCTCCAAGTTTGATGGATATCCGATGCCTCGTGTCGACGAGCTGATTGAGAGGTTGGGCCCGGCACGGTATATAACCACCCTGGATCTGACAAACGGATATTGGCAAATTCCCATGTCACAAAATGCCAAATAGAAGACAGCCTTCTCTACGCCTGACGGATGCTTCCAATACACCCGGATGCCGTTTGGACTGCAGGGAGCCCCGGCCACCTTTCAGAGGGCCATGGACCAGATCTTGGCACCCCATAAGGATTACGCAGTGGCATATTTGGACGACATTGTGATCTTTAGCCCTGATTGGGTAAGCCATCTGGGAAAGGTCCAGGCGGTGTTTGATGCACTGAGGAAGGCAGGGTTTTCTATAAATCCAAAAAAGTGTGCCATGGGAAGAGGCCAAGTATCTAGGCTATGTGGTAGGTAGAGGTATAATTAAACCCCAAATCAACAAAGTGGATGCAATCCAGAACTGGCCAAGACCGCTTTCGAAAAAGCAGGTCAGGGCCTTTCTAGGGATCGTAGGGTACTATAGAAGATTTATTCCCAACTTTGCCGTGGTAGCTGCACCTCTGACTGACCTCCTTAAGGGGACGAAATCAGCTATGGCCAAGTGGACCTCAGAGGTGGAAACGGCATTCCAGGAATTGAAAGTAGTTTTGTGTAAACAACCGGTCCTAGTGGCACCCGACTTCAAGAGGGAGTTCGTGGTCCAGACGGATGCCTCAGAAGTTGGATTGGGAGCGGTCCTCTCTCAGGAATTACACGGAGAAGAACATCCCATTCTTTACCTGAGTAGAAAACTGTCGCCTTGTGAGAAGAATTATTCTATCGTAGAAAAAGAATGTTTAGCCATAAAGTGGGTAGTGGACACCTTACGATACTACCTGCTGGGTAGGCAGTTTCGGCTGATCTCGGATCATGCCCCGCTTAGGTGGATGAGGGAGAAAAAGGGTAGGAATGCCAGAGTTACTCGTTGGTTTCTAGCCCTGCAGGATTATAGCTTCCATGTTGAACATAGAGCTGGGCGGCTGCATGGTAATGCTGATGCCCTATCGAGACTCCCTTGTCTAGTGGTAGAAGGTGCCAAGCCCCACGGCTTTGGGCGGAGGGGGGAGGTGTGTAACAGGGTTACTGGTCCTATAGTCGATGGGAGGTATGTGTCGCAGAGATGGTTATCCTCTGTAATGTAAGCCCGGGAGTAAGCTCCAGTACATGTAGTGCTGGGAGAATATTAGGAGAATATTAGGGCCGGGTTTTACGAGCAGCCGGAGAGATGGGTGGGTCTGGCTGCTCACATACCTCCACTTCTGGGTCTGGTTGTGGATATAAAAGGAGACCAGGAGTCTCATAGGGTGTCTGTGTTTGGGGATTGCTGGACTCTAACAGAGAGGAGCTCTGTGTGAAAGTGGACTGTTTATGCCGAGCGGGCAAGCCCGCAGTGACTCGGACTTATTGGGATTTTTTTTTTGTTGTTTTATACCTTTGTGGCCGAAAAGGCTTGCTTTATGTTTCTGCTGAAGCAGGTTATGAGACTTTTAAAATAAACCTGCTGGACTTTTCTAATGAAACCGTTCCTGTCCTTACCTCAACACACAGCCAAGTGAGTAGCCTTGTTACAATATATATATATATATGCCCACACCGGCAACCCAGCCGAGACATACCGTTGCGTTGCTGGGAATGTGCCGTAGCCGGCGTACGCTGGTAACCATGGTACACATCGGGTACCCATGGAAACCACTTTGCTTAATTACCCGATTGTGTACCATGGTTACCAGCGTATGCCGGCTCCCTGCCCATTCGGATCGTTGGTCTCCCGCTGTCAAACACACCGATGCGTGCTGCACAGCAGGAGACCAACAAACAAAAAATGTACCAGCACTGTCGCTTTGAATAGTTACCTGATGTGTACCATGGTTACTAGCTTACCCCGGCTCCCGGCACACGTGTTCCGGAGCCGGCGTATGCTGGTAACCATGGTACACATCGGGTAACTATGGAAACCACTTTGCATAGTTACCCGGGCCCCGCCCCCATACACTTTGCCCGCTCGGCTACGTCCACCACACACTTTGCCTGCTCGGCCATGCCCCCCACACACTCTGCCCACTCGGCCATGCCCCCCACACACTCTGCCCGCTCGGCCAAGCCCCCCACACACATTGGGCACCTATACACCTCCCCCATGACTACTCCACGTAATAGACACCTCCCCCCAGGACTACTCCACCTAATAGGCACCTCCCCCCAGGACTACTCCACCTATTAGACACCTCTCCTTCAGCACTACTCCACCTATTAGACACCTCCCCCCAGGACTACTCCACCTATTAGACACTTCCCCTCCAGGACTACTCCACCTATTAGACACCTCCCTCCAGGACTACTCCACCTATTATACTCCTGCCCCCAGGACTACTCCACCTATTAGACTCCTATCCCCCCAAGACTACTCCTCCTATTATACTCCTCTCCCCCCAGGACTACTCCTACTATTAGACTCCTATCCACCCAAGACTACTCCTCCTATTAGACTCCTATCCCCAGAGGACTACTCCTTCTATTATCCTACTCTCTCCTCAGGACTACTCCTTTTATTATACTCCTCTCCCCCCAGGACTAATCCTCCTATTATCCTCCTCTCTCCCCAGGAATACTCCTCCTATTATCCTGCTCTCCCCCCAGGACTACTCCTCCTATTATACTCCTCTCCCCCCAGGACTACTCAATCTATTATACTCCTCTCTCCTCAGGACTACTCCTCCTATTATCCTCCTCTCTCACCAGGACTACTCCTCCTATTATACTCCTCTCTCCCCAGGACTACTCCTCCAACACACACACACACTGCAAAAAATATACCTCCACCAAAACACACACATACCCACACAAATCGCGCAACACACAGAGCACCACACACACACAATGCTGCAGACACACAGCTCTCCACAAACAACGCAACACACAAACAACACCGCTCTCACACACCGCCACACCCAGACAACACCCAGAACATTTACAGCGCCCTACACAAACACTTGGCAACAACACACAACAACCTCTATATGTACAGTCATATGAAAAGGTTTCGGCACCCCTCTTAATGTTAACCTTTTTTCTTTACAACATTTTGGGTTTTTGCAGCAGCTATTTCAGTTTCATATATCTAATAACTGATGGACTGAGTAATATTTCTGGATTGAAATGAGGTTTATTGTACTAACAGAAAATGTGCAATCCGCATCTAAACAAAATTTGACCGGTGCAAAAGTATGGGCACCCTTATCAATTTCTTGATTTGAACACTCCTAACTACTTTTTACTGACTTACTAAAGCACTGAATTGGGTTTGTAACCTCATTGAGATTTGAACTTCATAGGCAGGTGTATCCAATCATGAGAAAAGGTATTTAAGGTGGCCACTTGCAAGTTGTTCTCCTATTTGAATCTCCTATGAAGAGTGGATCATGGGCTCCTCAAAACAACTCTCAAATGATCTGAAAACAAAGATTATTCAATATACTTGTTCAGGGGAAGGATACAAAAAGTTGTCTCAGAGATTTAAACTGTCAGTTTCCACTGTGAGGAACAGAGTAAGGAAATGGAAGAACACAGGTACAGTTCTTGTTAAGCCCAGAAGTAGCAGGCCAAGAAAAATATCATAAAGGCAGAAAAGAAGAATGGTGAGAACAGTCAAGGACAATCCACAGACCACCTCCAAAGACCTGCAGCTTCATTTTGCTGCAGATGGTGTCACTGTGCATCGATCAACAATACAGCGCACGTGCACAAGAAGAAGCTGTATGGGAGAGTGATGTGAAAGAAGCCGTTTCTGCAAGCACGCCACATACAGAGTCGCCTGAGGTGCGCAAAAGCACATTTGGAAAAGCCAGTTACATTTTGGAAGAAGGTCCTGTGGACTGATGAAACAAAGATTGAGTTGTTTGGTCATACAAAAAGGCGTTATGCATAGAGGCAAAAAAACACGGCATTCCAAGAAAAGCACTTGCTACCCACAGTAAAATTTGGTGGAGGTTCCATCATGCTTTGGGGCTGTGTGGACAATGCCGGCACCAGGAATCTTGTTAAAGTTGAGGGTTGCATGGATTCAACTCAGTATCAGCAGATTCTTGACAATAATGTGCAAGAATCAATGATGAAGTTGAAGTTACGCAGGGTATGGATATTTCAGCAAGACAATGATCCAAAACACCGCTCCAAATCTACTCAGGCATTCATGCAGAGGAACAATTACAATGTTCTGGAATGGCCATCTCAGTCCCCAGACCTGAATATCATTGAAAATCTGTGGAATGATTTGAAGCGTGCTGTCCATGCTCGGCGACCATCAAACTTAACTGAACTGGAATTGTTTTGTAAACAGAAATGGTCAAATATACCTTCATCCAGAATCCAGGAACTTATTAAAAGCTACAGGAAGCAACTAGAGGCTGTGATTTTTGCAAAAGGAGGATCTACAAAACATTAATTTCACTTTTATGTTGAGGTGCCCATACTTTTGCACCGGTCAAATTTTGTTTAAATGCGGATTGCACATTTTCTGTTAGTACAATAAACCTCATTTCAATCCAGAAATATTACTCAGTCCATCAGTTATTAGATATATGAAACTGAAATAGCTGTTGCAAAAATGCAAATTGTTATAAAGAACAAAGGTTAACATTAATAGGGGTGCCCAAACTTTTTCATATGACTGTATAACAAAAATCATACATTGACTACACAATAAGTTCTAGAATACCCGATGCGTTAGAATCGGGCTACCTTCTAGTATATATATATATATATATATATATATATATATATACATATATATATATATATATATATATACACACACACACACACACACACACACATATACTGGAGATCAACATTAGAGAACAACACACAATTTTCTAAATGTTAAGGTCATTGTGTAGTCCTATGTGATTATATCCTAATATGAGGAATGTAGCAGTATTTTAATCTTATTTCATAAATTGAAGTTATTGTAAAGCACATAATAAAGATGTAAATGAAATAAATAAAAAAAACCACTGATCAAAATTAGAGAACACTTTCAGATACCTGCAAGTTATTAGTGTTAATCTGACACCTGGTACTAATTTTCTTAATTATGTGACAAACCCTATGTAACTGGCAGCCTAACTTTCTAGTTTGCACTGACTTTTCAAAAATGGTGTGTCATTTCAAAGTGACTGAAACCCTGCGGTAGCAGATTGTCCAGATGAAGGCCAAAGGGGTGACCCTCTGAGCCATAGCAAGAGAAGTTGGTCATTCCAAGACTGTGATTTCCAGAATATTGCATCTTTACAACATCACAAAGTCCCCCAAGGAGGCTGGTCACTCTTAAAAGTCAAATGCAAGAAAGGACAGGAGAATGCAGAGAATCTCCATGGGTAATCAATTCAACACTGCAAAAGGAATAAAGCAGTTCCTTGAAACAGAAAACATTGAAACAATGAAATGGCCAGGTCAGAGTCCTGATCTAAAGCCAATAGAAAACATATGGGAAAATCCTTGGTGACAAAGTTATGGCCAAGAAACCCATAATAGTCAAAGAACTGTGGAAGAGACTTGAAAAAGAATGGACCAAAATTACACCAGAGCAGTGTGAGAGACTAGTGATGTCCTGTGGCCACAGATGTGCTGAAGTCATTCAAAGCAAAGATCTGTACACTCCCTACTGATTGGCGACTGTTGTTACCTTCAGAAAATTTAGTTAATATCTTTCTCTGTGCTACAGTTATTGTTGTTCTCTAATTATGATCATCACATTTTGGGCAAAATATAGGATTTATATTTATAAACTTTGGATCCTTTTTAAAATACTGTTCTAGTGGCATGGTGTACCCCTAACTAAACAAACCTTCAAATGTTGATCAATGTAGAATACATTATTTCTGAAAAAAGCAAGTGATCATACTTTTTTCTCCAATTTTGATCTCCAGTATATATACAGTTAGGTCCAGAAATATTTGGACAGTGACACAAGTTTTGTTATTTTAGCTGTTTACAAAAACATGTTCAGAAATACAATTATATATATAATATGGGCTGAAAGTGCACACTCCCAGCTGCAATATGAGAGTTTTCACATCCAAATCGGAGAAAGGGTTTAGGAATCATAGCTCTGTAATGCATAGCCTCCTCTTTTTCAAGGGACCAAAAGTAATTGGACAAGGGACTCTAAGGGCTGCAATTAACTCTGAAGGCGTCACCCTCGTTAACCTGTAATCAATGAAGTAGTTAAAAGGTCTGGGGTTGATTACAGGTGTGTGGTTTTGCATTTGGAAGCTGTTGCTGTGACCAGACAACATGCGGTCTAAGGAACTCTCAATTAAGGTGAAGCAGAACATCCTGAGGCTGAAAAAAAAGAAAAAATCCATCAGAGAGATAGCAGACATGCTTGGAGTAGCAAAATCAACAGTCGGGTACATTCTGAGAAAAAAGGAATTGACTGGTGAGCTTGGGAACTCAAAAAGGCCTGGGCATCCACGGATAACAACAGTGGTGGATGATCGCCGCATACTTTCTTTGGTGAAGAAGAACCCGTTCACAACATCAACTGAAGTCCAGAACACTCTCAGTGAAGTAGGTGTATCTGTCTCTAAGTCAACAGTAAAGAGAAGACTCCATGAAAGTAAATACAAAGGGTTCACATCTAGATGCAAACCATTCATCAATTCCAAAAATAGACAGGCCAGAGTTAAAATTTGCTGAAAAACACCTCATGAAGCCAGCTCAGTTCTGGAAAAGTATTCTATGGACAGATGAGACCAAGATCAACCTGTACCAGAATGATGGGAAGAAAAAAGTTTGGAGAAGAAAGGGAACGGCACATGATCCAAGGCACACCACATCCTCTGTAAAACATGGTGGAGGCAACGTGATGGCATGGGCATGCATGGCTTTCAATGGCACTGGGTCACTTGTGTTTATTGATGACATAACAGCAGAAAAGAGTAGCCGGATGAATTCTGCAGTGTACCGGGATATACTTTCAGCCCAGATTCAGCCAAATGCCGCAAAGTTGATCGGACGGCGCTTCATAGTACAGATGGACAATGACCCCAAGCATACAGCCAAAGCTACCCAGGAGTTCATGAGTGCAAAAAAGTGGAACATTCTGCAATGGCCAAGTCAATCACCAGATCTTAACCCAATTGAGCATGCATTTCACTTGCTCAAATCCAGACTTAAGACGGAAAGACCCACAAACAAGCAAGACCTGAAGGCTGCGGCTGTAAAAGCCTGGCAAAGCATTAAGAAGGAGGAAACCCAGCGTTTGGTGATGTCCATGGGTTCCAGACTTAAGGCAGTGATTGCCTCCAAAGGATTCACAACAAAATATTGAAAATAAAAATATTTTGTTTGGGTTTGGTTTATTTGTCCAATTACTTTTGACCTCCTAAAATGTGGAGTGTTTCTAAAGAAATGTGTACAATTACTACAATTTCTATCAGATATTTTTGTTCAAACCTTCAAATTAAACGTTACAATCTGCACTTGAATTCTGTTGTAGAGGTTTCATTTCAAATCCAATGTGGTGGCATGCAGAGCCCAACTCGCGAAAATTGTGTCACTGTCCAAATATTTCTGGACCTAACTGTATATATATATATATATATATATATATATATATATATATATATATATATATGCAGTGCAGACCGAAAGTTTGACACACCTTCTCATTCAAAGAGTTTTCTTTATTTTCATGACTCTGAAAACTGTAGGTTCACATTGAAGGCATCACAACTATGAATTAACACATGTGGAATGAAATACTTAACAAAAAAGTGTGAAACAACTGATAATATGTCTTATATTCTAGGTTCTTCAGAGTACCCACCTTTTGCTTTGATTACTGCTTTGCACACTCTTGGCATTCTTTTGATGAACTTCAAGAGGTAGTCACCGGAAATAGTTTTCACTTCACAGGTGTGCCCTGTCAGGTTTAATAAGTGGGATTTCTTGCCTTATAAATGGGGTTGGGACCATCAGTTGTGTTGTGCAGAAGTCTGGTGGATAGAGACACAGATGATAGTCCGACTGTTACAATTTGTATTATGGCAAGAAGAAAGCAGCTAAGTAAAGAAAAACGAGTGGCCATCATTACTTTAAGAAATTAAGGTCAGTCAGTCCGAAAAATTGGGAAAACTTTGAAAGTGTCCCCAAGTGCAGTGGCAAAAACCATCAAACGCTACAAAGAAACTGGCTCACCTGAGGACCGCCCCAGGAAAGGAAGACCAAGAGTCTCCTCTGCTGTGGAGGATAAGTTTATCCGAGTCACCAGCCTCAGAAATCGCAGGTTAACAGCAGCTCAGATTAGAGACCAGGTCAATGCCACACAGAGTTCTAGCAGCAGACACATCTCTAAAACAACTGTTAAGAGAAAACTTTGGGCAGCAGGACTTCATGGTAAAATAGCTGCTAGGAAACCACTGCTAAGGACAGGCAACAAGCAGAAGAGACTTGTTTGGGCTAAACAACACAAGGAATGGACATTAGACCAGTGGAAATCTGTGCTTTGGTCTGATAAGTGCAAATTTGAGATTTTTGGATCCAACCACTTTGTCTTTGTAGACACAAACAAAGGGTGAACGGATGGACTTTACATGCCTGGTTCCCACTGTGAAGCATGGAGGAGGAGGTGTGATGGTGTGGGGGTACTTTGCTGGTGACACTGTTGGGGGTTTATTAAAAATTGAAGGTAAACTGAATCAGCATGGCTAACACAGCATCTTGCAGCGGCATGCTATTCCATCCAGTTTGCGTTTAGTTGAACCATCATTTATTTTTCAACAGGACAATGAGCCCAAACACACCTCCAGACTGTGTAAGGGCTTTTTGACTAAGAAGGAGAGTGATGGGGTGCTACGCCAGATGACTTGGCCTCCACAGTCACCAGACCTGAGCACAATCGAGATGGTTTGGGGTGAGCTGGATCGCAGAGTGAAGGCAAAAGGGCCATCAAGTGCTAAGCATCTCTGGGAACTCCTTCAAGACTGTTGGAAGATTATTTCCGGTGACTACTTCTTGAAGCTCATCAAGAGAATTCCAAGAGTGTGCAAAGCAGTAATTAAAGCAAAAGGTGGCTACTTTGAAGAACATAGAATATAAGACATATTTTCAGCTGTTTCACACTTTTTTTGTTAAGTATTTCATTCCACTTGTGTTAATTCATTGTTTTGATGCCTTCAGTGTGAATCTGCAATTTTCAGTCATGAAAATAGAGAAAAGTCTTTGAATGAGAAGGTGTGTCCAAACATTTGGTCTGTACTGTATATATACATATATATAATGTATACATATATCTGGATTCATGGGCATACCTGAAAGTATATATACTGTATATACTTCCTCTACAATCCCCCTGTTGTCGAGAAAGTGACAATTAAATTTGAGGGAAATGTTATGCTGAGATATATTTGACAACTCAACCCTATACATAACGTAACCGTTCAGGATGGAAAAAAGTATAATACTGCAGTTAGGTAACTAGACATTGCCCATCGTGGCCAACATTTCTACCATGGCTTTCAAACCAACTTGTGCATCCACAAAATACAACATCTTTCATTTTTCTGGATCTTTCTTGGTTCTAGAATGAAGCTTTTTGTTGTCTCAGACACATCTTTAATGTTGTCTTCATTCAGGAATGAAGCTCTTTGTTATCTTTTCTCTGCTGTCATGTCATTGTAAATATTAAGGTATCCACCCATCCCAAAGTCATTTTTTTCTAGGTTTGACTGGTCAGACTCTGGAATGGTTTCACCCTCATAGTCCATAGGTTGGCCCACGTCATTATCCTGTGTACACCTCTTACCCGTTCAGTATTTCCATTCCTCTTCTGCAGCTTGTTTTTGCAGCGTTTTGAGTATGTCTGGCACGATCACAACCTGTAGTTTGATCAGACCACGTGATTTCTTTGAGCACTTCCTTATTTTTGAGGTATGATCAATCATGGAATAGCATTCTTTCTGCAGAGGCATGACTTTCTTCAGATATTTCTTTTGTAATCTTCATGGAAGTATGGATCATTGATGAGGTTTTTCCATGGATAGATATCTAGGTCTTTACCAGGCAGGTTAGAAGTTCTTGAGTCGGGAGTGATGTCACAATACCTAAGTTGACTGCGGGAGGAGCACCAGTTAACTCTAACCAACATTCATCCCTTACAAACTTCACCAATTGTTGGGTTGAAGTGGCAAATACCTTAGAAAATGAGGGGACCTGACTGTACTTATGAGACCTTGCTCTTTTTCTCCATTCACACAAAACAACTCCTCACCTCTCCCTCATAAAACACACCAAAACCATTGTAAAAATAAGTAATATACAGTATACAATGCTATGGAGTTTCAGGAAAACATGTCCTGAACAATCACATAAAACAGGGAAAAACATAAACAATATATAAATCACAAGGTTTCAGGACTTATGGTGTTAGGTCCTGAATCTTCTTCGGCAGTTAGATTCATGTAGTTTTATATAGTTCTATATTTTGTCAAATGGAAGGGTCATGTTTATGTGGCGCCCCTGACCTGGTCAGGCACTACTGAGTACTGCATCCATGCTGGGACAGTGCTTCCAGGTAGTTACAAATGCTGGAAAGAGGTGTGTACGCACAGACACATAGCAACTAGGTCTCCCACACCATTAGATGGGACCCTTGGGCAGTCCCTGGAGGGTCTGGCCTTCAATTCTTGTCAAGGGGTGTAGTGGAGGGCCTGGGAGCTAAAGTGCAGAGGCTGAAAGGAAAGGAGTGGAGCGAGCTAGTCTGGCAGTGGTAAGTGGCAGTTGCTAAGAGACGCAGACGCACGCTCACACTAGTCAGACCCTGAACGTGAAGTAGCCATTAGCGGGGGAGAACAGTGACCAGTCAGTCAGAAAGACAGAGAGAGAGTCAGTGGAGTTTGACTGCCGGTGACTACTCACGTACGGGGAACAGGTCACTAGAGTAGACTCAAGTTTAACTATCTGCTAAACCTGCCGGTGAGGGGAACTACAAGTCCCTCACTAACCATACAGAGTCCGAGCCTCAGCAGCAACACAGGGACCCATAAGGAGACAGAGCCAGAAGCCATCTCCCTTGGTCCACGCTGCCGGCAAATGGTCCAAAAAGGGGAGAAAAGGCAGTAGCGACTTTCCTGGATAAACCCCACGGTACTAAAAGTCATGGGTTATCCAAACATAGAGTGCTAGGAAGGCGAATTAATGGCTACCCTCAGACTGGCTTGAAGGATACCTGGTTTCACCTGGTTTATTGCAGCATCGCCCGGGTTAGCTCACTATAACAGCAAAAGTGAGTAAAAACGAGATGAAAGACTTTCTGGACTGAGCCTGAGTTATTCCTGACCCACTATCCTACCTACCCGAGCCCCTGGGGCCTGCCTCACTCACGGGAGGCCACACCGTCCGACTGCAGACCCCATCAGCCCCAGACGCCCGTTAAATCTGCAGTGGCGGTCACCCATATCCCTGACCGCTACCCGTGAGTGGCGTCACGATAATAAAAACTAACATACCTATTGCCATATATATATATATATATATATATATATATACAGTGCCGACAAGTAGTATTCAACCCCCTGCAGATTTAGCAGGTTTGATAAGATGCAAATAAGTTAGAGCCTGCAAACTTCAAACAAGAGCAGGATTTATTAACAGATGCATAAATCTTACAAACCAACAAGTTATGTTGCTCAGTTAAATTTTAATACATTTTCAACATAAAAGTGTGGGTCAATTATTATTCAACCCCTAGGTTTAATATTTTGTGGAATAACCCTTGTTTGCAATTACAGCTAATAATCGTCTTTTATAAGACCTGATCAGGCCGGCACAGGTCTCTGGAGTTATCTTGGCCCACTCCTCCATGCAGATCTTCTCCAAGTTATCTAGGTTCTTTGGGTGTCTCATGTGGACTTTAATCTTGAGCTCCTTCCACAAGTTTTCAATTGGGTTAAGGTCAGGAGACTGACTAGGCCACTGCAACACCTTGATTTTTTCCCTCTTGAACCAGGCCTTGGTTTTCTTGGCTGTGTGCTTTGGGTCGTTGTCTTGTTGGAAGATGAAATGACGACCCATCTTAAGATCCTTGATGGAGGAGTGGAGGTTCTTGGCCAAAATCTCCAGGCAGGCCGTGCTAGCCATCTTCCCATGGATGCGGACCAGATGGCCAGGCCCCTTGGCTGAGAAACAGCTCCACAGCATGATGCTGCCACCACCATGCTTGACTGTAGGGTTGGTATTCTTGGGGTCGTATGCAGTGCCATCCAGTCTCCAAACGTCACGTGTGTGGATGGCACCAAAGATCTCGATCTTGGTCTCATCAGAGCAGAGACCCTTGAACTAGTCTGTCTCAGAGTCCTCCAAGTGATCATGAGCAAACTGTAGACGAGCCTTGACATGACGCTTTGAAAGTAAAGGTACCTTACGGGCTCGTCTGGAATGGAGACTATTGCGGTAGAGTACGTTACTTATGGTATTGACTGAAACCAATGTCCCCACTGCCATGAGATCTTCCCGGAGCTCCTTCCTTGTTGTCCTTGGGTTAGCCTTGACTCTTCGGACAAGCCTGGCCTCGGCACGGGTGGAAACTTTCAAAGGCTGTCCAGGCTGTGGAAGGCTAACAGTAATTCCATAAGCCTTCCACTTCCGGATGATGCTCCCAACAGTGGAGACAGGTAGGCCCAACGCCTTGGAAAGGGTTTTGTACCCCTTGCCAGCCTTGTGACCCTCCACGATCTTGTCTCTGATGGTCTTGGAATGCTCCTTTGTCTTTCCCATGTTGACCAAGTATGAGTGCTGTTCACAAGTTTGGGGAGGGTCTTAATTAGTCAGAAAAGGCTGGAAAAAGAGATAATTAATCCAAACATGTGAAGCTCATTGTTCTTTGTGCCTGAAATACTTCTTAATACTTTAGGGGAACCAAACAGAATTCTGGTGGTTTGAGGGGTTGAATAATAAATGACCCTCTGAATAAACTTTTCACAATTTAAAAAAAAAAAAAAAAAAAAGAAATAACATTCTTTTTTGCTGCAGTGGATTTCACACTTCCAGGCTAGTCTACAGTCCAAATGTCACAATGCCAAGTTAATTCCAAATGTGTAAACCTGCTAAATCTGCAGGGGGTTGAATACTACTTGTAGGCACTGTATATACAGAAGAAAGTCGTGTGGCAGCCCTGAAGTTGGAGCGGCATCCCTTGGGGTGACACATTCACGAATGTAATTCCTAGGTTATTTGGCAGATCTTCATGCAGATCACCTGATGTGTGAATTCCATCAGCAACATCAAATGGTGGGGTCTGCTGAAGGTCCAGTGGCCCTTTGTAAAAAGGGGGGTACTGTCATACTTGAGTATTTGATCCAGTGACCTTCTACCCTAGAGTCCATAGTTCCCTTCTCTCTTAAGCCATAGCATTGATCTGTTCATGTCCAAATGCTGATGGTCTATCACTTCTGAATTTGGGTTCAGGAACACAGGACTAGAACAAGTTCAAGGGTCTTGACAAATGGCTATTGTGCAGCCTAACTGATAAGACATGTTGCTCAGACATCTCCCTAAGGGAAAGGATGCCTTAAGTACCTAGCCTCCTGCAGCCATTGGCTGGAATCACTATTCAACTGCACACACTGCCCTTTTAAGAGAAGAGGAGTGTTCATATCCAAAGCTTGCTCCCAGAAGACCTGCATGGTGTGCACAGGGCCTGGGAGCAGAGAGATTTAGTGGGAACCAGAGCAGAAGATGTTGGTCGGCCGGAGAGGTGAGTGCATCGTGCTTCTTCCTTCCTTACACCTCCTCTTTTCTAAGCATCAAAGGAATCTCTTTAGAACAACAGGTGCATTATTATTCTCCCTGGTCTCCAACAATCTCTCCTCAGGATAAAAACCCTTTGAATCATTCAGGAATAAGGTCCTACTTCTAACCTTCTTCATGGCGAAGATGTTTTTACCTTCAAAACATACCCCGAGCTTACTGGACAAGGCATAGTACCGGGATCCTTAAATAAGCAGCTCAGAACCACAGGTTTGAGGAGAAGCATGTAAAAGGAATTGGAAATACGAAGCGAGGGAGCTTCAGCTTGTAGGAGACATTGTTGATGTGACTGATGACTTCAAAGGACTCAACCTGTAAGGTAAAACCTTTATTCAGATGTATCTAGAAGAGAGCCACAGCTTATCTCCCAGATGAAAATGTGGAGGATCAAAGCACCTCTTGTTCGCATATCTCTTAATTTGTTCAAATGGCCTCTTGAAAACGGATTTAGTGTACCCCCAGATCGTAGAGAATAAATGGAGAGCGCATCGGCTGCAGGAATGCCTGAATAGTTGACACCAGAAAAGGAATGCTAAGCTGCTGATCATAGAAAATGAAAAGTGGAGAATTCGCAGGGGCTTTGTTGACACGATTATTGTAGGAGAATTCTGCCCAAGGCAACAGCTTGACCCAATCGTTTGGTGTACATTTGTGAAATGCCGCAGTAAAGTTGTCAGGATCTAATTGACCAACTCCACTTGACCGTTGAACTCAGGATGGTAAGCAAAAGAGAAATTGAACAACACATCCAGAAGTTTACATGTAGCTCTTCAGAACTTGGATGTGTACTGAACACCCCTGTCAGAAAGCATGTGTTGTGGAAAACTGTGAAGATGGAAAATGTGCTGGATAAATTCTCTCTCAAGTTCGGGAGCAGAGGGAAGACCAGGCAGAGGAATGAAGTGAGCCATCTTGGAAAAGCAATCCACCACCACAAAATGACAGAACATCCAGATGATACAAGAAGATCCTTAGTGAAATCCATAGCTATATGCTGCCATTGAGGGGAAGGTACAGAAAATGGCAGTATTATTTATATGTGCCAAATGGCAGAATAATGAGAGAGAGAGAGAGAGAGAGAGAGAGAGAGAGAGAATGTTTTGAGACATTTTTATTACTTTCTTCAAAATAAAAAGTTTACATACATTTCTTTAGTATTTGGCACCATTGACCTTAAACTATAAACTGTAACTTAGGTCAAATGTTATATATATTCTTCGACAAGCTTCTCACAATAGTTGGTAGGAATTTGGACCCATTCCTCAAACAGAACTGGTGTAACTGAGCCATGTTTTAAGGTAGTCTTGTTCGCACCTGCCTTTTCAGCTTTGCCCATACATTTTCAATAGGAATGAGTTAAGGGTTTTATGATGGACACCCCAAAACATTGACTTTGTTATTAGTGATGAGCGAGTACTAAAAAGCTCGGGTGCTCGAGGCTCGGGCCGAGCATCCCAAGATACTCGTGTACTCGGCCCGAGCACCGAGCCCAATGTTATCCTATGGGAGACACGAGTATTTTTATGAAATGACCCCCGGCAGCATGTAGAAACCCTAAAAATGTCACAAAAGTCTCAGAAGAGTGCTCAAATGACATGGCAACAGCATGGGGAAGACCCCTTGAAGCATTTATCACTCAAAAGTCACAGCTGTGAACAATTTTGTCCGTGTTTTACGCCATTTTTACAGACTCACCAGAAAACCTTCAAAAATGACACCAAAATGAATTTTCATGGCGGAAATGTTAAGGGCACATACCCAATAGTGAGATAGAGCTGGTGTATGTTACTTTTGGAGATTACATGAAAGATTTTACGTGAAAACATTGTGTGGCACTTCGATGTCCCTGAGAAGAGACGGACATGAAGGCCTCTTGAGTCTAATGTGCCCATTTTGAGGAAGTGAGTCTTTGTAGTATTTTCCTTTGCCAGGGCAGTCCAAAATTGTGAGGTTCACAAATGCCCCTGCATACAGACGTGCATGAGGGCCTGTAAACCTGAAGTGCCCATTGTAAGGAAGTGGGTCTATTGTAGTATAGCCCTTTGGCAGGACAGCCAAAAATTGGGAGGCTCCACATTGTCCCTGGATAGAGACGTGCATGATGGCCTGTAAACCAGAAGTGCCCATTGTAAGGAAGTGGGTCTATTGTAGTATAGCCCTTAGGCAGGGCAGCCAAAAATTGGGAGGCTCCACATTGTCCCTGGATAGAGACGTGCATGAGGGCCTGTAAACCTGAAGTGCCCATTGTAAGGAAGTGGGTCTATTGTAGTATAGCCCTTTGGCAGGACAGCCAAAAATTGGGAGGCTCCACATTGTCCCTGGATAGAGACGTGCATGAGGGCCTGTAAACCTGAAGTGCCCATTGTAAGGAAGTGGGTCTATTGTAGTATAGCCCTTTGGCAGGACAGCCAAAAATTGGGAGGCTCCACATTGTCCCTGGATAGAGACGTGCATGATGGCCTGTAAACCAGAAGTGCCCATTGTAAGGAAGTGGGTCTATTGTAGTATAGCCCTTAGGCAGGGCAGCCAAAAATTGGGAGGCTCCACATTGTCCCTGGATAGAGACGTGCATGATGGCCTATAAACCAGAAGTGCCCATTGTAAGGAAGTGGGTCTATTGTAGTATAGCCCTTTGGCAGGACAGCCAAAAATTGGGAGGCTCCACATTGTCCCTGGATAGAGACGTGCATGATGGCCTGTAAACCAGAAGTGCCCATTGTAAGGAAGTGGGTCTATTGTAGTATAGCCCTTAGGCAGGGCAGCCAAAAATTGGGAGGCTCCACATTGTCCCTGGATAGAGACGTGCATGAGGGCCTGTAAACCAGAAGTGCCCATTGTAAGGAAGTGGGTCTATTGTAGTATAGCCCTTAGGCAGGGCAGCCAAAAATTGGGAGGCTCCACATTGTCCCTGGATAGAGACGTGCATGATGGCCTGTAAACCAGAAGTGCCCATTGTAAGGAAGTGGGTCTATTGTAGTAGAGCCCTTAGGCAGGGCAGCCAAAAATTGGGAGGCTCCACATTGTCCCTGGATAGAGATGTGCATGAGGGCCTCAAAACATTGTTCCCATTGCAAAGGAACGGGTCTCCTGTCGTTGTAATGTCCATTCTGAAAGAATGGGCAAAAAAATTTACCACCGGGGGGATACCTGAAACAACGACCTAACTATTGTAACGGTCATCATGGTGGCGCATGAGGAGAAGGATGAGCAGTCCAGCGATTATCCAAAGTCCAGAAGTGTGTACCCATGGGTGAGTGGAGGTACATGGCAAATTCCCGTTACAAACTTTAAATTCCGCTCTCATTTGCTGGTGGTGTGGTGAAGTCTGGCCCAATCCAACCCTTGTTCATCTTGATCAGAGTCAGCCTGTCAGCATTTTCAGTTGACAGGCGGGTGCGTTTATCTGTAATGATTCCACCTGCGGCACTAAAAACACGCTCTGACAAAACGCTAGCGGCAGGGCAGGCCAGGACTTCCAAGGTGTAGAGAGCCAATTCATGCCACATGTCCACCTTGGATACCCAATAATTGTAAGGCACAGAGGAATGTCGGAGTACAGTTGTTCGATCTGCAAGGTACTCCTTGAGCATCTGGGCAAACTTAGGATTTTTTGTGGCACTACCCCGCACCTCAGGGGCTGTGGTACGTGAGGGGCTGATAAAACTGTCCCACATCTTAAAGACTGTTTCCCTACCTCTGGCGGATTGGACTTGTGCCCCTCTCGGCTGTACGCCTTGGTTGTCCACTGATTCCTGACCTATGCCGCTAGCGTTTTGTGAGGGGAATGCTTTGCCTACTTCCGTGACTATGACCTTCCGGAACTGCTGCATTTTGGCTGACCTCTCCGCCTCGGGAATAAGAGACATAAAGTTCTCCTTGTAGCGTGGGTCTAACAGTGTTACCAACCAGTAATGATTGTCGGCCAAGATGTTCTTAACGCGAGGGTCACGAGACAGGCAGCTTACCATAAAGTCAGCCATGTGCGTCAGACTCTTAACAGCCAGTACTTCAGTATCCTGACCAACACGATGACTAAACATGCTGTCCTCCTCCTCCTCCTCCTCATCTACCCTGTCCTCTGGCCAGCCACGCTGAACCGAGGATATGACTGGTGTGCATGTCATATCCTCAATTTGGCCGGACAGTTGCTCCATGTCTTCATCCTCCTCCTCGTCATAGTCCTCCACTGCACGTTGTGATGAGACGAGGCTCGGCTGTGTGTTATCACCCACACCCACTACTGTTTCTTGCTCCAACTCATCGCGCTCCGCCTGCAATGCATCATGTTTGTTTTTGAGCAGAGACCGTTTTAGAAGGCAGAGAAGCGGTATGGTGACGCTAATAATGGCGTCATCACCACTCACCATCTTGGTGGAGTCCTCAAAGTTTTGGAGGATGGTACATAGGTCGGACATCCATCTCCACTCCTCAGGTGTTATGTGTGGAGTTTGACCCATTTCCCGACAGCTTAGGTGATGCAGGTACTCAACAACTGCCCTCTTCTGCTCACATATCCTGACCAACATGTGCAGAGTTGAATTCCAATGCGTGGGGACATCACACACCAGTCTGTGAGCCAGAAGATGCAAACGGCGCTGAAAGCCGACAAGGCCGGCTGAAGCAGTAGGTGACTTTCGAAAATGTGCAGACAGGCGGCGAACTTTTACCAGCAGATCAGACAGCTCTGGGTATGACTTTAGAAACCGCTGAACCACGAGGTTGAGCACATGGGCCACGCATGGAACATGTGTCAGCTGGCCTCGCCTCAAAGCCGCCACCAGGTTCCGGCCATTGTCACACACGACCTTTCCTGGCTTTAGGTTCAGAGGTGTGAGCCAGTGATCTGCCTGCTGTTTCAGAGCTGTCCACACCTCTTCTGCATTGTGGGGTTTGTCACCTATGCAGATTAGCTTCAGCACAGCCTGTTGCCGCTTCGCCGAGGCAGTGCTGCAGTGCTTCCAGCTTGGGACTGGTGTGGAGTTTAAAGTGAATGAGGATGCGCAGGAGGAGGAGGAGGCTGAAGAGCATGACATTCCGGAGCTGTAGAGTGTGGGTGAAACCCTGACTGAGGTAGGGCCTGCAAACCTTGGTGTGGGAAGGACGTGTTCCGTCCCTCGCTCAGACTGGGTCCCAGCTTCCACAATATTAACCCAGTGTGCCGTCAACGAGATGTAGCGGCCTTGCCCACAAGCACTTGTCCACGTGTCTGTGGTTAGGTGGACTTTGGCTGAAACAGCGTTGTTCAGGGCACGTGTGATGTTTTGTGACACGTGGTTATGCAATGCGGGAACGGCACACCGGGAGAAATAGTGGCGGCTGGGGACCGAGTAACGTGGGACAGCTGCCGCCATCAGGTCGCGGAATGCTTCTGTCTCCACCAGCCTAAAAGGCAAAATTTCCAGCGCAAGCAGTCGCAAAATGTTAGCATTTAGAACTGTGGCATATGGGGCATTGGCAGTGTATTTGCGCCTGCGTTCAAAGGTTTGCTGAATGGATAACTGAACGCTGCGCTGGGACAAGGACGTGCTTGATGATGGTGTTATTTCTGCGTAGGCAACTGCAGGTGCAGGGCCGGAGGAGGCTTGTTCGCAGGCAGCATGGACAGGGGATTGGCTTGCATGCACAACAAGCGAAGACGTAGCAGTGACATCAGCAAGCACTGCTCCTCGACTCTGTTGTACTTCCCACAAAGTCAGGTGCTTGGCTGACATGTGCCTGATCATGCTGGTGGTGGTCAGGCTGCTAGTTTTGGTACCCCTGCTGATGCTGGCACGGCAGGTGTTGCAAATGGCCTTTTTAGAATCATCTGGAGCCAACTTAAAAAACTGCCAGACTCGGGAAGACCTAACATTTGTACAGGCACCTTGTGTCGTGTTGTTGTTCCGGGGAACGGTTGCCTGACTTCTGCCTGGAGCCACCACCCTGCTTCTTACTGCCTGTTGGGATGCTACGCCTCCCTCCCCCTGTGCACTGCTGTCCTTGCTCTGCATATCCTCCTGCCAGGTTGGGTCAGTTACTGGATCATCCACCACGTCGTCTTCCTCTTCCGCACCCTGCTCCTCCTCCTGACTTCCTGACAATTGTGTCTCATCATCGTCCACCCCTTGTTGAGACACGTTGCCAACTTCGTGAGAACGTGGCTGCTCAAATATTTGGGCATCTGTACATACGATCTCCTCATGACCCACTTCAACAGGAGCTGGCGAGAGGCCAGAATGTGCGAATGGAAACGTGAACAGCTCTTCCGAGTGTCCAAGTGTGGGATCAGTAATGTCCGAGGACGTGTACTCAGCCTTGCGGTAGGAAGGAGGATCAGGTTCTGAAATGTGCGGTGGAGTATCACGGCTACTGACACTTGACCGTGTGGAAGACAGAGTGTTTGTGGTGGTGCCAATCTGACTGGAAGCATTATCCGCTATCCAACTAACAACCTGTTGACACTGGTCTTGGTTCAAGAGCGGTGTACTGCTGCGGTCCCCAAGAATTTGGGACAGGACGTGCGAGCGAGTAGATGTGGCCCTTTGTTGTGGCGAAATTAGAGCTTGCCCACGACCTCGGCCTCTGCCTGCACCACCATCACGTCCACTTCCTTGTTCGTTGCCAACGCCCTTGCGCATTTTGCAATGCTGTGCTGACGTGTATTCACTAGACTTGTGCGTTATATCCAAGTTTGTGCAAAACGCACACAAGTGCACCTGTACGCTGCCACCGACAGGCACACACACATGCGGTTTTTAAATGCAAGCACGGACGCACTAAGAACCTAACAGGTTTTTAGGAGCGACAATTACTGAGAAGTTTGACACTATCAGACACTGCTGACTGACGTGTATTATTCACTAGACTTGTGCGTTATATACTAGTTTGTGCAAAACGTGCACCTGTACGCTGCCACCGACAGGCACACACGTGCGGTTTTTAAATGCAAGCACGAACGCACTAAGAACCTAACAGGTTTTTAGGAGCGACAATTACTGAGAAGTTTGACACTATCAGACACTGCTGACTGACGTGTATTATTCACTAGACTTGTGCGTTATATACTAGTTTGTGCAAAACGTGCACCTGTACGCTGCCACCGACAGGCACACACGTGCGGTTTTTAAATGCAAGCACGGACGCACTAAGAACCTAACAGGTTTTTAGGAGCGACAATTACTGAGAAGTTTGACACTATCAGACACTGCTGACTGACGTGTATTATTCACTAGACTTGTGCGTTATATACTAGTTTGTGCAAAACGTGCACCTGTACGCTGCCACCGACAGGCACACACGTGCGGTTTTTAAATGCAAGCACGGACGCACTAAGAACCTAACAGGTTTTTAGGAGCGACAATTACTGAGAAGTCTGACACTATCAGACACTGCTGACTGACGTGTATTATTCACTAGACTTGTGCGTTATATACTAGTTTGTGCAAAACGTGCACCTGTACGCTGCCACCGACAGGCACACACGTGCGGTTTTTAAATGCAAGCATGGACGCACTAAGAACCTAACAGGTTTTTAGGAGCGACAATTACTGAGAAGTCTGACACTATCAGGACTGTTTTAGACTGTGTACACCAGCCCCAGATATGATGAAGCCTGGTATACGGTCACCACTAGGAATGGCTATATACCCTGCCTGCCTGCCTGTATACAGCTACAATAGTCCTGAGAAGGACTCTTCTGGTCACTAGCCTGTATTCCGACCTGGCTATACCCTGCCTGCCCTGCCTGTATACAGCAACAATAGTCCTGAGAAGGACTCTTCTCCTGTACTCCGACCTGGCTATACCCTGCCTGCCTGTATACAACTACAATAGTCCTGAGAAGGACTTCTGGTCACACTGTTTGCAGCCCTGCTACGGAAATAACTATAAAGGGCCGCAAACCTTTCCGTGAAGCAGCAACACTCTCCCTGCACTGACTGTCTGGATGGCTGTGTGCAGAGCACAGCGCGCCCACCGGTATAAAGGCTCGGTCACGCTGTGCAGGCCGGCCAATCACTGCAATTCCACAACTAACAGGGCTGTGGCATTGCACTGGTCTGCCAGCCAATCCCTGCATGAGGGCTGGCTCTCAAAAGAGCGCCAACATGCAGGGATGAAGACCACGAGTACAGCACGAGTATCGCGAGATTACTCGGTCCCCGCCGAGTAGCCCGAGTACAGTGATACTCGTGCGAGTACCGAGTAGTGACAAGCATACTCGCTCAACACTATTTGTTATCCCAAAGTCACTTTGTAACCAGTTTGGCAGTATACTTTGGGTCATTGTCCATTTGGAAGACCCATTTCCGCAAAAGCTTTAAGTTCCTGGCTGATATCTGGAGATGGTGCTTTAGTATTGCCTCATATAATCTTCTTTCCTCATGTTGACATCTATTTTGTGAAGTGCACCAGTCCCTCCTGCAGCAAAACAACCCCACTACATGATGCTGCCACACCTGTGTTTCACAGTTTGGATGGTGTTCTTAGGCATAATTTCTTCTCCCTTTTCCCTCCAAATTAAGGCATTTGTTCTTGTGTGCATTTACAAGCATTAATCTGGCTCTTTTATGTTACTTTTTTAGTAATGGCTTCTTCCTAGCAAAGTGACTATTCAACCCATGTTAATACAGTACTCGTTTCACTGTGGACAATGACACAATTTTACCTGCTTCCGTTAGCATCTTCACAAGGTCTTTTGCTTTTGTTCTTGGGTTGATATGAACATGTCTGACCAAAGCACGTTCATCCCTGGTACACAGAACCCATCTTCCTTCCTTCATTAAACTCTGTGATCGTACCTGAGGTGAGGTCATCGACTTTACTGAGGTTACATGGGGTCAGGTTACCTGCGATCACAGGTGCAGAGCTGTGGGAACCTCCAGCTTTGCTTGAAACTTACCTGAGTGATATCACTGCTGATCGCTGCTGCTCATTCTCTGCCTCAAGTTCACAGCGGGCGGTCATTTTCCATGATCACGAGCTGTGACTTCAGATGTAGCAGAGTTGGAATCATTGTGGGAAATTGTGTGGAATAAGTCAGACCTGCAGGGGTGTTTTGGGGGTTAATAAAGTGATGAAAGAGGTTTTTTTTGTATTTGATTTCAAATAAAGGATTTTTTCGGTGTTTGTGTTTATTTACTTTCACTTACAGATTAGTAATAGGGAGGGTCTCATAGATGCCTCTCATTACTAATCTAGGGCTTAGTGGCAGCTGTGAGCTGCGATTAACTCCTTATTATCCCGATTGTAGCCATATGCTTTATCTGTAATGTGTATCATAATGTGGGGGGACCCTACGCCAATTTTTTAATTAATTAATTTTATTTTTACTGTATGATATTAACCCGAAGACAGGGTCTGTGATTGGAAGCGTCAGACATGCAGTTACTGTTACGTCCGGGTGGTGGAAACACTGGACCGTACACCGATTTCCCCTGAGGAGGCAGCCAGGCCGGTCACCCCGCCAGAGGGACCTGATGCACGGCAGCCGAAGCACTAGCTGGACAGTCCGTAGAGGAGCAGGAAAGGTGGATGGCGCTGAGCACACGAAGTTCAGGACGGTAGCCCGGGTGACGAAGCTCAGGGTCCGAGGCCGGGTTGTAGGGTCAGGCGGGATCCGGAACCTGCTGAGCGATGGAACGGGTCACCGAACGGAGCCAGGGACTGGAGACTGGCGGAGCTGCAGAGGTGGTGGGACATCCGCCAAAGTCACCGTCAGGGTCCAGGGATGGACTTGGTTCGGAGCGGCTGGCGTGGCAGGGCAGGCTCTACGAGACAGGACAGGGTTAATACAAGGCAAAGCACAGGGCAAAGCAATACGGGGACCTGAACACTAGCTTGCTAAACACGTAGAACAGGCCCCGCCCACCAGGAAAGTGAATCTTAATATACCCTGTACCTGTCTATGTAATTTCCTGTTTCTAGGTGCTGGCCCTTTAAGAAAGGGTCAATGACCGCGCGCGCGCCCTAATGCGCATGCGCGAGGCCCGAGTACCAGAAGCTAGTCCAGGGAGCGGTGCGGAGGAAGCAGGGGTGCCCGGCTGGGAGTCCCACGTCGCAGAGGAGCGCCGGGAGCAGGAAGCTGGACGCATGGAGGCCGCAGGCGGGGAAGAGGTGGCCGGGACCGGAGTGGTGAGCAGGGGAGCGGGGAGCGGGCCACGGGGACCGGAGAGCGGGACCAGGGGACCGGGAAGCGTGACAGTACCCCCTCCCCCATGCCCCCCTCCCTGCAAGCGGGACAGGAAGGCACGAATCAGAGGAATGCCAACATTCTCCCGGGGTTCCCAGGACCGATCCTCGGGACCATAACCCGCCCAGTCTACCAGGAAGTATTGCCGACCTCGCACGGTCTTCATGGCCACGATATCCCTTACCGCATAGATGTCATCGTCAGCAATAGGAGGGGGAGCAGTACCGACCTCAGCGGAGAAGGGACCAAGGACAACAGGCTTGAGTAAGGAGACATGGAAGGAGTTGGGTATCCTCATCGTGGCCGGGAGCCGCAGCTTGTAGGAGACTGCATTGATCTTGCTGATGATCTTAAACGGCCCGATGTAGCGAGGACCCAACTTGTACGAGGGTAACTTCAATCGGACATATCTGGATGCAAGCCAGACCAGATCACCTGGGGAGAAACACGGGGGATCCAGGCGCCTCTTGTCCGCATGTCTCTTCATCCGCAATGAAGCACGTTCTAGGGACGACTTGACAGAGTTCCATATAGCTGAGAAGTCCCGAACCAGAGCATCTGCTGCGGGGACGTCGGAAGCCGAGGAAGCAGGGGTGCCCGGCTGGGAGTCCCACGTCGCAGAGGAGCGCCGGGAGCAGGAAGCTGGACGCATGGAGGCCGCAGGCGGGGAAGAGGAGGCCGGGACCGGAGTGGTGAGCAGGGGACGCCGCTGGGGAGCGGGGAGCGGGCCACGGGGACCGGAGAGCGGGACCAGGGGACCGGGAAGTGTGACAGTTACTCAGCGTGGGGGTGCTTCTGACTGCATCCAATCACAGACGCTGGTGGGCAGGGATAGCAGTGCATATGCAATGAAGGTAATGAGTGGCCTTGGAAGTGAATGAGCTGCCAGGAAGCAGTTACAGCCGAGCCGGAGATTCGGTAAGTATGAAGTGCTTGCATCATCCTTATTTTCTTTATTTTTCCTTTATTTGTTTGTATTTCCCGAGTTGCCAGTTCTGGATCAATACCCAGAATTGAATTTTGGACCTGGGTCCAGCACTAGGGTATGTTTGAAACCGCACCTAGATGGACTTTTAGGCTATGTGCGCACGTCGCGTAAAAACATGCAGTTACGCTGCGCTTTGTAGCGCAGCGTAACTGCATGCGTCCTGCGTCCCCTGCACAGTCTATGGAGACTGTGCAGGGGCCGTGCGCACGTGGCGTTTAAGAGCGCAGCGCTTCGGCTACTGCCGAAGTGCTGCGCAAAAAGAAGTGACATGTCACTTCTTTCCTGCGCTTTGCCGGCAGCTCCTGCTCTGTCTATGGCAGGAGCTGCAGGCAGAGCGCATCGGCGCTCACTACGGACATTTCTGCAGCGATCTAAAGCGCACATGTGCTCTTCAGATCGCTGCAGAAATTTCTGCAGGGCTTGTACGCAACGTGCGCACATAGCCTTATAGTTCGGGTCCGCCTATCACTAGTCAGAACGCTATTAACCTGCAGAGTAACCGCATATAGGCTGATTAATAGAGCTTTTTACATTACAGGATGCCTTTAAGAAAATATAAGTATTGAGAAAGCTGCCACATTATCAAAAACTGTCCATGTAAAAACACTCCCTTGTAAGCATGGGCACCTAATCCGTTGTAGGCCAGCAACATAAGTGAAGAAAAAGGAATTGCCGGCACAAACACTGAAAATACAAAAGCTTTTCTTCTTCTTCTTTATTAGAAATCCATTAAAAGGGTATAAAAAGTAGCATAACCAATGGTTACAGACTGTAAGCAATGGTGATTACATTTTTTATACCCTTTTAATGGATTCCTAATATGGAAGAAGCAAAGCATTTGTATTTTCAGTGGTTATACCGTCAATTCCTGTTTTTTCAGTTATTAACTCTTGTTTAATGTTTCATTTTGTAGATTGTTTTAAACTTGCATGCACATTGTTTATAATGTGACCATGGTGATGTGTAACATCATTCATGGCCAAAAGTTTAGAGACTTAAGGCCGCTTTACACGCAGCGACATCGCTAAAGCGATGTCGTTGGGGTCACGGAATTCGTGACGTACATCCGGCATCTTTAATGACGTCGTTGCGTGTGAAACATACGAGCGACCGCTAACAAGCAAAAATACTCACCTTATTGTTGCTCGTTGACACGGTGCTCCATTCCATTCCCAATTATCGTTGCTGTTGCAGGACGCAGGTTGATCGTCGTTCCTGCGGCAGCACACATCGCTATGTGTGACACCACAGGAACGAGAAACCTCACCTTACCTGCGGCCGCCCGCAATGAGGAAGGAAGGAGCTGGGCGGGATGTTCGTCTCGCTCATCTCCGCCCCTCCGCTTTGATTGGGTGGCTGCTTAGTGACGTTGCTGTGACGCAGAACAAACCGCCCCCTTAGAAAGGAGGCGGTTCGCCGATCACAGCGACGTCACTAGGCAGATAAGAAGTGTAACGGGTCCGAGCGATGTAGCGATTTGCCCGTGACGCACAACCGACAAGGGCGGGTACGCATGCTAGTGATCTCGCTAGCGAAATCGCATTGTGTAAAGCGGCCTTTACACATAATGTGTTTTTCACAGAGTTTGCTGCTTTAGTGTTTTCCTGATCTTTGTCAGATGCTTCTATGGTTACTGAAGTACAATTATAAGTATTTCAGAAGTTTTTACACTTATTGATCAATACATCCAGTTTACGCAAAGACCCAATAACTACAGTGCTGTCACTTATGTTTCAAGACTTCTGCAATTCATCCAGACATGATGGCTATCCCTTTCTGGGACAAATCCTGACATAGCAAATGCTTGCCTAATCAGTAACTAGTTTTTTTTTGTTTTGTTTTTTTAATTGCCTTGTTTTTTGTTTGTCCATCCACTTTTTGAAGATCGACCACAAATTGTCAATGAAATTGATCAGGGGAGTTTCCTGGCCATGAGCCCAAAATTTAGACTTTTTTTTTTAACTAAGCCACTTAATTAGCACTTTTTGTTTCCTGTGGCATGCTGCTCCATCATGCTGTAAAAAGTATTGTTAATCACTATATTACCAATCAAAAATTGACCGTCAAGGGGAATATCCTAGTATCATAAAACTAAAAAAAATATTCCCAAGTATCAAATTCTATTGCAAATATTAGAACACGTGCAAAAAAACACACATAATAGTCACACTATTAAAGGTGCAATTCCCAGAATAAAATATTCATGTATTTAGATATGACCTCAAAATAGACCATATAAGGTTATAAAATTGCCCTCCATCTGCCACTGGATACCAGGAGCAAGATGGAGAGAATAACCTACAGGTGTATAATAAACCAAGACACATATAGCCTATGGCTAATTATATAAGGTTACACGGGGTAAGAAATACATAGAAAATATTTCAAGCAGTACTTAGCTTGAAATGAGAAAGAAAATCCTTCACAAAAGCATATTCCACGGCAAGTGGACAGATATTTGTAGTACTGCTGATGAAGAGACATATTATTTGATCAGTCCTCTGTGCACCATAACCGCCATGGCTTGTGGATAATAGACTTTGTAATTTCGCCTCGACGCATTTCCCCACATAAACGGTTCATCAAGAGGCCTGAATAGAAGATGAATAATCATAGAGCATCAGATATGCAGTTCCATGGTGCACCAATCCTAGATACTTTCTGCAGCAGTATCAACGATCCTGGAGCAATTCCACCTTCAGCAGAAAAGGAGGCGCCTTCTTTTCTGCTGAAGGTGGAATTGCTTCAGGATCGTCCAGCATACATTTCCTATATACTGTATTGACAACTATCTTTGGGGGAGAACGTTTGCTGCGGAGAAGTGTGCAATATATTTCTGTTCCGCCCTGAGAGGGGCCCGGCCGCTTCTCCGCTGCTCGGGCCGAGCCGCTCGAGGTCCGGGCTTGGGTTGTCGGTGGCACAAGCGCCTCCGGACCGGGGGCCACGTCGGTCTGTTAAGGGGAGGCAGTGGGGTGGTGGTGGTGTGGGACGAGGTCCGCAGTTTGGGCCGCGTTGTCGTTGGATGGGTCGTGACGCCACCCATGGGTCGTGGTGACGGGATGCACCACCGCTGTGGTTGGAGTGAAGGTGGGCTCGTCCGGGTTCCATACAAGTGGAAGGAGGACCAGGGTTGAGGGAGATGTCACCAGCGACTAGGAAAACAATAAAAAAAAAGAGGTTCAAAATGTCCTTTGCCACTCTGCCACTTTTTGACAAACTTCCATTACATCATCCACCCACTTTTATTGTACGGCTCGGGGCCACGAAGCCGGGCAGGGCCGCCCGTGACATCCCCATCCCGACATCACCGGCCCGGTGATGAGTAAAGTTAACCACTTGCCCCATGGATGCTACAACTTGGCGTCACGAACAGGATTCCGTGCCCGCGACAAACTGGTACTGTGTGCCTTACAGAACTGTGTTAAACCGTATTTCTTAAAAAGGACAATCGCCATAGATCATTCCGCGCAGGAAAAGAAGGGGTGTACCATCGTGGGCGGAACCCAAAAAGAGCGCAAAAGCGTGGGTGGAGCCCAGAAAGAGCGTGAAGGTGAGCCCCACTGCCAGAAACGAGCAGGAAACCCAGTGCCTCTAAGCCAGAGCGAGAAACCACCTGTCGAGACATGTCCATGGAGGAAAGAGACCAAATCGTTCTTGTTGCAGCATTAACCTCAGCTCCTGTACTACCGTTTACGATGCTGTACCTCCCAGGAGCAACATGGCTACCCCAGTATTCCTGGGAGGCATATACCCTGGCTGAATTTAAGGAGAGACTGTACAGTTTATTCTGGGTGTACCCCCTATAATGAGTGGTCAGAAAGCCAGTGTCCTTATCGGCCATTTGACCAGGGCAGCCCGGCGAGAAGTCAAGTCCTAGATGGAGACTGATAAAAGAGTGGCAAAGGACATTTTGAATAAACTCATGTAAACCTTTGATACCCATACAGCAGCTGAGATAAAAATATGATTCTATGGATGCAAGCAAAAGGTACAAGACAGTATACGGGACTATGCTTTAAACCTCCAGGAGGCAGAGAGATAGATGAGAACTGCCTGCTGACCGATCAGTTCGTCGAGGGGCTCCTGTCCGATGCCCAATAGACCCAGCTGATAATCGTGTAAATGCAAAACCCTGACCTCGGCTTTACAGAGTTTAAAGACCGGGCCGTCCGGGCATTGCGTGGACCGGATCACTGCAGCGCCATGCTTCAGCAACCAGGGTTGGTGCCGGTTACACTGGTGTTGGTGGGAGCCCAGGAACAAACCGTGGGTAAGGACTCTCTCAATGAACTGCGGCTCCAGATCCGGGAATTGATCAAAGGTATGGCTACTCTGACCAATGCAATGCAATCCAAGGAAGGGGCTCAGCAACCTGCAGCCATTGAACTGGCTTCCTGTGCTGATGACCTCCCCTGGCAATGACATGGAAGAAACTCGTTGCCCCAGGTTCCCGATCATTACGATGCTGATGGGCAGCCAATCTGCCAGTGCTGCGACAAGGCTGGACATTATGCTCGAGGATGTCCTTTGAGTATCCAGAGCCAGGGGGCTGGGACCAGCCCTCTCGTACCACCAGCAGTCAAGAAAGAGTAAATGATTCTTTATGCCAAGCATTGTTGTTTACATGTTACAATTGATTACTCTGATGTTTGAAATGTTTGAAATACCGGTGCCTCCCATAAAGGGAAAATTGTTATATGTTTCTTTATATGCATAACAAAATTGTGGTGTACTAACTTTGTTTTGGTTGCAGCCTGGAAGTGCTGCCATTTGCCGTGGGGGAATGTGGCACCCCTGAGGCTTCAGTTGCCACAGGGTATTGCACCTCACTTAAGGTGTGATACTCCTCCTGGGTAAGGAAGAGGTTAACTGCTGGTGTTTCTCACATTTACAACCACGCACAGTTAGTTGCTTTCCCACCGGAAGGTTGGCCTGTGTTAGATAGGGGAGTGGCCATCATGAAGCATGGGACCTTCCTGGTCACTGGGACAACCACCTGGGGGGTGGGCACCACTTGGGGAAAAGGAAGGCGCATCTTCACACATAGTTAGCCCCGGGCACAGCTTGGGGTGAGGAGCACAGTCAGGACTTCAGTCCAGGCATATTCTCTTTACCTTCACACATCTGGGAGCACTACAAGACCCATGGCTTGGAGCAGGAGTGGAGGCTGACTGGGCCGAATGGCCAGGACTCTGATTGCCCCTAAGTGAATGGTTGTATGAAAGAAGGAGCTTGGAACAGAGCATTTGTGATACCCTGAGCAATGCGCTGAATCCTGTAGAGCTGTAGTGGACGGTAATCGGAATTTGCAGGACCCTGCTGCAGGCAGAGATGCGGACTCTTTTTTTGTGTGACTAGTGGTTCCTCCTCGTGGGTTTTGGCGCCGAAGACCTTCCGGAGTGGCTGCAGGCATGACATACCACAGGCCTGTGTCGGACTCCATCATTAACATGGTACCAGTAACGATACCTGGGTATCCAAGCAGTTAAAGCTTACGTAGGTTGCACTTGCTGTTGTGATGTTTAGTGTTGGTAAGTTGTAAGCCGGTGTGTTAATTCCAGAGCTCTTCACTAAATTACACCCATTAAATTCACACCCTGTTTGTTATAGTATTAGGGAGTCGCTGTTTGTTCCACATAGGATCCATAGGTAAATTTTTTCATTTTCAGCCTCTCCCCTACCCCTTCCAGTAAATACAGTGTTGAGACATTTTTGCCTGGGCCTTAGTTTGTGACTTGTTGGATCTCCTTCGAACCTCTGGTCATTACAACTTTACGAGCTTAACTATCCCACTCTCTCACCACAACCTTATTTCCTTCTCTCTCAATAAATGTCTCCATGCTCAGGACACCCTCACTTATCATGCAAACAGAAATCTAGATGCTTTCAATATTCAGCAATACACGTCCGTGACCTGCAAACCGACAGACCGGCGGTGGTACCACTTTCACTGAGGGCAGCAGGGGGAGTCCACAGTGTGACCTCAGGTGACCTGACTCCAGACTGTCGGATTGCGGGTCATGGCTGTGTCTTGCAGCCCGGCAGTCAGATTACCTGACGTCACTTTGTGGGAATCTGGGTGTGACCTCTGCTGAATTGAGTGATATCACTGACTCACAGCCGGGTCCCCATCAGCTGTCAGTTATTCCTGGAGCCTTCAGATAGTGGACATAATTTTCCTCTGCAACCTCTGGATGTAGCACAGCTGAGGATCGGCATGGATTACATCTAATCTGCAAGGGTGTTTTTGAGGTTAATAAAGGGGTGAAAGAGCGTGTGTGTATTTTATTTCAAATAAAGGATTTTTTTTGTCCCATAGACACCTCCCATTACTAATGCAGGGCTTGATGGCAGCTGTGATTTTTTGACAAATCACAGCTGTTTTTAACCCCTTATGTTTCTCTAATTGCCACTGCACCAGGGCAATTGGAATGAGCAGGGTAAAGCGCCAGTATTGGCACATCTAATGTGATGTGCCTATTCTGGGCAGCTGCGGGCTGGGACTTTCAGGCTGAGGGGACAATATCCATGGCTCCTCCCATCCTGATAATACCAGCCTCCACCTGTTTGCTTTACCATGGCTGCAACCTATCAACAAGCTTTATTCAGATGACAAACCCGAACAAGAACCAGACATACATGTAAAAGTTTATTTTTGGGCCCTTTAAAGAACACTTGGTGTCCAGAACGGACCCCAAACTTTACAGTTCAAATTTGTTCATCCCTAGTGATAACCCTTATCTAGCAGTAGATGCACCATTTCCCCACACAATTTTCCCACTCACCCCCATGGCAGGGGGATATTTAGGGGAGAAAATCCAGGTGTTCCTTCCTTCATAAAACCTAAATCTGTGGGTGTTCCCTGAGGTACTTTTGCACGGCTTGTACAGTTTAATTCCATACTTTGCCCTCTTACTGTGCAAGTATTGTTGGAATTTTAGCCTCCCTTTGAAAGGAACCAGACATTCATCTATACAGGTGTGGTTCCTTTGGGGGCTTGTACAAGTCAGTACATTTTCTGCTGAAGTGTTCAACTATTGGGCAAATTTTATTTAAACGATCAAAGTTGGGATCATCTCAGGTAGAAGAGGATAACTATAATGTAAACATTTTTAGATTGCTTTAAATCGTGATTTTGTCATGGTCATGCAGAATACTGGTGTGCTGTATAGTATATCAGTACTCCAGTATTGCTGAAGCTCTGTTTTTTCCACTATGCCCGTATGCAGTGCAATGCCCCAAAATGTCATAGTTTCTACTGCATTTCCAAGGGCCCATCTGGTATATGATGATGTGGGATTTTGGGTAAAAAATTGATGGGTAAACAAATTTGTGTGGACCACCATAATATTTATTATATCTTCACTAGTGATGGGTGAACCCGAACTGTAAAGTTCAGGGTCCGTACCGCACACATAGTGTTCGTGCACACGATCCCGAACACGAGCTTTCTGGGAAGCTAGTGTGGTCCAGTCCGGGTCCAGGGGCTGTAAAAAAAAGCACATTTTTAAAAAACATTATGATTATACATTCCACTCCCATTACATGTCCTGCAGACTCTGTCTCGCGGCCGCTTCTGCTTCTAGGTCCGATCATTAACTTCCAGGGGTATTCACTGCACTGCTCATCACTCAGCAGTCTTCGGCTGTTTTCGGCCTTGTTCGTGGTGACGTCAGGGTTCACCTGAGTCCATGAGCCATGGACTCAATTGAACTTGACTGTCACTGTGCGAATCTCGCATCGGTATCACCCGGCACGGCGCACACTTCCCCAACAGGAGCGTGTCGGCTGCATGTATTTCCATACAGCTGAGGCGCTCCTGTCAGGAGAGTGTGCGCCGTGCTGGGTGATATTGATGCAAGACTTGCAGGAGTCGTATGCAAGAGCAATCATACCCTCACCATCAGCCTGCTTCTCGCTCTGTATAGACGCTTGTTTGTACAGAGCGATGAAGCAGGGATTAGCTGGTCAGAACTGACTGGCCAATCACAGTGATCACCGACACAGTTTGGTTGTACTGGTCTCTGGGTAGATGGGAAAAGAAGATCTACTGTCAGCGACAGCAGGCATCCTAACTCGGTCACCACGCTATGCAGTGTGGTGACCATAACGTGCTTCGCCATACATGTACGGCAATTTGCGGGAACATCGTACATGTATGGCGGATATCGTGAAGGGGTTAATGATGTGCAATATGAATTGTGATATCTGGAAGTATTGTTGCAATGTATTTAGCTTGACACTAGGGCAAGATAGAGTTAATGTTTTGGACTAGCCTTGAGTGGGAAGGTCTAAGGTGCAGGGACAGCATACGCACTGGTGGACATATTGCCGGTTAAGCTGATGCAGCTGCACCAGGGCCCTGAGGTGAAGGGGTCACATGCAGTGCAGTTAGTAATGAGGGCAATCTGGCTTGTTGTTTGGAGCCAGAGCCTTGTGGTGATCCGGGCAGGGAGCGAATAGCGATCCTGCTGCTCTGCTGCACAATGCAGGCGCTGGAGCTGCAGGAATCCTTCCTCTCTGGCTAGAATGGAGTTGCTTCTGTGGTGAGATGACGTCACTGGAAAGTGCGGGGCTTCCTCCTCCAGTATGGAGCTGATCCCATCATCCCAGTGGTCAGCATTGTCTTGTAGCTGCTGGAGATGAGGAGCTGTGGAGAGGTCATACAGTGGACTGAGGGGCTGCACCAGAGAGCAAGGGGTTAAGGTTGTGTAATGGGAGGTGGTGTTTGCTTTTTTATTGGCACAGGATAACTAGTTGTTCCTTAAAGGGAATCTGCATGTTGAAGGATTGTACAAGAAAGGTGCTGCATATTGGGGAACTGTACTGGGAAGGTGCTGCATATTGGGCAATTGTACTGTGAAAGTGCTGCATATTGGGGAATTGTACTGGAAAGGTGCTGCATATTGGGGAATTGTACAGGAAAGGTGCTGCATGTTGAAAGAGTGTACAGGAAAGGGGCTGCATGTTGAATTATTGCGCAGGAAAGGTGCCACATATTGGGGAAATTGTACAGGAAAGGTGCTCCATATTGGGATATTGTACAGGGAAGGTGTGCTGCATATTGGAGAAGTGTACAAGGAAGGTGCTGCATGTTGAAGAATTGTACAGGAAAGGTTCTGCATGTTGAATTATTGTACAGGAAAGGTGCTGCATGTTGAAGGATTGTACAGAAAAGGTGCTGCATGTTGAACCATTGTACAGGAAATGTGCTGCATGCTGAAGGATTGTACAGGAAAGGTGCTGCATATTGGGGAGTTGTACATGGAAGGTGCTGCTTATTGGGGAATTGTACAGGGAAGGTGCTGCTTATTGGGGCATTGTACAGGGTAAGGGGGGATTTTACATACATGGGTCTGGATAAGGAAAGGGGTGATCCTGTATGGGTGGGGCTGTGTACTGGGAGGCTGTGCAGGAAAGGGGGTGATGTTACTCACTTGGGGAAGGAGGGGGTGATGTTAGTTGTTGGGGGGCTGCGTGCTTTGGGGCTGTGTTGGGAAGGGTTAGGTTTACTATCATGGTGCTTCAAGCTGGGGGCTGCATGAGGAAAGGAGTGATGTTGCATGCGGGGGCTACGTAATGGGGGGCTACATGGGGAAGGTTTGTGGTTACTTGTGTAGGGCTGCGTGGTTAATGTTGCATATGTGGGGAAGGGGGTGATGTTACGTATGTGGGGAAAGGGGTGATGTTACATATGTGAGGAAGTCCTCCCCACCCCACAACTCATTATATAGTCCTCAGTGTCCTCCCCACCCCACAATTCATAATATGGCCCTAATAGAATCTTCCCTGCAATTTATAACATAGCCCTGATACCGTCCTCCTCACCCCACAATTCATTATATGGCCCTGATAGAGTCCACCCCACAATTCAATATATGGTATCCAGTGTTCCTCCCACTCCACAATTCATTATATCATCTACAGTGTCCGTCCTATCCCACAATTCATTACATGGCCCTCATAGCATTCGCCCCACGCGACAATTCATTATATTGTCCTGATATGTAAGGTACGATAATTTACATATGTACATAACAAGAGAGGGCACTATGTAATACATTTTTATATATATATATATATATATATATATATATATATATATATATATATATATAAAAATATATACTGTATATACAGTGGGTATGGAAAGTATTCAGACCTCTTTAAATTCTCTTCTCATTCTTTGTTTTATTGCAGCCATTTGGTACATTCAAAAAAGTTAATTTTTCTTCTCATTAATGTACACTTTCCACCACATCTTGACAGAAAAAAATCAGAAATGTAGAAATTTTTGCAAATTTATTAAACAAGAAAAACTGAACTATCACATGATCATAAGTATTCAGACCATTTAGTATTGCGTAGAAGCACTCTTTTGAGCTAGTACAGCCATGAGTCTTCTTGGGAATGATGCAACAAGTTTTTTACACCTGGATTTGGGGATCCTCTGCCATTCTTCCCTGCAGATCGTCTACAGTTCCATCAGGTTGAATGGTGAACGTTGGTGGACAGCCATTTTCAGGTCTCTCCAGAGATGCTCAATTGCCTTTAGGTCAGGGCTCTGGCTGGGTCAGTCAAGAATGGTCACAGAGTTGTTCTTTTAGTTGTGTGCTTAGAGTCATTGTCTTGATGGTGAAACTTTGGCCAAGTCTGGGGCCCAGAGCACTCTGGAAGAGGTTTTTTTCCAGGATATCTCTGTAATTCGCTACATTCATGTTTCTTTCAATTGCAACCAGTCGTACTGTCCCTACAGCTGAAAAACACACCCATAGCATGATACTGCCACCACCATGTTTCACTGTTGGGATTGTATTGGGCTGGTCATGAGCAGTGCCTGGTTTTCTCCACACATACCGCTTAGAATTATCACCAAAAAGTTTTTTCTTTGCCTCATCAGACCAGAGAAATTTATTTCTCATAGTCTGGGAGTCCTTCATGTGTTTTTTTGCAAACTCTATGCGGGCTTTCATATGTCTTGCACTGAGGAGAGGCTTCCATCGGGCCTCTCTGCCATAAAGGCCTGACTGATGTAGGGCTGCAGTGATAGTTGACTTTCTGAAACTTTCTCCCATCTCCCTACTGCATCTCTGGAGCTTAGCCACAGTGATCTTGGGGGGTTCTTCTTTACCTCTCTCACCAAGGCTCTTCTCTCACGATTGCTCAGTTTGGCTGGATGGCCAGGTCTTGGAATTGTTCTGGTGGTCCCAAACTTCTTTCATTTAAGGATTTTGGAGGCCACTGTGATCTTGGGAACCTTGAGTACTGCAGAAATGCTTTTGTAACCTTGGTCAGATCTGTGCCTTGCCACAATTCTGTCTCTGAGCTCTTTGGGCAGTTCCTTTGACCTCATGATTCTTATTTGGTCTGATATGCACTATGAGCTGTGAGGTCTTATATAGACGGGTGTGTGCCTTTCCAAATCAAGTCCTATCAGTTTAATTAAACACAAATGGACTCCAATGAAGGAGTAGAACCATATCAAGGATGATCACAAGGTGATCACAAGGAAATGTACAGCATGTGACTTAAATATGAGTGTCTGAGCAAAGGGTCTGAATACTTATGATCATGTGGATAGTTGAGTTTTTCTTGTTAAATACATTTGCAAGAATTTCTACATTTCTGGGGTTTTTTTCTGTCAAGATGGGGTGCAGAGTGTACATTAATGAGAAAAAAAATGAACTTTTTTGAATTTACCAAATGGCTGCAATGAAGCAAAAAGTGAAAAATTTAAAGGGGTCTGAATACTTTATGTACCCACTGTATATATTTGTAGTTTTGTTGCCAAAAAGGAAAAGGGACCCAGGCACAATTTCTTGCACTGGGGGCCCAAGCTGTCAGTGTCCACCCCTGACCCAGCATGCGGTAATAACCTAAGGTCTGGCTAGAGAGCAGAGCCACATGATGTGGGTTTCCCTAGAGTGGGCTGAGACAGAAGATAGAGGGATCCTGAGGCAAGAGCAATAGATAGTTGATATAGTTACAGAATGAACAGCTGGATATAAGTCCTGGGGCAGCATGTCTAACAGTACGGACCCTGAGTTTATAACTCATAAAGGTAACGGGCCAGAATAATACGGAAACATGAGACAGAAAGTGCCCCAGGTGGGAGTTCCTTAAGCATCAGCAAGCTAAAAGCTAAGTTCAGCCATATTGACAAATCAGTTCCTTTGAGAGGAAGATAGGATGTGGATCCATAGGTTGAAGAAATGACTTTCACTAACTGGACTTCTGCTAAGTTGGGTCATGGTGAAGGAAGTGAGACTGGTGAGGCAGGACTAAGTGTAGCTGAGGATCAAGGAGGCTGTGTATAGAAATGCTCTGTGTGGAAGAACAGTACGAAACATTATGTGCCCGTCATCTACTGTACATAGTTGTTGTCAAGTGGCTATTCAGTAAAAGGATGTGTTTAAAGAACTGATGGTCTCACTCGCTGAGTTCTGCATCATTTGGTCCTGGCCAGAAGTCATCATGCAACTTGCAAAAGCATAAAACCCCTGTAGTACAAGTCCACATACCTAGCCAGGACTCTCTTCTTTATGTAATGTGCCGAGGTGTACGAGACGACTATGTCGCCCATGGCTGCCACCCCGCATCGCGTTGCACACATACACACTACACTGCATGCACATTTAGACTGATTTAATTAACTAAAAAAATCTACATGGAGAGGGCTCCTGTAAGTTGGTATGTTGTACATTAGACATTTAGATTCCATTTTATGTACAGAATTTTCGGTTTTATTTACTTAAATTTTGATTGCAAAGCTGTTTTGCAACTACGAAGTAAAAGTTCACATTGGACTTTGTGAAGTTCACGCTGTACTTAAACAATAGGTGTTTCCAGTGGGAAGTAACAGATCTCCAGTATGACTTTTGTTTCTTCTGTTACTTTACCAGAACATTATTTTATACTGTTTCTTTGCATGAAGCAGAAGGACTGCATAAGATATACTTTTCTGATACCTACTGTAAAATTCTTTGTTGCTAAATATCTGGTTTGGCAACGTCAAGCTCTGCCGTTGTGCAGACAGCTCTGAGACACTGAGGTGGCCTTTAAGGTGGGAGGCAGAAAGCCCTTGAAGGCAGTGAAACACAAGCAGCAATTGAAGCTGGCTGTGGGTTAGCAGTGCATCTAGAGGTCCTGTGAAAAGTCTGTGCAGCCTGGCTTGGCAATCCTCCAAGACATATTCACATCACTGTTCTCAGAGATCCTGGTTTAGGAGAATTTACTGAGAACAGAAAGTGAAATGCGTTTCATCAACCTCAAAGAAGCCCTTTTATGGACAGCCCTATGACTTGATCGTGTTTGATCCCTCTTTAAACAGTGCCCTTGCTTGCTCACAATGACTGGTATCTTAGGCTGACAACAGGTGAAGACCTCCACAAATGACCACAATACAAAGTTAAATATACTTTAGTTGGCATAAGTGGGCTATATCGAGGATCTCATGCTTCACCACACAGTATTGGGACACCATACTTTATGATAGGAAATTAAGTATATGTCCTAAAAGCCACATACTTCTGATGCGGAAAGCAGAATGCTGTTATTGGATCAAGGCCCTATTTTCTTTCTTCCCCGCACTAATCATTAATAGTTGCTGTTCACATGTATCACATGCTAAAATAAGTGTAGTGTCATGTTCATAGAAATGTATAAGTGCTAGTAGTGCATTTTGTGATTGGCACTATTAGGGGGTAAAACGTGGCGGATACTGTGATGTGGGAACTGTATGTCGCAAGTGTGACTTTGGCCTAATGAACACCAGCATTCTGCTTTTCCACAAATGTATTGCTAGAAATTCACACACCAATCATGACATTGTTTAGGAATGTGTAGGTCTTTCCCTTTTGAACAAAACAGCTCTGACACATTGTGGCGTGAACGTCCCAAAACCTGTGCATTGCATAGCATGTCATAGGGGTGTTAAACATACTGAATGTTACAAATATCTTTTCTTGCAGCCCAAAGTGTGATTTTGGAACAAAATAAGACATATACATACTGTTCCAGAATCATAGTTTTGGCCTGGTAATAAGATATTTGGTATTCATGCATGTGACGTGGGAATGACTAAAGGACTTATTTACTTATTTACTTAGAACTGTAATGTCAGTGGTCCGTAATAGACAAATGCTGGACTCAGACACAGACATATATCTGTATGTCCAGTTCCTGTTCTGGTTTGTCATCCAAATAAAGCTTGTTGAAAGGTCGCAAAGCAGCCAATCAGCAAGTTTTTCCAGTGTGGGCACTTCCTCCCCATCACAGACATGTCAAGTACTGGCATGGCTGGGATTGGCCAGGGAAATCACTGCAGCAAAAAAAAAGGAAGCAAAATGGATTAAAGAAGGACATACTTACCAGTCACCGTGGCGTGGCTGTAACACTGTTTCCGGGTCCGCTCATTACAACTCATGCATATTAACTGCTTCGCTGCCCAGTGTGTGTGACAGTGTCTGTGATTGGCTGCACTCAGACTGCCGGCTTGCCAGCGTCTCTGATTAGTTGCCCTCACAGACTCTGTCTGCCTGATGAAATTGTAAAAATAAATAAATAAATAAATGAAATGACCAGCACAGATAAAGCATAAGGCTACAGGCCATTTGCGATATATTCACTGTGTATCAAAATAAAAGGGACCACAGGCAGCTTTTTTTACAATTATTAAAATAAATAATTTTAAAAAATGGTAGCGGTCCCCCCCAATTTTCATACCCAACCAAGATAAAGCTGACAGCTGGGGTCTGGTATTCTCAACCTTTGGAGGCCCATGGTTATTGAGCCCTCCACAGCCGAAAAATAGCATCCTGCAGCTACCCAGAATTGTCACATCCATTAGATGCGAGAATTCCAGCCCTTTACTCGGCTCATTGGTGGCAATCACCACCCTGGTGTGGTGGCAATCTGGGTAAAATAAGGGGTTGATGACAGCTGTGACTTGTCAGCTGTTACCAAGCCCTGGATTACTAATGGGTAGGTGTCTAAGAGACCCACCATTACTAACCTGTAAGTCAAAAGAAATAAACACAAACATTTAAAAAGGCAAACAAAAAAAACCCTCTCACCAATTTATTAACTCCAAAAATACCACTGCAGGTCCAACGTAATTGACACAAGGTCCCACGACAATCTAAGTTACCTGAGGTCACAGTGTGACCGCTCACTGCAACTTTTAGCAACACATTGACTGAGCCAAAGCTGTGAGCGATGATATGACCTGAGGTCACAGTTGAAGGTTTCCACGGTACCGCAGCTGTGACCTCAGGTGAACTGACCTGAGGTGAAGCTATTTGTCACGCTCCCCGGGTCCCCTGCGCTGCCCTCCGGCTCACCTGTCACGCTCCCCGGGTCCCCTGCCTCGCTTCCCGGTTCCTTGGTCCGGTCACCGCCGCTCCCCGCTCTCCTGCATCCATTGCTAGCGCGTCCCCGGCGTCCTGGTCCCCGCTCCCGGCGCCCGTCTGCTTCTCAGCCCCAGCCCAGCCCTGCTGCTTCCTCCTCGCAGCTTCCTGCTCTGGCTTCTGGCACTCGGGCCGCGCGCATGCGCATTAGGGCGCGCGTGCGGTCATTGACCCTTTCTTAAAGGGCCAGCGTCCATTAACAGGAAATGATGCAAACAGGTACAGGGTATAAAGGGGTTTAATGTCCAAGGGGGCGGGGCCTGATCTTCGTGTTTCTTAAGCTAGGAGTCAGGTCTCCTGGTGTCTTTATGATATACTCACCTATCTCTCTTGTAGAGCCGTGCCTGCCTCGCCATCCGGTCCTGCCGAATCCCGAACCCCGAACGCTGTCCATCTGCCATCCTGACAGTCCGTACCATCTCGGATCCCTGCGGTGACCCGTCATCTCGCTCCGAAGGTTCCGGATCCCGCCTGACATCTTCTCGGCTTCCGAACCTGAGCTACGTCACCCGGACTACCATCAGTGACTCCGTGGTCCCAGGGACTTCTCCGTTATACTCGTATGCACGGACTGTTCTGCTGCCTATAGTGCTCCAGCTACCGGACCCCTTACCACCATCTAGGAGTTCGGCCCAGTGTATCCACCTCCTGGGTCTGCCCGTCCACCTGGCCCTGACAGTAAGATCAGGCCATGGATCCCGCTGCAGCACTAGCAGCCGTACAGGAGGAACTCCAACGCCAGCGTGAGACTCAGACCCGCATGCTGCAGTTCATGTCTTCTGTGGACGCCCGCCTGAACACGCTACAAGCAGCAGTTGCGTCTTCAACATCCCGGGCTTCCACTAGTCAAGCCACGGCTCCAGCTCCCGTGGCGACTTCTTCAGATACTTCCAGACTTCGTTTGGCCTCACCACCCCGGTACGCCGGAGACCCCAAGACCTGCAGGGGATTCTTAAACCAATGCTCCCTCCATTTCACGCAGCTGCCGCATTTGTTTGCCTCCGACCAAGCCAAGGTCGCCTTCATCATGTCCCATCTAGAGGGTGAGGCACTGGCGTGGATGAACCCCTTGTGGGAGAAGGGGGATCCTGTGACCACGAACATCCAAGAGTTCCTGCAGGCATTCCGTGGCACCTTTGATGAGCCCGGACGCGCCTCCGCGTCTGCTTCGTCTCTTCTCCGGTTACGTCAGGGGACTCTGACGGTGGGTCAGTACGCAGTCCGGTTTCGCACCCTGGCTTCGGAACTCGGCTGGAACAACGAGGCCCTAACCGCCGCCTTCTGGGAAGGACTCTCGGGGCGAATTAAAGATGAGCTGGCGGGTCGTGATGTACCGACCACCCTGGATGCCCTGATTGCCCTAGCGACACGAGTAGACATTCGCTTTCAGGAGCGATCCAAGGAAGTGTCCCGTGAGAGACGTCTGGTACGGCATTCCTCTCCTCCGCAGAAGCCCTCCGTACTTCAGTCATCGACAGCTGGGGCCTCCGTCCACGAGCCCATGCAGATCGACCGAGTGCGGCAGTCTGAACAACGCCGAGCAGAGCGGCTCGCCAAGGGTCTCTGCTTTTACTGTGGAGAGGGCACACACCTGCTACGCTCCTGTCCAGAGAGGCCGGGAAACTCCAAAGCCTAGGGTTGGTAGGAGAGGCCACCCTAGGTGCTGGGACTCTCTCAGACCCGGTTACGTGGACTGTGCAAGTGACAACGGGAGAGACGCGGTTCACGGCTGAAGCATACCTCGATTCCGGGGCAGCAGGCAATTTCATCCAGCAGGCCACGGTGGACAAGTACCAGGTGCCTGTTACTCCACTCGACAAACCCCTCGTGATTGCCTCTGTGGATGGGAGACCCCTCTCTGACACCATCTCCTGGATCACCAGGCCGGTCGAACTGCGTATCGGTGCCCTGCACACCGAGAACATCGCTCTCTATGTCCTTCCACACATGTCCCATCAAATCCTGCTGGGACTTCCCTGGTTGCGGACACACGAACCATCAGTCAGCTGGGGCACTGGCGAAATCACCCGATGGGGCTCTTCGTGCCATGAGAAGTGTCTGAAGACCATACAACCCATCCGACGACCTCCGGTTCCAGAGAACCTACCGGGACTGCCCTCGGCCTATTGGTCCTTCGCAGACGTCTTTGATAAAAAGGAATCTGAGGTACTTCCGCCACATCGTCCTTACGATTGTGCCATTGACTTGCTCCCAGGAACAACACCACCTCGAGGACGGATATATCCATTGTCTCCAGCCGAAACAAGGGCCATGTCTACTTACATCACAGAGAACCTGGCAAGGGGATTCATTCGGAGATCCTCCTCTCCTGCTGGAGCAGGCTTCTTCTTCGTGAAGAAGAAAGAGGGCGATCTACGCCCATGTATAGACTACCGGGGATTGAACCAGATCACCGTGAAAAACAAGTACCCTCTGCCGCTCATCCCCGAATTGTTTGACCGGCTTAGAGGAGCTCGTGTGTTCACCAAGCTGGATCTTCGGGGTGCTTACAATCTGGTACGCATCCGCTCTGGGGACGAATGGAAGACTGCGTTCAATACTCGCGATGGGCACTATGAATACTGCGTGATGCCCTTCGGCCTGTGTAACGCCCCAGCCGTCTTCCAAGAACTGGTGAACGACGTTTTCCGGGACCTTCTCTACGTCTGTGTGGTAGTGTATCTGGATGACATCCTTGTCTTCTCTCCGGACCTCCAGACCCACAGAGAGAACGTACAGCTGGTTCTACAAAGACTGAGAGAGAATCGTCTGTACGCCAAGTACGAGAAGTGTGTCTTTGAGCAGTCCTCTCTCCCCTTCCTGGGGTACATCATCTCTGATACCGGACTGCAGATGGATCCAAAGAAGGTCTCCTCCATTCTCAACTGGCCTCCTCCTTCTGGACTGAAGGCAATCCAACGTTTCCTGGGATTCGCCAACTACTACCGCCAGTTTATCCCTCACTTCTCTGCTCTGACCGCTCCTCTCTCCGCTTTGACCAAGAAGGAGGCTAATCCAAAGGACTGGTCACCTGCGGCCGACGCCGTGTTTGGCTCTCTGAAGCGGGCATTTGCCTCCTCTCCTGTACTCCACCGTCCGGAGTTAAACCGCCAGTTCACCTTGGAGGTGGATGCCTCCTGTAAAATGATTAGAATTAATACATCTAGTTATCAAATATTTCATAGTAAGAGATATACGTTCATAGTTCTGTTTATGTTGGAGGGCATAGGTTATTAATAAAGTTTATAAGGGTAAATATGCCCATATTGAATATACTTGAGTGCTGAGCATGGAGGGATATATTTAAATCCTTCCCGAAGCTTCTCGAAGCTTCTAGAAGCTTACGTAATATGGAACTATATTCAACTGTGTTACACTAGAATGCCCTATATGGTTTGAACAGCTGGTATATAATACACGATGGAGGGGGCTACTGGGCGCTCTCCACACTGCCTGCGGTGAGAAGACTCCAGTGCTGCAAGATATGACACGTTGTCCAGGCTAAGAGATGACATCCCCAGCATTGCCGTTCAGGAGCCAAAGAGAGATGGGTAAAGACTTCCCATTGTTCAATATGGACTAAATGAACTCTTTTTACATAAGCTATCAAAGTATATTATTTTTTTCCTTTCTGTAACTGAACCTTGGCAATCATTTTTAAATAGATAAAATACATTTATTTTTTACATTTTTGAGGTCTTTTCTTTCATGCGGCTTTACGTATTTGAAGAAAAATATATTTAAGAGTATATTTTTTAACATTTTGGCGAGCCAGGTCATTCGTGTTTTTTCTGCATTTTTTGTGCTTCTTCCTTCACTTTGCATACGGGGGGAGAGACAGAGACATATATCTCCTGCAAAAGATCAGGAATCGACAATTTATAAAAAATCACGCAGAACCTAGGAAATACGTATAAGTCAAGTTGCATGAATGTTTTTTTTTTAAATGAACTTTAAAGACTTTATAAAGCCACATAAGTTAACTTTTGACGTATTTTTGAGCAAGAAAGATAGAGTCAGTCCATAAGAAGTATTGGACGGGTTGAACAAGGTGAATCAAGTCTTACAGGATCATCCATCAGATCATCTGAACATTTCAGGTAAGAAAATGGATTTTATCTCTTCATATGTTAAGCAAAGTAAACTTCAGTTCACTTATCCAGATATTTCTAATGTAGAAGAGATTTGGTTACGCTTTTATGAGGAGTGTGAACTTGAGAATTCACGTATAGAATGTGCAAGGTCTTTTAATAGAGAGAAACAGAAAATCAGAAATGTCTGTCATTTAGTCTATGATTTTCACAAGTTAATCGTAGAAAAGTGCAAAAATGGTGGAAATAGACAACCTGAATTGTCAGGAGAGTTAGTGACAGAGAAATCCAAAGACTGCTTAGAACTTGGAATGTCAGTCAGTGATATTGTGAATTCTGACTGTAATGTTGGCTGTAATTTTGTAAATCAGAATTTTGATAATGGCGACAGACACGTGTTACCTAGTCAAGGTGCCTTTCAAGATACTGAGAAAGAAGCAGGAAATGACGTAGTGAAGCCAGAAGGGGGAGGAGCCAGAATGGGACACGTGCAGAAAAGACACGTGGAGAGAGAAAATGGCGACGATCAGTTTCTAAAAATAGAACAGGCTAAGTTAGGGATTACACTTAGAAAAAATTTATTGGACATATGCAAATTAATTCCCGCATATAATCCTAAAATACATGTTTGCAGAAATTCAGAGGTTTTTGAAGGTTCCATCGAGAAGTTAAATTTAACCAATAGTGAGACGAATCAGTTATTCCGTATGTGGTTACCTCAGCATTTTTTTAGACAATTGGCATTAAAAAAGTCTTCTGACAATGAAACATTTGATTGTTCAAATGATAACGATATCATAAGGCTAAAATATCTCATCTTCTGTGCAAGGAATGAATCTGATCCAAACTATGAGATGTTGAAGGAATTACAAATTGAACAAAATGAGAGTACGTTCTCATTTATGTCCGTTTTTGAACGTTTGTATAGGGCGGTCATTCCAAATGTCAGATTGGATGGAATGATACGTTTATTCATCAAGAAATTTAATTTCCTTGACAATGCCGCCTGTGAAGTGGCATTAAATAAAAAGTCCCTATTCGAATGTACGACATTTATCGATTTTGTTAGGAATCGCCAAAGTCAATCAAAACAGAAATTAATTAATTCTGAAAAACCAACACAAAAAAGGGAGACTTTCCGTGAAAAACCAACAGTGTCTCCCAGATCCAAATATTTTTGTGACAAGATGTATGAAATTCGCAGGAACCTTCATGTGAATTATAAGTCATACACCCCCCCTCTTTCCTTGTCACCTTCAATGAAAGAGAAAATTGTCACAAAATCTGATACCGATTATCTCAGACAAGCGATTTTTAAAAGCCCTGAAAGACAGAAACAGGTGTCTTGTGTAGATTCTCTCCCCTGGTCACTAGTGAAAGAAAAAAGGTCGTCCAGAGAATTTGATAGCCAGCGACAGCTGGGTGGTTTTTCAGAGAAAGATATTTTTTCTCATTTAAGGACAAAAATTGAGTTACAAAATAATTTCAATTCCAATTTTCTGGAAATTACTGTAATAAACCGAATCTTGCAAAAATTGAGGTTTGGTCTTTAGCTGGATAAAAGGGGATTTCTGGATAAATTAATTTTGCTATTTGATAATCATAATTTTTCATATACAGTGAATATATATATATATATATATATATATATATATTAAAAGTAGTGATAGTAAATCAAGGTCATATTTTCATTTAGTCAAATGATAGTTTAATGTTATAAATAAATAATTTGATCTCTGTATATGAATAATAATATTTAAAATAAAATAATAAGAGAAAGTAACGGATTTCAAGTGTTTCATTTTTATCATAAATATGATAATAATTTTATTCTTTTATTTCCCTCAGAATTTATCAGTAAAACAGATTGATGAAGTATTAACTTTTTATTTTTACATATGTTCTTGTCCTCAATCAGGTAACATATATTTTCTTGTGTAAGGTTAATTTGCGAAAGCATGTTTGATAATAATTATTATTTTCTCAGGTACCAATGGTCAGAGAAGTATACTTGAACTTTTTTTATGAATATATATATATATATCTCCTTTAGAGTTATTAGAAATGTAATCTGAGCTTTGGAAGTGTAGTAAAACTGCTTGCTGTCTTGGAATGGTGTTCCTTGCACGTAACCAGAGCATGACTTGGTACTAAAGCTAAAAATAAATGTTTGTTCCATGGTCATATGTACAGTGTGTAATACATTGGAATTTGTTTTTTTCGAGAAGTACTTCAAATTAGTAACATAATTTTTGAAATGCGCATAGAATATTGAAAAAAAAAAAAGGATATGTGTTTGTCAGTTTCTATGTAGAAGTGTATGTTGGAAAAAACATGACAGTCTTGTGTGCACAGATGTGTCTTTGAATGATTGATTGTTGAGCAGCTGCTAAAGTCAGAGTACTTGGATCCAGAGTGAGAAAAAAAAAAAAAAAGAGGGGAATTTTTATTTTAACTTCGAGGTTATAATATGTATGTATAATATTAGATAATAAGTTATAGTACATAAGTATAAATGAAGGAATTTATACCGGATATATATATATCTTATTCTTAGACATTTCTTTAGTATAGAGATATTAGGATTTTTTATTAAGGGTTTATTCTGAAGAGTTACATTCTAGAATAAGGTTATAACGTTTTGATTTTCTTATATCTTTTGTGTTAGTCACTTCTTTTATTGGTACATAGATTGAAAATCATTTTTCTTTTCAAATATGGAAGTGATATTTATAATATGGTCTTGAAAATATGCAACACAAATTTTAATTTAATTTAATCTAAACATATTAATTTTTATAATATCATATTTCATGATATTGAAAGGGGGAGGTTTGGTCTCAATCACACACATTTATATTTGATAAATATATGTGTTTACAGGATACTTTAATAATTAATATTTCAAGTACAAAGGAAGAATTGGGAATAAAAAAAATATATTTGAAGTATATCATAATGCATTTATATACTAAGAGAAGTGTATTATTTGCAAGGTTACATGACTTAATTATTTTTTATAGGATACTGATAGGCATGGTAATCCTATAAGATACTGGTAACATTAAGGTTATGTATTATTTTTATTTCAATGTATTATTTTTTATTTCAATTTTTTTTATTTTTATTCCAATTTTCATTTTTTCCTTTTATTCCAATTTTTTATATTAATTATTATTTAATATTCACGTTTTTAATCAAAATCTTAAATTATACAATTTTTATTTTTTCTTCAGATTTTAAATATCTCAATTGAGAAGACACTTCAATATTTAGTTCAGTAATATCTAATATAAGAATATTACTTTATTAAATATGAATCATATTAAAAGGGAAAAGTTCCATTTTTTGGAAGAAAAGATACTTCCTTCATCAATATATATACAATTGTTTATTTCCTAGTAATACATTATTTTTATATTAATATGGATGAAATATTACTTATAGTTACACATTTCTTTATAGTAGGTTATTTAATAAATAATAGACAAATCAAATAAATTAAATTAGAGTAATAAAGATGGAAGATCGAGGTACATCTAGGTTTACCTTCCTATATTTACAAATAATATATATTATATTTTTAATCAATAATAATTTATAATGGGTATTATTGTGTTTGGATGGTATCATCCAGTCTTTTCTAAAAGGTTATTTGCTTTGATTTATAATTTACAAATGATCTAACTAAAAGCCACATTGTTGCTTTCATATTTATAATATGATACATGTTATAGGTACACATTATATTGTTTCATACTTTATATTATATTTTGGTTACATTCAACACATTGCCACCTATGGGTTTGGAAGGGTAATGCACCAATGACAAAAAAGGTCATTACAAGAAAATACTATTGTCTATACCATTATGCAATATTTTATCATTCTGAGTATCAATTATATTAATACTTTTACGATAATAATAATGACATGGTATTATAGTATTAGAGTTATGGTACGCTGTGACATTTATTAGTGATAGTTATTGCCATATTTGGTATCTAGATTAGGGAATGAATCAGTCTTCAATCAAGATTAGAGAAGATAAAAAGACTTTATATTTTTCCTAAAGTTAAAAGGGATTTTGCAAAAAGGTCCAAAAGGTAACGTCTCAAATAAGACTGTGTAACATACAAAATACACTTACTGTGCTTGCATCTCAGAAACACAATAGTCCTATGATTTCAGGATGGACAATGACACATGGTCTGTGCATTAAGACCTCCCTAAAGTTACTAAGAAGAGCAATGACGTGTTAAAGTTAACCCCTGTCGTGCTGACCAAGAACGTCTTAACATCTGTTATTCGACAACAGGCAGCATGGAGGATAAAAGGTGACTAATGTAAATTGCACTGCACAGACATCAAAGACTTTTGCTATTCTTCTTCTACACTCATGAACTGTGGTTTATCAACATTGGCTATGGACTTTGTAATAAAGAATAAAGTTTATGGACTTTGATCTAACAATGATAAACGCAATACGGGACTGTACTAAATCGGTAACCATTCATTTTTATCAAAGGATTTATTTCTAAGAGACTGTGTTTATGCCGGATTACATCGGAGATAAGAAGACATCAACTCAGAGGACATCATATGGTGACCGGATTTGGTTTTTGCATTTCTTTTTAGGTCTAGCGAAGTATAGTTATATACATTTTTATATGATTGATCAGTCACAGCCTGTCATAACATAAATCCACATTATTATATTATTGAATTTACAAATTAATTATTCTTCATCATTATTATTGATATTAATCCATTATCGCCAAATAAGGAAAGAAGATTTGTTGTTTTAATGATGTATTAATTAATTTTCGGGGTTGCTCCACCCACTTCAAGGGGGAATTGTAAAATGATTAGAATTAATACATCTAGTTATCAAATATTTCATAGTAAGAGATATACGTTCATAGTTCTGTTTATGTTGGAGGGCATAGGTTATTAATAAAGTTTATAAGGGTAAATATGCCCATATTGAATATACTTGAGTGCTGAGCATGGAGGGATATATTTAAATCCTTCCCGAAGCTTCTCGAAGCTTCTAGAAGCTTACGTAATATGGAACTATATTCAACTGTGTTACACTAGAATGCCCTATATGGTTTGAACAGCTGGTATATAATACACGATGGAGGGGGCTACTGGGCGCTCTCCACACTGCCTGCGGTGAGAAGACTCCAGTGCTGCAAGATATGACACGTTGTCCAGGCTAAGAGATGACATCCCCAGCATTGCCGTTCAGGAGCCAAAGAGAGATGGGTAAAGACTTCCCATTGTTCAATATGGACTAAATGAACTCTTTTTACATAAGCTATCAAAGTATATTATTTTTTTCCTTTCTGTAACTGAACCTTGGCAATCATTTTTAAATAGATAAAATACATTTATTTTTTACATTTTTGAGGTCTTTTCTTTCATGCGGCTTTACGTATTTGAAGAAAAATATATTTAAGAGTATATTTTTTAACACCTCCTCTTCGGGAGCCGGAGCAGTGCTCATGCAGAAGTCCTCCTCCGGGAAGATGGTGACTTGCGGTTTCTTCTCCAAGAGCTTCTCAGCGCCTGAACGCAACTACACCATCGGTGACCGAGAGCTATTGGCAGTCAAACTGGCTCTGGAGGAATGGCGCTACCTTCTGGAAGGAGCAGTGTACCCCGTGATTATTTACACGGACCACAAGAACCTGGAATACCTGCGGTCCCCTCAGCGACTGAACCCACGGCAAGCCAGGTGGTCCTTATTCTTTGCCAGGTTTGATTTCCAGCTCCATTTCCGACCTGCGGACAAGAATGTACGCGCTGATGCCTTGTCCAGGTCTTTCATGCCCATGGAGCAGGAGGAGGAGACTACCCAACCCATCATCTGTCCTAGCAAAATCATTCCGGTGGCCCCTGTCACCCTGGCCCAGATACCGCCCGGGAAGACCTATGTCTCTGAGACTGACAGGCAAAAAGTGTTACACTGGGGCCATGCCTCGAAAACAGCCGGTCATGCTGGTCAGAAGAGAACATGGAGCACGATTGTACGTCACTACTGGTGGCCATCTCTTCGCACGGACGTCACTGCTTTTGTCTCTGCCTGCTCCTCTTGTGCCAGGAACAAGACGCCCAAACACCTGCCATATGGCCGTCTTCTGCCTCTGCCGATACCCTCAGTTCCGTGGCAACACATAGCGATGGACCTTATTACGGACTTGCCATTGTCCTCCGGACACACAGTCATATGGGTCGTGGTGGATCGATTCTCTAAAATGGCTCATTTCGTCCCTATGACTGGACTGCCCTCTGCTCAGGAACTCGCGGACGCCTATATACATCACATTTTCCGCCTGCATGGCTTTCCATCACACATCGTATCCGACAGAGGAACTCAGTTCACCTCCCGCTTCTGGAGGGCGCTCTGCAAACATCTGGGAGTGACTCTGGACTTTTCTTCTGCCTACCATCCTCAGTCTAATGGCCAAGTGGAGAGGGTCAATCAAATCTTGACCTCCTTCTTACGTCACTATGTCAACGCCCATCACGACGACTGGTCCACGCTTCTTCCTTGGGCTGAATTCTCCCATAACCACCACATCAGTGAGTCGTCCTCCAGCTCTCCCTTCCATGTCGTTTACGGACTTCAGCCCTCCGTCCCATTGCCTGTATCCCCTTCTTCGGATGTCCCTGCTGCCGATATTGTAGCCCGTGACTTTGCCACCATTTGGGACTCTGTCAAGGCGTCCCTTGGGCGTGCTTCCCTACGGATGAAGAGACACGCAGACAAGAGACGTCTGGACCCTCCGTGTTTCTCTCCTGGAGACCTAGTCTGGCTTGCTTCCAAGTACGTCCGATTGAAGATACCATCCTACAAGCTGGGTCCTCGCTACATCGGGCCGTTTAAAGTCCTCAGCAAGATCAATGAGGTCTCCTACAAGCTACAGCTCCCGGCCACGATGAGGATACCCAATTCCTTCCACGTCTCCCTGCTCAAGCCGGTTGTCCTTGGTCCCTTCTCCGCTGCTGCCAGTTCGGCTCCTCCTCCTATTGCCGATGACGACATCTATGCGGTAAGGGATATCGTGGCCATGAAGACCGTACGGGGTCGACAGTTCTTCCTGGTGGACTGGGCAGGGTATGGTCCTGAGGATAGGTCCTGGGAGCCCCGGGAGAATGTGGGTACTCCCCTGATCCGTGCCTTCCTGTCCCGGTTGCGGGGAGGGGGGCGTGGGGGGGGGGTACTGTCACGCTCCCCGGGTCCCCTGCGCTGCCCTCCGGCTCACCTGTCACGCTCCCCGGGTCCCCTGCCTCGCTTCCCGGTTCCTTGGTCCGGTCACCGCCGCTCCCGGCTCTCCTGCATCCATTGCCAGCGCGTCCCCGGCGTCCTGGTCCCCGCTCCCGGCGCCCGTCTGCTTCTCAGCCCCAGCCCAGCCCTGCTGCTTCCTCCTCGCAGCTTCCTGCTCTGGCTTCTGGCACTCGGGCCACGCGCATGCGCATTAGGGCGCGCGCGCGGTCATTGACCCTTTCTTAAAGGGCCAGCGTCCATTAACATGAAATGATGCAAACAGGTACAGGGTATAAAGGGGTTTAATGTCCAAGGGGGCGGGGCCTGATCTTTGTGTTTCTTAAGCTAGGAGTCAGGTCTCCTGGTGTCTTTATGATATACTCACCTATCTCTCTTGTAGAGCCGTGCCTGCCTCGCCATCCGGTCCTGCCGAATCCCGAACCCCGAACGCTGTCCATCTGCCATCCTGACAGTCCGTACCATCTCGGATCCCTGCAGTGACCCGTCATCTCGCTCCGAAGGTTCCGGATCCCGCCTGACATCTTCTCGGCTTCCGAACCTGAGCTACGTCACCCGGACTACCATCAGTGACTCCGTGGTCCCAGGGACTTCTCCGTTATACTCATATGCACGGACTGTTCTGCTGCCTATAGTGCTCCAGCTACCGGACCCCTTACCACCATCTAGGAGTTCGGCCCAGTGGATCCACCTCCTGGGTCTGCCCGTCCACCTGGCCCTGACACTATTGAACTCAGTGGCCTCACCTCAAGTAGTCATTGAATTCAATGCTGGATTCCTGGATTAGGCAACATGTGCATGTTGAATATTTGGTTGCAGACATTCTTGCACCAAATCTGCATCTCCTGGCAAAAATATGCAACAAAATTACATCAAAATCCCATTGTGTTTATGTGTGTTTTTTGCCAAAAGATGCAGATTTGGTGCAGGAATTTGGTGTATAAATTTATGCACCAAATCTGCATCTCCTGGCAGAAATCCGCAGTTTAGGTGCAGTTTTCTGCCAGGAGATGCAGATTTGGTGCTGGAATTTATACACCAAATTTCTGCACCCTATCTACATCTCCTGGCAAAAAAAAAAAACCCGCATTAAAACCACATCGCGTTTAGATGGTTTTTTTTGCCAGAAAATGGAAATTTGGTGTAAAAATTTAAATACGAAATCTGCATCGCCTGGCAAAAAAACACAGTTTAGGTGTGATTTTGTGCAAGGAGATGTAGATTTGGTGCTGGAATTTTTGCACCAAATTTCTGCACCAAATCTGCATCTCCTGGCAAAAAACACATTAAAATCACATCAAAACCGCATTGTGTTTAGATCCACTTTTTGCCAGAAGATGCTGATTTGGTGCAGGAACTTATTCCAGCACTAAATTTGCATCTCTGTAAAAAAAAGCTACAGTGCTTGATGGCAGCTGACAAATCTTAGCTGTTATCAGCCTGATATATTACCCCGATTGCCACCGCACTAGGGCAATCGGGATGAGCCGTGTAAAGTGCCAGAATTGTCGCATCTAATAGACGCGACAATTTTGGGCAGAGGGGCAATATCCATGGCTCCTCAAATCCTGATAATACCAGGGCCCACTTTTCTGCTTTCCCATGGCTTGATATAAAAAATGGGGGGGACCCTACATCTTTTTTTTCCTCTATTTTAATATGCAGTCACAGTAAAGTTAACAGGTGGAGCCTGCAGACATCAGCTGTTGTTTTACCTTCCCTGGATATCAAAATAGGCTGGGAGCCTACCTCATTTTTTTAAATTATTGACTGCATCCAATCAGAGATGTACAGTTAGGTCCAGAAATATTTGGACAGTGACACAAGTTTTGTTATTTTAGCTGTTTACAAAAACATGTTCAGAAATACAATTATATATATAATATGGGCTGAAAGTGCACACTCCCAGCTGCAATATGAGAGTTTTCACATAAAAATCGGAGAAAGGGTTTAGGAATCATAGCTCTGTAATGCATAGCCTCCTCTTTTTCAAGGGACCAAAAGTAATTGGACAAGGGACTCTAAGGGCTGCAATTAACTCTGAAGGCGTCTCCCTCGTTAACCTGTAATCAATGAAGTAGTTAAAAGGTCTGGGGTTGATTACAGGTGTGTGGTTTTGCATTTGGAAGCTGTTGCTGTGACCAGACAACATGCGGTCTAAGGAACTCTCAATTGAGGTGAAGCAGAACATCCTGAGGCTGAAAAAAAAGAAAAAATCCATCAGAGAGATAGCAGACATGCTTGGAGTAGCAAAATCAACCGTCGGGTACATTCTGAGAAAAAAGGAATTGACTGGTGAGCTTAGGAACTCAAAAAGGCCTGGGCGTCCACGGATGACAACAGTGGTGGATAATCGCCGCACACTTTCTTTGGTGAAAAAGAACCCGTTCACAACATCAACTGAAGTCCAGAACACTCTCAGGGAAGTAGGTGTATCTGTCTCTAAGTCAACTGTAAAGAGAAGACTCCATGAAAGTAAATACAAAGGGTTCACATCTAGATGCAAGCCACTCATCAATTCCAAAAATAGACAGGCCAGAGTTAAATTTGCTGAAAAACACCTCATGAAGCCAGCTCAGTTCTGGAAAAGTATTCTATGGACAGATGAGACAAAGATCAACCTGTACCAGAATGATGGGAAGAAAAAAGTTTGGAGAAGAAAGGGAACGGCACATGATCCAAGGCACACCACATCCTCTGTAAAACATGGTGGAGGCAACGTGATGGCATGGGCATGCATGGCTTTCAATGGCACTGGGTCACTTGTGTTTATTGATGACATAACAGCAGACAAGAGTAGCCGGATGACTTCTGAAGTGTACCAGGATATACTTTCAGCCCAGATTCAGCCAAATGCCGCAAAGTTGATCGGACGGCGCTTCATAGTACAGATGGACAATGACCCCAAGCATACAGCCAAAGCTACCCAGGAGTTCATGAGTGCAAAAAAGTGGAACATTCTGCAATGGACAAGTCAATCACCAGATCTTAACCCAATTGAGCATGCATTTCACTTGCTGAAATCCAGACTTAAGACGGAAAGACCCACAAACAAGCAAGACCTGAAGGCTGCGGCTGTAAAGGCCTGGCAAAGCATTAAGAAGGAGGAAACGCAGTGTTTGGTGATGTCCATGGGTTCCAGACTTAAGGCAGTGATTGCCTCCAAAGGATTCGCAACAAAATATTGAAAATACAAATATTTTGTTTGGGTTTGGTTTATTTGTCCAATTACTTTTGACCTCCTAAAATGTGGAGTGTTTGTAAAGAAATGTGTACAATTCCTACAATTTCTATCAGATATTTTTGTTTAAACCTTCAAATTAAACGTTACAATCTGCACTTGAATTCTGTTGTAGAGGTTTCATTTCAAATCCAATGTGGTGGCATGCAGAGCCCAACTCGCGAAAATTGTGTCACTGTCCAAATATTTCTGGACCTAACTGTAAATACAAGGTGGTGTGTGTATATCAGTTTGTAAGCAATCACAGACACTGGCACAGAGGGTGAGTGGGGGAAGCAGGGAATATTGATGAACCTTAATGAGCAGACCCAGAAAAAGAGTCTGACTGCTGCGTGATTCTCTGGGAAACACCAGGCAACACAGTATGTATCACTATCCTGCTCCCATTTAACTTCCATTTGCAGCTGACTAGCACTTACTACGGCCATTTTACAGCCACAAACTTCTCGTCCCCATTGACTTGTATTGGGTTCATTGTTCTGGTTCAAGTTCAGACATCGAACATGAATTTCACTGCTCATCACTAATTACAAGGAGTTATAAGAAACTTTATTTCCATGAGCATTTTCTATACTTGTTCTCATGTTTAGTTACATGCAGATGTCATTGTGCAGGAAGGGGGAAGAAGTGAGCTGTGGGCGGGAATACGCACCTCATCAGTTCCCTGTATATAAGGGCATTCTAAATCCTATAAAGACGTATGAGTTGTCACCCTCTCCCTTCATTTTTTAGCAATGGCCCCCATCCTGTACTAATATTTCCCATCATAGGCGACATCTTGGTAAATATGTCACCCATTGGGTCCATTCTGGTATGTATGTCCATAAATTGGGTCGCTTCCTGGTATATATAATCCTCGGTAAACAAAACAAAAACATTCTACTCACCTTCCCTCTGTTTCAATGTCGCTCGACGTCTTCCTTTCTAGCCAGTGTGCAGTGGCCAGAATCTGCTATCGGAGTATGCACCATGGCGCATGACGCCACTGTCATGCAATAACCACAGTCACGGAACCGCCGATGTTAGCTGCCGACCACTGTTTGGCTAGCAGGGTGTATTGCAGTGCAGGGACCTGATGGGTCTCTGTGCTGCAATGCATTTCAGCTAGATGTGCCCATGGATACAAATCTAGCTGAAGTAGATGCTGGGCTAGGCGGGCCCCCTGCACCACCGGGCCCCATACACCACTAATGACAGTGATGCCCTGTTGGTGGCCGTGAGGATGTAAGTGTTTTTTCTTTCTGCTTCAGGAAGGGAGGCAGAATTTTAATGCTATTTACCTGCAACGAAACCCTATATCTGCAGGTAGATATCTTTTGTGGGTGTGACGGGTTCCCTTTAAAGAGTTGCTTACCTGCTAATGTTTCATGTTTGGCTGCATCACTGACATCGTGAGTACCGTGTTTTTCCAAAAATAATACCTCCCCCAAAAATAAGCCCTAGTAGGGATTTTCAGCATTTTCGGAGCAAGGGTTAAATATAAGCCCTACCCCTAAAATAAACCCTAGTTGCGGTTCAATAATAAAGTGTCCATGCAGCTAAAAAAGTTAAAAATACTGCAGGACACTTCATTATAGACAGTGGACACCCCGCAATCACACTCATTGGATGCCAAGCAGGAGGCCCTGCAGAAATCGCGCACCTTCACACATCAAATCGCACACCCACACACATCACACACACAATCACACATCAGATCGCACACATTCACCACATCCAGCGATACCGATTTCCTGAGACACAGTGCGGCAAAGACCTGCGGCTGTGGATGGAATGCTTACAGGACCTGCAATGCATAGCATCCTCCCATCTATCCCTGTGGCCGGAGGCATTCTGTACCGCCAGATGTGGTGAGTGACTAGTGAGTGTGTGACCTGATTAGTAATTGTGTGTGTGATCTGATGTATGTGTATGAGAGTGTGTATGTGACGCCCTGGGCAAGCCAGGGGTCACAGGTCACAACACCACACGCACCCCACATTCCCTGCAGGTACACACAAAGTCAAACAGAAATCCTTCTTGCCTTCCTCCAGGGGCTGGTGTCCACACCAGGGGGTGGGCCAGGCGGTTGGCTCCACCCACCGAGGAGTTCACAGCTCTGGAGGCGGGAAAACCAGGCAGATTAGCTTGAGAGTTGAAAGTGAAAGGAAGTGAAGTGAATTGGTAAAGGAGGAAAGTAGGAGTAGTGACAGCAAGAAGCCTGAAGTTAGTCCGGGTGTGTGCCCCGGACTGAGACAGCAAGGTTGGCAGACGGCGGTGACTGTCTGCAGGCGAGACTGATTGGAGGTTGCCGAAAGGACCGTGGACGGGTGGTGACCCGGCGGTACCTGAGCGGTATACGAAGATTAGTCAGCACCAGGGCAGGGGCCTTTCGGATCCCGGCAAGGCTAGGAGTCGCCATAATTTGCCAAATCCGTCAGTGAAGGGGACGACTGTCTCCCAACAACCAAGTCCCGATTGAAGGCAACAGTCCGACTGTTAAGGGGAGACACCGCCACCGCCAAGGCACCAGTTTCCCAGGGCCAGCGCCTGCAGGCAAGAGTGGAGCTCCTCCGGCTCATATCCAAGCTGGGGAGCGGGTTACCGGTGGGAACCCATCGCTACCAAACAACAACACATAGGTGCAGGGAAGAGACCGTCACCGTCAACTGCAGGGGATATCAGCAACGCAACCGTCTGAGGAACCCGTCCAACCAGCCGTTTGTTTACCGAGAACTGTGTCGTGTTTACTGGCTGAGTGAGTACCTCCGTGCCGTGCGGCACAGCGCTGCCCCTGCACATCCACAGGCCCCCTACCCACCTGCCCACCATCCCAACCCCATCACTGGGCCCCGGGATCACCAACCCCTACCCACGGAGGGGCAACACAACAACTGGCTGCTCCACACCATCACTCCCGGGATCCCCAGCCAGAGCAGCGGTGGTGTACACTCAATCACCACAACCGTGGGTGGCGTCACGGACAATAAACAATCCCCACACCCAAAAAACCCCTTTCACTCACGGGCGAGGAGCGCCGCTAGAGTCCCCGGGATCCGGCCCATCGCTCGAGCCACCGAGCAGCAGCAGGCCGCGGCAGCCGCGGCAGCCGGACCCGAGCAGTGGGAGAGCGCGGCGTCCCCTCCTCCACCCGCGACAACTTGGCGTCACGAACAGGATCTTACCGCTCTGCCATTGGGTAGAGGTGTGCCTTGTGACCGCCGGAGGTGTCCGGCCAGAAAATTTCAGAAGCTGCCATCTTTGGCGCGAAGAGTTCCCGCTCGAGAGTCTTCTCGAGTAGCAGAGGCGCGAAGGCCAAAACCCCGCCCCGATAGAGGAGGGGCCGGAAAAGAAGCTAAGGGGGACGCGATGGCGGCTGGCTGCATGTGAACGCAGCTATAAAAGCAGGGACGCCAGGACTCTGCAGTCACCCTGTTCCTGGAAGAAGTCACCAGCAGAATGTGGATGCCATCCCGAAGCACCGTAGCCCCCGCGCCGGGAACCGCGGCGTGGGTGGAGATCCGGACCGCGCAGCTCTATCAAAGGCTGCAGGTCAAAATGCAGCTCCTCATGGAGGAGTGGGAGGCCGACATGGCGGACGTGATAGCGAGCGTGCGGAGACGCGAGGAGGAAGCCGAGGAAGGGAGGGTGAGTGACCCACGCCCCGATGCCCTTGAAGGGCCGGTCATCGCGGCTGCGGGACCCGGTCCAAGCCCTCTCGCTCTGTTGCCTCCCTCGCCACCCGTCTCGGAAGCTGTGATCCCGCCACTAGGCCCGCTGCCACCGCAACCGGTAGCGATACCCAGCATGCCCGCCCCGGCGGGCTGACCTGTAGCCGGAGCCCGTAGTAAATTGGAGGTGCTGCCATGGAAGGCCCCGAAGTCTGCACCGGAGGCGTCCCCTGAGAAGTCCCCCGAGCCGGAGCTGATAACCCGTTCCGAGCCGAAGGCCCAGCCGTGGAAAGCCCCTGTGCCCATCCCCCACACCTCGGCTGAGGTGGCGCCGGGTTGTCGCTGCAAGGCGGCGCCCAAGGCCAAGACACCGCGGGACCTGCCGCCCAGATCCCTGACAGTGGGCAGCGTCCAGAATGTCCCGCGGGGCCCGACCCGTGCGCCGGACCTCGCAGCAGCACCGTATTGGGACAGGGAGCCGGTACCGTTGGGCCTGGAGATCGGTGAAAGAGAAAAGAGGAAAGCGGAATTGGTGGCCCGTGCAATCCGGGAGAAGGAGAACCTCCGCCAGGCGACGTTCCGTGTCCGGGGACCGCTGTATGAAGGACAGGTGAGGCGGTTTGATGTCCGCCGGGGCTATGGGTTTATCTATGAACAGGGCTTGGAGGCCGAAGTGTTTATAGCCCGGCGGGACGTGAATGCCCACCTGCTCGAGGAGCACCCTGGCCGTAACCTGATGCCGGGTGACATCGTGCAGTATACCCGGCACTGTGGAGAGAGGGGGTGGTTCGCCCTAGATGCGAAGCTGAGGGGCAGCCAGGAGAGCCGTGTGAGTTCTGCACCCCCTCCCTCAGATGAAGCCGACGACCGGGAGTAATGGCAGCGGAGCACCGTTGCACCGTCCCCGTTGGGACCAAAGTGTGTTTGTTTGAAAAAGTCTGAAAAGTTTTGAAAGTTATAAAATGATGATAAGCAAGATGATTACCGAACAGTTACCTGATTAACCGTGATTGGGAAAACCGGCCGTTGCCGGCACCGTTGTCCCCGAGGGGACCGTTTAAAAAGTTGCATAAGGGACTCCTTATGGACAAGCCCGTGAACTTGCAGGGCAACCACAAACGTTAGTGGGACGTAAATAAAAATCTGTTTGTTGCAGCTACCGTTACCGCCTCCGGAGAGGCAGGTTGGAGGGAGGGCCCGCAGTAGAGCCGGCTGGGGCCCAGCCACCACAGGAACCGGTAGCTACCCTCTGGAGGGGAAGGACAGATCCCGCTTGGGTAACTTGTGCTGGACTGGGGTCAAGGGGTGCTGCCTGGGTTTTAGGGGCAGCATCAGGGCCAGGTTACTTGGGTGGGAGAGAGCGGCAGCCGCAACCGTTTGTTACCGTAACGTTTAAGTACCGAACCTCCCGATGTGGGATGATGTCATAAATTGTAAATATGTTACCGTTTTCTACTTTTTTTTCAGAAGAACAAAAGGAAAATAAAACCGGTGTTGGACGGGCAGCCCGAGGACGGTCTGCGTTTTGCTAAGGGGGAATGTGACGCCCTGGGCAAGCCAGGGGTCACAGGTCAAAAACACCACACGCACCCCACATTCCCTGCAGGTACACACAAAGTCAAACAGAAATCCTTGTTGCCTTCCTCCAGGGGCTGGTGTCCACACCAGGGGGTGGGCCAGGCGGTTGGCTCCACCCACCGAGGAGTTCACAGCTCTGGAGGCGGGAAAACCAGGCAGATTAGCTTGAGAGTTGAAAGTGAAAGGAAGTGAAGTGAAGTGGTAAAGGAGGAAAGTAGGAGTAGTGACAGCAAGAAGTCTGAAGTTAGTCCGGGTGTGTGCCCCGGACTGAGACAGCAAGGTTGGCAGACGGCGGTGACCGTCTGCAGGCGAGACTGATTGGAGGTTGCCGAAAGGACCGTGGACGGGTGGTGACCCGGCGGTACCTGAGCGGTATACGAAGATTAGTCAGCACCAGGGCAGGGGCCTTTCGGATCCCGGCAAGGCTAGGAGTCGCCATAATTTGCCAAATCCGTCAGTGAAGGGGACGACTGTCTCCCAACAACCAAGTCCCGATTGAAGGCAACAGTCCGACCGTTAAGGGGAGACACCGCCACCGCCAAGGCACCAGTTTACCAGGGCCAGCGCCTGCGGGCAAGAGTGGAGCTCCTCCGGCTCATATCCATGCTGGGGAGCGGGTTACCGGTGGGAACCCATCGCTACCAAACAACAACACATAGGTGCAGGGAAGAGACCGTCACCGTCAACTGCAGGGGATATCAGCAACGCAACCATCTGAGGGACCCGTCCAACCAGCCGTTTGTTTACCGAGAACTGTGTCGTGTTTACTGGCTGAGTGAGTACCTCCGTGCCGTGCGGCACAGCGCTGCCCCTGCGCCCCTGCACCTCCACAGGCCCCCTACCCGCCTGCCCACCATCCCAACCCCATCACTGGGCTCCGGGATCACCAACCCCTACCCACGGAGGGGCAACACAACAACTGGCTGCTCCACACCATCACTCCCGGGATCCCCAGCCAGAGCAGCGGTGGTGTACACTCAATCACCACAACCGTGGGTGGCGTCACGGACAATAAACAATCCCCACACCCAAAAAACCCCTTTCACTCACGGGCAAGGAGCGCCGCTAGAGTCCCCGGGATCCGGCCCATCGCTCGAGCCACCGAGCAGCAGCAGGCCGCGGCAGCCGGACCCGAGCAGTGGGAGAGCGCGGCGTCCCCTCCTCCGCCCGCGACATGTACACAATCTGATGTGTGTGTTGACCAGAAGCAGGGGAGCTTGGCGTGCAGCATACCTGCTGGGAGTGCCCACCGAAGGTCACAGGGAGAAACTGGGAGCCATGCAGACGTCTGGTGTCTGGTTTGATTTTTTGGGGTGGTAAACTCTCTCCAATCATTATTCTCCAAGAATAAGACCTACTTCAAAAATAAGCCCTAGCACTTTTTTGGGGTAAAAAAAAAGTATAACACAGTGTCTTATTTTTGCAAAAACATAGGTACTAGTAGTTCAGCCAATTGGTTTGGCCCTTGGCAACAGTCTCAATGCCTCATACGGCCCCCTGGTAAAATGAATTGCCAGCCTCGGATCCAATTCATCTTACTGCTTCTGCCGGCCTGCCTTTTTTCACATTCACACCTGGCCTTTTGCATGAGTAAATGAAAATATCATTCAGTAGAGCTTGCCTTTTTTCTGATGCCTTGAGTTTGGAAATGCCCCTCAGCTTATGTCTGCCACTCCATTCATGGCATTTAGAATTTATAGTACAAAAAAGTAACTACAAAACATAGCATTTTTAGGTTAGTGTCACCTATTTAGCATGTCTCGGAAGGTGGAATAGCAGATTTAGATTGCATGAGGGTATGGAAGTATGGAAAAGAAAGCTTAAAGCCTGCAAATTGCCTGACAGGAAAATATAGTTTATATCAACAATTGCTGGCAGCAAGATTGGAAGCCATCTGAGCTGATGATTGTTCCTGTGTCATTAGTGTACACACCCTCAGAGGGTCGAAAACATGGGCAAGCACACCTGTTGGTATCAGTAGAAGGTATCAGTGGTTCCCAAACTCCAGTCCTCACAGCCCCCACCAGGTCATGCTTTCAGGATTTCCTTGGTATTGCTCAGGTGATGACATGATAATGATTCTATCACCTGTTCAATGCTAAAAAGATGCTGAAAACATGACCTGTTAGGGGCCATAAGGACTAGAGTTTGGGAAACACTGGTGTAGATGCACAGTCACACTGTTGCCATTAACAGACAAATATAACCTTCAATAAAAACAATGAGTAGATTCTCTGAAGAATGTGATTCAATAGTAGAAATTCATGTAAAAAACATAAGTTACTTAGCTGCAAGGTTTTTTTTTTAGCAAAAAGGCATAAAAGCCATCCTACTCTAAAAAGGTGTACCCAATCAAGATGGTCTCCAATTCTATTATCTCACCTTGTTATTTATTATTTATATTTTATTTTAGTTTTTTTTTGTCTGTAAAAATAAAAATGCCTATACTCAGCTTTGGTGCGGGTGTGGTTTACACGGTGTCTGAACTTGCGTTGCTTGGGGTCATGTGACATTGTTATGACATGCAAGTGACTCGCCCGCCCCAGGGCCTTGAGTGACTCGGTGTCGGGCCGGACTAGTCCGGGGTAGTCAGCGGTGGCAGGGCCCGACTCCGTGACCCTGGTGTAGTCAATTAAAATGGCGGTATGGGGGAGATGGTAATAAAGTTTATATAAAATTCGTGAAGCCACCTGTGGTAATTTGCAGCTATGGAGCCGCAGCTACTGGAAGGGACCTCCGGGGCTGATGTTATGGTAGCTGAGGTGTTTCTTGCTCTCCACAGGTAGAGTGGGTACCCCGGGGCAACCTTTGGTGCTTGGTAAAATCTATGGTGTTTGTTGATGAGGTGCAGGATAAAGCAGACGACACAGGGCTTGCAGTTAAGATGTTTACTCACTGTTCAGTTTCAATGCTGCAGCTGACCGGTTACCCACGGAATGCCAGTATCCGCTGTCAGGGACCTCCACCAATCCCGGATAGTTCAAGGGTCAGTACCGGTGCACCCCTCTGTGTGTCCTTTCTGGCTGTCTCTTTAGCGCCAAACTGTACTAGACTGTTTTGCGCCTCTACCACAGGGCCTGTACAAAGGTAGCTGACCTCAGTCGTATCTTGCTCCCCTTCACCGGTGGTCGGTGGCGGGTTGCGGCCTTGGGCGCCTGCAACGATCTCCCAGGCCTTCGGTTTCACTAAAAGTAATGTCTTTCTTCTTTCAGTCTAGGGAACGTCCCTGTATTGCAGCCGGATCCCTCCACCCGGTATTCTAGTGGAACAGGGTCACGGGACGTTCGTACTTCCGTGGCACCCTGGAATCCCTTCTATCGGTGTCACCTGGGCCTAGCAAGAGCCCAGGGTCTCCACCAGGAACCTCCTTCTGTCTTTTCCTTCTCTGACCACTGTCATCTCCTGACAGCCCACCTCCTCACTCCTCTACTCCTTCTCACTGACTGCCTGAACTTGAACTTCCTAGTTCCCCTTTCTACTCCCTGACTCCTCCCACACCCTTCCCTGGTTGGCTCCACCCCCTCATGGGCCAGTGAATGGCACTTAAGAACCCATAACCAGGCATACTGGTCGCTACTCTCAGCATTAATGGAGTGCCTGCCTTAAACCCTGACCCGGTGTGTGACCTACCAATTAGTGTGTGTGCAGGTTTTGTCTGTGAACCGGTAGATGACCCCATTCTTACCCGTGATGGGATACCACACCTCTGGCTGAGGTGCATTACCTCTGTGGTGACGGAAGCCTCAGGGGCGCCACACAAGCCCCACATTTAATCACAGATGCCTACTCTCTCCCTTCCTTTGGACTCCGGAGCAATCAATAGGAAGTGAGCGGCAGCAGCAACACTCACTTCCTTTTACTCAATTAACCATCTGAAGGTGGGTAGAGAGAAGCCAGCTTTGATTGGACTGAGGGCTTACCTTTAACAATGTCACATGAGTCCTGGCAACGCAAGTTCCAACACCACTGCAATGGTGCTGGCCGTTGTGGTGATTACAGGCTTTTTTTTATGGAAGTGCACATGAGGAATGAGAAGGGGTTGTTTTCATTTTTGCTTTGGTTCTTTGTATACTGCTCAAAAAAATAAAGGGAACACCAAAATACAAAATCCTTGTTTAAATGTTCCCTTTATTTTTTTGAGCAGTATACTTTGTACATATGAGGGGTGCACTTTGTCTATTCAGCTTTCAACAGGCAGGTGTAAAAGGGTCAGGCCCTTGACCGCCTCATCTGCCCTCATATATTTTAAGACCTGCTAGCACATAGCGAAGAGAGATACTAGAGTTAACCACCATCCTGATTGGGTACACCTTGTCATGGTGGGATGGCTTTTACACTTGTTTGCTAAAAAAAATTCAACAAAGTGCCTTATGTTTTTTACATTTATTACTATTATTTATAACTGACCGCAGGGTATCTATTGATTGTTTTTATTCTAGGTTATGTCAGAATTTCTGAATGGCAAGACATACAGTTGAAACCAGAAGTTTACATACACTATCTAAAAAGACACATATGCATGTTTTTCCTCACTTTTGTCAAAACTTTTGTTAACAATTTGTATTCTCACAATTCTGATGGAGAAGAACAGTCACATTTTACTTTACATGCCCTCAGAATTTATGAGTTAGAAATATGTTTAGTAGGTGTACAGTTCAAATCAGACATTTATGTGCCGCCCCCGCGACAGCCGACGGGGCTGCTCGGATCTGGATCTGCAGTGGTTTGAGGGGTCTCCGGACCCGAGGCGGGGTCGCACGGCCGCTCGAAATAAAAAAGGGGAAAGATATTTACAGAAGGGGTGGAAAAATCGAGTACTGTTCGTGACGCCACCCATGGGTTGTGGTAAAAGTGGGATACCACCACTGCTGCGTTTGGGAGAAAGCGCACGGGAGCGATGGGACGGCAGCTTGTGATGTTAACCCCTCTATGGGCAGGGGGAAGGTGTCCTGGGGGCTCGGTGTTGGAAGGCTGGGGACCCGTCGGGAGTAAAGGGGCACAACGTACTCACACAGTCCAGAGATGCTGACACCGACAACGGGTAAACTAAAGACTTGAATGTCCTGTAGCCTTTGTTTGAATACGCTGGGTCCGTGCCCTTTTGGCATTGCTGGTTGGTCTGAAGCCTTGTCCCTTGGCACTGTGTTTACTCTTTGTGGATCCCTTTTGCCTGAAACTACTCGGGTCCCGCTCACCCATGTGGCTAGCGGAGTGAGCTTGCTCTCAGGGTTCACGCTTGGGATTTTCTGGACGGTTTTGGGAAGTCCTATCCCCCTCTTTTCCCTAGTACCCCGATTTTGGAGCGGGTGGAGAACGGCTCGTGAAGACTCCGTCCTCATCGGGTGAATTACTGGGCTGCGTGAAGCTACTTCCCAGCCTAGAGTCCGCATACCCCGTCGTGCCCTGGCCCCTGCCCGGTTGTAGCACAAGGCAGCCGAACTGCCCTCCGTGGCAGTACTGTGCCCCCTGTCACTACCCCCTGCGACCGGGCTTCCAGCTCCTTCCAGGCCAGTCCAACGTCTGGCACCTGGGACGGGTACAGGAGTTCAGCTCCGCAGCGTGACCTCTTCCTGTCACGGTTTACTGACACTCACTGACTACTCTTTGACACTTCTGGACTTCCTTCTACCATCCCTCCATCTGGGTGGCCCTATTCCCCCTAGGCCGCCCAATGGGTGTCTGGTGGGTGTGGTGCAGAGTGTTCCTCAGGATTTGTGTATACCTGTTCTTAGCAACACCAGTGACAGGGCCCATAACCAAGGAGGAGCGGGGTACCATGCAGAAGGGCAGATTGCACGGCACCCTTGTGATGACCTGATAGGCCAGGGCGTCACATTTACATACACTATATAAAAAGACATATATGCATGTTTTTCTCCCTATCTGATATGAAATCAGAATAAACCTTTCCCATTTTACGTCAATTAAGAACCAAAATTATTTATATTTGCCAAATGCCAGAATGAGAGAGAAAAATGTTTTAAGGCATTTTTTTTTTACTTTATTCAAAGTCAGAAGTTTACATACACTAAGGGCGGGGCTTTACATGTTGTGACATCGCTACCGATATATCGACGGGGGTCACGTAGTTAGTGACGCACATCCGGCGCCGGTAGCGACATCACAACGTGTAAATCCTAGGTGTGACGATGAATGAGCACAGAAGCATACAATATCGCTGATCTGTGTAACGTCGTTCATTTCCATAATGTCGGTTCGACCGCAGGTATGATGTTGTTTGTTGTTCCTGCAGCTCCACACATCGCTGTGTGTAAACCCGCAGGAGCGACAAACATCTCCTTACCTGCGTCCCTACAGCAATGTGGAAGGGAGAAGATGGGCGGGATGTTATGTCCCGCTCATCTCCGCCCCTCCACTTCTATTGGTCGGCCGATTAGTGACGTCACGTCAATTGCTAGCGATGTCGCAACGTGTAAAGCCCGCCTAAGAGTACTATGTCCTTAAACAATATGGGTCAGCCCATATGATGATGTCATGTCTCTGAAAGCTTCTGACAGGTTTATTGGCAACATCTGAGTTAATTAGAGACACATATGTGAATGTATTTTAATGCACACCTGAAACACTCTGCTTCTTTGTGTAGTATCATGGGAAATTCAAAAGAAATCAGCCAAGATCTCAGGAAGAGAATTGCGGACTTGCACAAGTCTGGTTCATACTTGGGTGTAATTTCCAGATATCTGTACATGCCTCGTTCATCTGTACAAACAATTATATGCAAGTACAAACAAGATAAAAATGGCCAGCCATCCTCCGACTCAGCAAGAAGGTGGGTTCTATGTACCAGGGATGAACGTGCTTTGGTCAGACATGTGCATATCAACCCAAGAACAAAAGCAAAAGACCTTGTGAAGATGGTGCTTGTAAGCTAGTAAGATTGTGTCATTATCCACAGTGAAACAAGTACTGTATTAACAAAGGCTGAAAGGCCACTATGCCAGGAAAAACAAAAAAAAAACAAAACATAAAAAGCCAGATTATTATTTGCAAATGTACACAGGAGCAATGTATGTAATTTTTGGAGACATGTCCTGTGGTGTGATAAAACTAAAATTGAACTGTTTGGTCATGATGACCATCGTTCAAGGAAGAAGGAAGAAGCTTTGAAGCCTAAGAACACCATTCGAACTGTGAAACACGGGGGGTGGCAGCATCATGTTATAGGGTTGTTTTGCTGCAGGAGGGACTGGTGCACTTCACAAAATAGATGGCTTCATGAAGGAAGAAGATTATGTGGCAATACTGAAGCAACATCTCAAGACATAAGCCAGGAACTTAAAGCTTGGGTGAAAATGGGTCTTCCAAATGGACAATGACCAGAAGCGTACTGCCAAACTGGTTTTAAAGTGACTTAGGGATAAGAAAGTCAATGTTATGGAGTGGCCATCACAAATACCTGATCTCAATCCTATTGAAAATTTTTGGGCAAAGTTGAAAAGGCCGGTGCGAGCAAGGTGACCTACAAACATGGCTCAGTTACACCAGTTCTGTCAGGTGGAATGGGTCCAAATTCCTACCAACTATTGTGTGAAGGTTGTGGTATGCTATCCAAAACATTTGACCCAAGTCATACAGTTTAAGGGCAATGGTACCAAATACTAGTGAAATGTATGTAAACTTTTGACTTTCCAGAAAGTAACAAAAATGCCTTAAAACATTCTCTCACTCTCTCTCCCTCTCTCTCATTATTCTGGCATTTGGCAAATATAAATAATTTTGGTAATCCTAATTGACGTAAAATAAGTCAGTTTTTTTCTGATTTCATGTCAGATAGTGAGAAAAACCTGCATATGTGTCTTTTTTAGATATAGTGTATGTAAACTTCTGGTTTCAAGTATACACCTACTAAACATATTACTAACTCATACGTTCTGAGGGCATGTCAAGTAAAATTTGACTTTTCTTTTCCATCAGAATTGTGAGAATTCCAATTTTTAACAAAACTTTTAACCTCAAATACATAGTGAGTTATCATAATGTGGGACCTGTTATGCATGCAGATCATGACTTTCCAAGAGAAGCACTATGCATCTATGTTTCCTTTGGTTCTTGGTTTCAAATGAATGGTAAGATCAATTGAAGAAAAAACTCTAGTTGGATATGGCTTAATTGTGATTTAATTTGTCATCTGCTACTAACAGTACTAATCTTTTTAACTGGTATCATAATATATGAATAAAATGTGTAGAAAGAATAGCAGCTATTAAGATATATTACTAGATCCTTCATCTGTACAAGACCTGATCTCATTGTCCCTCAGGCATCTACAACTTCTTCTTTCTATCTAGTTCGTCTATAGTTTTATCTTTAATTTAGAATCTGTGACGCCCTGGCCTATCAGGTCGTCACAGGGTATTGTGCAATCTGCCCTTCTGTGCAATATCCACCTCCTCCTTGGTTAAGGGTCCCTAACCATTGGTGTTGCCAAGAACAAGCTAATCAAAATCCTAGGAACACTCTGCACCACAACCACCAGACACACCAGCGGACGGCCTGAGTGGAATAGGGTCACCCACTTATGGGGGGTTGGTTAAAGGGGATGTCAGGAGTGTCAGGAGCAGTTCAGTGTAGTGTTGGAGGAGAGAGAGAGAGGAGGTCAGGAGCTGGGCTCCTTGGGACTACTAGGTAGCAGACAATGGTCTGGGCCTGGTAGGAGCTGGACCCCGGTCGCAGGGGATCGTGATAAGGGGCACGGACTGTCGAGTAGGACAGCCAGCGGCCTTGTGCCATCACCGGGCAGGGGCCAGGGCACGACGGGGAACATGGACCCCAGGTCAGGGAGTAGCTTCAGGCGTCCTGACAATTTACCCGATGAGGATGGAGCCTTCAAGATCCGTTCTCCACCTGCTCCAAAATTGGGGTACTAGCACATCGAGGGGGATAGGACTTTCCACACATACGGTCCAGAAAATCTCAAGCATGAACCCTGAGAGCAAGCTCACCCAGTTAGCCACACTGGGGAGCGGGGCCTGATTAGTTTCAAACTAAAGGGACCAACTAGAAGACAAGGTGCCAAGGCAAAGGTCACAGACTAACAGGCAACACCAATGGGCACGGGATCCATTCGTGCTCCCTCTCAGCGGCAGTGGTGTCCAGAACTTTGGTTTACTACAGTTATCGGTGTCAGCGTTATTGGACTGAGTGAGTACGCAAGTGACCCTTACCGTCCCAACGGCACATCCCTGTCACCATCACCGAGTCCTGGGGCATTCCCCCTACTCGTGGAGGGGTTAAACACCTGGCTGCCCACACCATTGCCACCGGGTTCTCCCATTTGCAGTGGTGGTACTTCACCTTACCACGCACCACGTGTGGCATCATGAACTTTCCACACAATCCCTTGTACATAACCCCCCTTCGTTTGAGGAGCCGTACGACCCACGGGTCCGGAGCCCGCTCAAGCCACCGCGGATCTGGATCCGAGCAGCCCGGCTGCTGACGCGGGGGCGGCACACCCTCAAAATTACCTGGCGTCACAAACAGGATCCGAGCAGGACCCACTTACCTGGGTGACGTGTGCCTTGAAGTCTGAAAATCGCGAGTCAAGATCCCTTTTCCCGCCAATTCCACCATCTTTTCATGCCAAAACGCCATCTTCCCCGTAAAAGCGCACAAAGCAGAAGCCCTGCCCTTCGTCCTGAGTGTGAGACTGGAACCGGAAGTTCCCAGAGGGCCACAGCGCGCGAAGGAGTGGTGAATGAAAACCGAGCAGGCGTGCTGGAATGTAACTACAGCAGAAGAGAAGCAGGGACTCCAGGACTCTGCCATAATGTTCCTGGACAGCGCAGAGGCAAGATGGTGGAGCGGGACTGGTCACCGGAACGTACTGTTTCCGGTACCACGACCTGGATTGAGACAGAGCAGCTGTGCAGAAGAATGCGGACGCAGTTCTTGTTTATCTTGAACCACGTGAATCGAAATCCCACGTGAAGAGAGGGTAAGCGGTTACCCAGTCCCTACTGATTGCCCAAATCTGGCCACAGCGGCTGAGGGATCCGGACTGCCCCCGCTCGTGGTGAGCACCCCACCATCACCAACCCCGTCCTCAGTGGATGCCGAGCTGCCCACGTCAACCCCGGCAACGGAACCTTCGGTGCCTTTAAATGAAGCTCTAGCTGCAGAAACCCCGGTTCTTTTCCTCATCCCGGTCACGACAGCGGTCATCCGGACACCGGCCAGACCAGACCCGGCTGCATCACTGGGCCCATCCTCAGAGGCGGAGCACCTGGACCCTGCAACCCCGGCTGCGGAGCAGTCGGTTTTTCAGTTTACCAAGGCGGAAGTGGAGCCTAAAGATCCACCGGTTCCACTGCCGCACGGCGTCCTAACGGCTGTTGGGGCCACAAGAGTCCACTTAAAACCAGAGCCAGCTAGGGAGCCGAGGCCAGACGCTGACGCACCCTACTGGGAACGACATCATCAGCAGTTGCAAGCGGAAATAACAACATAAAATCGGTGATGACGGGAGTTTGCCACTCACAACAGAGAGGAAAAGGAGCAAGTGAGGAGCGCTGCTTCACGACTTAGAGGGCCACGGTGCCGTGGTCTTGTGGTTCGGTTTGACCCCGAGCAAGGGTGGGGGTTCATCCGAGAATCCGGCCTCACAGCTGGGGTGTTCGTGTCCCGGCGGGACGTGGCACAGCACCTCCCCTGGGGGCACCCTGAGCGGTATCTCCAACCTGGAGATATGGTCACCTACACCCGGCATTGCGGACAGCGGGGCTGGTATGCCCTGGAGGTGACCAAGCATGTGATGCCTGAAGAAGAGTTTGTGCCAGCGTCGGTAGCATGTAGTCGCAAAGAGGCGTGGCTACGGGACCCGGTAGTTTAAAGAGTGTTAAAAAGTACCAGTAGTTTAACGATGCCATAGAACTGTTAGGTATCGGTGTTTTCGTTTGTTGTTTTTCATAGTTCATTATTTTACATATAGAGAATGTTAGCAAATAAGTACATAATCAATAAGATTTTAAATGAACAAAGAAGTTACCTAATTTGCAGCAAGATTCTTTACAGCATGTACCCCCAGCACATGGAGTTTGTTGAATATATATAGTAAATATGGACCACGGTCACAGGACTGGCATGACCAACACGAACTTGTGTTTTTGTATATAGTTGCACCTCCTGTGCCCACCAGAGTTGTCGAACACAGCGCTCGGGACCTTAACCTGGTCACGGACCTACCATAGGTTTGCAGGGGGTCAGGTTGTTTGGGTGGTGGGTTAACGGGATCTGGGACATTGGGACTGGACTGTCGTGGGAAGAGGCGTGGCAATGTTGGGGAGATGAACTCGTAAAAATGTTGCGTAACGTTCAAGTGAAAAGCCTCCTTGATGTGGGATGAATGTGTAAATAAAAAATGTTAACTTTTCTTACCTTTTTCTACAGTTGAAAAAATAAATATAATAAACTTCTGATGTCCTGTAGCTCGGGGACGAGCTACGTTTAACCAAGGGGGAATGTGATGCCCTGGCCTATAAGGTTGTCACAGGGCATTGTGCAATCTGCCCTTCTGTGCAATATCCACCTCCTCCATGGTTAAGGGTCCCTAACCATTGGTGTTGCCAAGAACAAGCTAATCAAATTCTTAGGAACACTCTGCACCACACCCACCAGACACACCAGTGGACGGCCTGAGTGGAATATGGTCGCCCACTTGGTTAAAAGGGGGTCAGGAGTGTCAGGATCAGTTCAGTGTAGTGTTGGATGAGAGAGAGAGAGGAGGTCAGGAGCTGGGCTCCTTGGGACTACTAGGTAGCAGACGTTGGTCTGGGCCTGGTAGGAGCTGGACCCTGGTCCCAGGGAATCGTGACAAAGGGCACGGACTGTCGAGGAGGACAGCCGGCAGCCTTGTGCCATCACCGGGCAGGGTCCAGGGCAAGACGGGGTACATGAACTCTAAGTCAGGGAGTAGCTTCAGGCGTCCTGACAATTTACCAGATGAGGATGGAGCCTTCAAGATCCGTTCTCCACCCGCTCCAAAATCGGGGTACTAGCGCAACGAGGGGGTTAGAAGATTCCACACATACGGTCCAGAAAATCTCAAGTGTGAACCCTGAGAGCAAGCTCACCCAGTTAGCCACACTGGGGAGCAGGACCCGATTAGTTTCAAACTAAAGGGACCAACTAGAAGACAAGGTGCCAAGGCAAAGGTCACAGACTAACAGGCAGCACCTATGGGCACTGGATCCAGACGTGCTCCCCCTCAGCGGCAGCGGTGTCCAGAACTTTGGTTTACTACAGTTGTCGGTGTCAGCGTTATTGGACTGAGTGAGTACGCAGGTGACCCTTACCGTACCAACGGCAGATCCCTGTCACCATCACCGAGTCTCGGGGCATTCTACCTACTCGTGAAGGGGTTAAACACCTGGCTGCCCACACCATCGCCACTGGGCACTCCCAATTGCAGCGGTGGTACTTCACCTTACCACGCACCATGGGTGGCGTCATGAACTTTCACACAATCCCCTGTACATAACCCCCCTTCGTTTGAGGAGCTGTACGACCCTCGGGTCCGGAGCCCTCTCAAGCCACCGTGGATCCGGATCCGAGCAGCCCGGCTGCTGATGTGGGGGCGGCACAAATCCACCTCAATATTCTTCAGAATATTACAATTGCAATAGTTCTGAAGCTTGCATACATTTTAAACCAATATTCCAAAGCTAGACTGATGGAGTCTAACAATTGAATGTGGAACTTATAACTTGAATGAAGTGGTGGCCGCACAGGTGTGATACTGCTCCAGTCATTTTTTTACGAGACTGCCTAAGATAGCCAAATGTAGTAGTGGACATGTGTGACTATCAGTCATATCAAACAGGGTGCACAAGTATTTGATCTGGGTATCAAAGGGGATCTGAACAGTTGGACTTGGCCTAGTAGTTATCGAGGTGATCCCTAAAATTCATCTGAAACTACTAATACCAGATTGGCTAATTTCATCTATGGAGGCTCCTCACTGTCTCCTGATAGTAGAGGTTGGATATAAGAGTGATTTCACCCTACAGAAACAGTCATGCATGCCTTGCTGAGCCTACAGCATGTTTATTATAGAGTCAGGAGAAATAGAGGAATTAAGTATATTGTCTACTTTCCTGATGTGCTAAAATAAAACATTTTTTTTATAGTATATGATAATAAATGGCTCTGCACTGTAAGTGGAGCCTTCTCTATGGGCATTATTGCATATCTGTATCTTGATTAATCCTTTAGCAGCAACTTAAATCAACACATTATTTCTAGAATCTCTCTCGTGTAAATGACTTTATATGCTTTGTATCTCAATACAATACAAATCCAAATAAAATGGTAAAACAAGGCGCTTGTCAGGACAGATGGATGGTTTTTATGTGTCAGATACAAAGTGAAATAAGTAATCTTAACTCTCATAAGCTTAGACTTATCATGGCATAAAGCACTTAATGTAGAATAGTTTCCTACATTGTCCTCCTAATGCATCTTAGCAACTTCTGCAAGTCTCTTTCATAGGCGGTATATATTACCTCCTAGCTTATTATCTCCATTCTTTGTTTTGGAGGAAAGTTGAAACGCAGTTACCATTGTATTTTGAGGATATCTAATGGAATCAGACTAAAGCAACGCTGGCAGACTTTTGAAACGCCCAAGTTCAAGGTATCGTCAATCTGGTATTTCTTACAGAAATGACCAAGAATGTATTGTCTGATTAATGAATACCACTGCAAAAGATCTCTACAAAGTACCGTAAATTGTTTGCCACCTAGAAGCTATGAAGATTGGAAGAAAAAAATAAGGAAATACTGTAGAGCCATGTAATGATATTTCAGTTTTTCACATTACAGTAATTATAATTAGTGATGAGCGAATACTAAAATATTCGGGATCGGGATATTGGTACCGAATACCTAATACTATTCCAGTATCCGCCAAGAATTAAGAACCTACTACAAGTCAATGCAAAACCTACGGTAAGCAGATTCTAGGAAATCTTTAAGAAAAATGTGCAGGTTCCTCATTGACTTGCATTAGGTTCTTTATTCGTGAAGGATACAGTAATAGTACTCCATTCCAATATCCCGAACCCGAAAATTTAGTATTTACTCATCACTGATTATAGCACATATTTTAATGACATTTCACAATCTCATAAGCACAGGTGCTTAGTTAAAAGAAAACTGACACTTGGCACTCCAAAATAAATGAAGAATAGATTTGTTTATTGCTACCACAAATACATCTAAAAAAATAATTAAAAAAAATCTATTCTTCATTTATTTTGGAGAGCCAAGTGTCCGTCTTCTATTGGTTTGCAACCCTCTCACTTGGGCACCCACATTATTATTCTAGTGCAACTTATTACTTATTACAGGTTCATAGTTAAACACAGTATAATTCTAGTTTTTGTATGCTAGCCAAGAGTTAGTAATTGCTACAATTAAAATAATCTAGACTAATCCTTTAATCTGGTATTTTACCTGCTAAGAAAAATTTAAAAAAATTAGACATTTTTATGACTTAACATTATTGTTCTGCAGCACTCTTGGTCTACAATGGGTAAATTCCCATATTCCAAAAACTTACTGATAATTAATTACGGTTAATTATAATTATCCATCTATGGCCCTAGCATATGAGTGTATACAACCAAGGTAGGAACCCTAGATTACCTAGTAACATTCGGGGTTCATACCGGATACCTAGTGTCTGGTGCCGAACATCGAACATTGAACAGGGACTTCTAAATGTAAGTCCATGTTAGTGTTCGGGTTCATCACCTTAAAAAAGTTTGTTGAAAGGCTGCAGCACAGCCAATCAACAAGATTTTAGGCTGTTGGCAGTCTGGGGCCCAATATTGACATGGCTGTGATTGGCAGGCTCACAACGTGACCCAACCTGTATAAAGGCCAAATCACAGGTTGTGCCGCCATTTCATTGGCAGCCTATTGTAGAGTGACCTCACAGCCTGTTTCAGAGTGTCCTAACAGCCTACTGAAAAGTGCCCTAAGAGCCTGGTGCATAGTGCCCTAATAACTTGGCTCATACTGCCCTAAGAACCTGGTGAAGAGTGATCTCAGAGCCTGGGGCAGAGTGCCCTAAGAGAGTGATGCACACTGCCCTAAGAGAGTGATGCACACTGCCCTAACAACCTGGCGAATAGTGCCCCAACGGCCTGGTGCAGAGTGCCCTAATAGTCTGGTGCTCACTGGCCTAACTACAGCCTTTTAGCTACTGGAAATTTTTTTAGGGAGAAAAAAATGAGGAGAGCAGGGGACGTGGATGTGGCTGTGGTGATGCTGGTGGTCATGGTGTAGCTGCTGCAGGGAGAGGACAAGGTTGATCTGTGCCTGCTACGTTCCCAAATAAAACACCTTCCTCTGGTAAGCTTGTGAGAAATTACGGGTCTGCTGCTAACCATAATTGACCTACAAAGCCTCATTCTCAGACTGAAGCTCCATAAGAATCGATGGACGATGTGGGACATTATACTTTGGATTACTTCGGAACTCCAAACGTCCAGGATTTCCTTTTCCTTTAATTAATTGGTGACATAGGGAGAAAGGGGGAGTCTTTATTCAAATAAACTTTTTTTTTGTGTGTGTTCTTTTTTAACTCTACACTTGTCGGGTTAGTAATGGGGGTGTCTGAATGACGCCTATCTATTAATAATGCTAGCTGTTAATTTACAGCTCACATCAACTTCAAAAGTATTATCTCAATTGCCAATGCACCAGGGCAATAGTGAAGAGCAGGGCAAAGCAACAGAATTGGCTCATCTAATAAATGCACCACTTCTGGGGCAGCTGCTATTTTTAGGCTAGGAAAGGCCAAATAACCATGAGCCTTTCCAGCCTGATAATACCAGCCCCAACTGTCTACTTTACCTTGGCAGGTTAGGACAAATAAGGGGGACCCCACACACTTTTTTTAAATTATTTAAATAAATAATTAAAAAAAAAAGGAGTGTGAGTCCCTCTATTTTTTATAACCAGCAATAGTAAAGCAGACAGTAGGGGGCTGGTATTATCAGGCTGGGAAGGCTCATGGTTATTTAGCCTTTCCCAGTTGTAACATGGCGGAGGATGTGTATCATGAAAGTGGTGTAAACCTGGATCTCTGCCCTAGCAGTTGTAGTGTCACAAGACTTATTAGGGAATTCAAGGGACAGGTTTTACGGATAGTTAAAGAGATGGTTGGGTCTGGCTATCCATATATCTCTGCCCATGGGTGTGTCTCATGCTTTTAAAATGGCGTTGGTTTCGTTGGCACATGGTCTGTGTGTGGAGGTGTTGTGATACCTCCAGGAATGGACCTCTAAGAGCGGGTTGGATATACTGACCAGGTAAGAAGGCCTCTTGGGAGAAGCCTCTGTGCTGGGACTTATATACTGAACTGTCTCTGAAGTTCTACTATTTGGAATGTGTTTTCTGTTTTCCTGTATTTAAAGACTGTTTATTTCCTATACTGGTCGCCTGCTTTATGGAGTGTAAATAAAGCTGCCTGGATGTTTTATTCAAATTGGAAGCAAGCAGATTGGGTACCCTCATCACACAGCCTAAAAATAGTAGCCCACAGCTGTGGTTATGTGTTTAGCTGTCATCTTGGTTTATTCACTTGGGCTCCCTCCCACTTGCATATAAAAAAATCTATCCCATTCTCAGCCAGACAAGTTGGACGAGTGTAATTTGTTTGGTATTCCAAATGTCAAACGCGTACTAAGTGTGTCGTTTTTTTTCTCGCCAAGCATCTGTATGACATGCATATGCCATCTTTATGACATGCACTTTTTTTCTCAGCAACTTTTATTCTACAATCATTTACAGGACCATTTACAGAATGCAATGTAATTTTTTCTCCCATTGCACTTGTCTGTTTTATACGCAAGTTGAAGCAAACCCTAATTATGAGTCTCACATACGACATCCATGCACTTTACTCCAAAAAACTCAGAGACAAGGCTTTCTACTTGAACCAGAAAATCACATTTTTCAAGTTTAGCAAATAAACGTCCTGGGGTATATTTTGTATGCCAAAAGTTTCCATATGGTGTCCTTTGGCATATGGTCTGTGTGTGGAGGTGTTGTGATACCTCCAGGAATGGACCTCTAAGAGCGGGTTGGATATACTGACCAGGGTCAGTGTATAGAGGTAAGAAGGCATTAAACATTAGAAGCCTATAGAATAAAGGGGGCTTTACACGCTACGATATCGGTAATGTTTGGTCGCCGGGGTCAAGTTGTTAGTAACGCACATCCGGCGTCATTAACGATATCGCAGCGTGTAATACTTACCAGCGACCTTAGGCGACCTCAAAAATGGTGAAAATCGTTCACCATGGAGAGGTCGTCCCAAAGTCAAAAATCGGTAAGGGTTGTTTAGCGTTGTGGTTCATCGCTCATGCGGCAGCACACATCACTATGTGTGACACCGCATGAGCGAGGAACGTCTCCTTACCTGCCGCCGGCCCCAATGAGGAAGGAAGGAGGTGGGCGGGATGTTACGTCCTGCTCATCTCCGCCCCTCTGCTTTGATTGGCCGGCCGCTTAGTGACGTTGCGGGGACGTCGCTGTGATGCCGAACGTCCCTCCCCTTGAAGGAGGGATTGTTCGGCAGTCACAGCGACGCTGCCGACAAGGTAAGTATGTGTGACGCTGCGTAGCGATAATGTTCGCTACGGCAGCGATCACAAACAATCGCATGCGCGACGGGGGCGGGTACTTACACGCTCGCTATCGCTAGAAATTGCTAGCGATATCGCTACCGTGTAAATCCCCCTTAAGACTACACTGGTAATAATCAATTCACATTTTTATTAGAAAATACAATATTATCAATACTGTAGGTTCTCCATTAAAAATTAAGTTTAACCGAAGTCTCTGACAGCTTTGCACTGCTTTCTTGGGTTTGTTAATCACCATTCTAAATTTGTTAACACTTTTTCCAGGATTGCTAAACCATTGACTGATTAACCAAGAAGGAGCTGATATTTACTGGAAACACAAGGCATTCTATGCCTTTACATGCTTTAATGTTTCTCTTCTGAATTTGTATTGGATCAGCTTGACATAAAATGTCTTTTTATAGTGTAGGTAGATGTCTGGGAGTTTGCAGTTGGGGCGGCTATTGCCAGGTATCCCATCTCTCGCTCAAGTTCATCCATGCACCTATTTTTCGTGTAAATTTTTATCTCCTGAGAGGAATTATGACCTTGGATGTCATGATTTGCTGGCAATCAAGTGGGCCTTCCAGGAATGGTTCCTCTTCCTCAAAGGTGCTAAACATAAAAGTCACTGTTGTCACTGACTACAAAAATCTTACTTATCTTCAATCTGACCCAAAGATTGAAACCTAGGCAAGTTAGATGGACTATTAGTAAGATTATTTTTGTTAGGTTTGATTTTGACATGGTATAAAAAAGTATATTCAATGCTCTTCATCAAAATTTCTGTCCATTCGAAGCCCCATTTTAGTCAAGGGTATTGTTTTGTCTCCTCTGTTTCCCTAAATCTTGCTATTGAGATCCGTAATATGATCAGTGTAAAATTGTCCTGCATATCACGCGGTGACCAATGGTCATAGTGAGCATACTAACTAGCCACACAAGCAATTTATTTGGTGTTATAAATCTGACATGGTTTCTAAGGGGTACTTTGCACACTACGACATCGCAAGCCGATGCTGTGATGCCGAGTGCGATAGTCCCCGCCCCCGTCGCAGATATCATGGTGATAGCTGGCGTAGCGAACATTATCGCTACGGCAGCTTCACATGCACTCACCTGTCCTGCGACGTTGCTCTGGCCGGTGATCCGCCTCCTTTATAAGGGGGCGGGTCGTGCAGCGTCATAGCGACGTCACACGACAGGCGGCCAATAGCAGCGGAGGGGTGGAGATGAGCAGGATGTTAACATCCCGCCCACCTCCTTCCTCCCGTGTTGCCGGCTGGGACGCAGGTAGCAGATGTTCTTCGCTCCTGCGACTTCACACACAGCGATGTGTGCTGCCGCAGGAACGAGGAACAACATCGGGCCGTCGCAGCAAGGTAATTATGGTTTATGCCGACACTATACCAATGATACGATTACGACGCTTTTGCGCTCGTTAATCGTATCATCTAGGCTTTACATACTACGATGTGGAGAGCGATACCGGAAGTGCGTCACTTTCAATTTGACCCCACCGACATCACAGCTGTGATGTCGTAGTGTGCAAAGTACCCCTAAGTCTGAAGGAAGATCTTATGTCCATCTAGTTCAGCCTATTTTTAGTGCAGCTGTTCTGCGGTGTTGAACCTGTGGAAGGCAAAAACCCACTGTTACGGTTCCCGTTTCTGGGTATCTGCGTGTCTCCTCCTTTGCTGAGGCATTGGAGACTATGTTCGGATTTCTTGCTACTGCACATGTGCAAGCGCTGGAGACTAAAGGCCCTGTTACACACAGAGAAAAATCTGCGGCAGATCTGTGGTTGCAGTGAAATTGTGGATAATCAGTGCCAGATTGTGGCTGTGCACAAATGGAACAATATGTCCATGATTTCACTGCAACCACAGATCTGCCAAAGATTTAACTCTGCGTGTGACATGGCCTTTAGTCCTATCTTGGAGCCATTGCACATGTGCGGGTGACACTCGCTGACACGAGGTCACATGTCTCTGACACCTCCTAAGCTGATTGGCCGCTGGTCATGTGCTTGTGACACGTGGTCACATGTCTCTGACACCTTCTATGCCGATTGGTCGCTGGTCATGTGATTGTGACGCTTTGCTCGGTGATAGGCCAGCGTGACGTCATTGCTGTCATTCTGGCAGCGGATTGGCTCTGGTGTCCTCCATCTTGGATGAGGCACAGAGTCTATATAAGACCCTGACGCACGCCGCCCGGCGCTCAGTCCTCTTGGTTCATGCATGAGAGTAGACGCTCTGTGCACGTCCCTCTAGGCATCTCTCTGTCTATGCTAGGTGAGCGCTACCGGCAGGGTAGCGTTCTTGTACCTTACAGCTTCGGCTGCGGTCCGTATCCTTACATCTTAGTGGAGCGGACATAGGCAGGTGCCTGAGGCACATGGTCAGGCTGGGCCTTGTGATTCTACTCGTAGGTGGACGTTGCCGCTAGGGTAACGTTCCTTATACTGCGTCAGGCAGTTGTTCGTATCCTCGCACACTAAGGGAGCGAACATAGGTAGGAGCTTTGTGCGGATTGTGCTGCTGTCCGTCTCTTTTGCACCCCTAGTGGAGCAGACCGAGGCAGGTGCCATATCTAGTGGTTCGTGTCCTCGCATACTAGTGGAGCGAACACAGGTAGGAGCTTTGTGCGGCTTACGCTGCTGTCCGTCTCCTGGCACCGCTAGAGAAACGGACCTAGGTAGGTGCTATTTCACACTCACTGCTTTTGTCTCTGTGATCATTAACAGAGACCATACCACACACCCTCTGAGTAAGGGAGGAATTGCTTTGTTACCTAACTATATGCCTCTGTGAGTTTAATAGAGGTATTGCACTCTGCCCTTGTGCTACTACTATTTACAGCGGCACACTTATATACTCTTCCTCACTCATTAACCTATCCCTTTTACGTTAATTAAATACGGTAGTCGCTGTGACTTTAACAGTACACGCCGTGATTGGCTCTAGTGTCACTGAGACGTATCAGTGTCAGTACTGCTTTCGTGGTACAAAATACCCCTTATCCTCTGCCATAGTCTGCAGCAGAGACTTTGCACGGTGGACCCTGACTGTCTGATATATCTTTGGTTTTTATAATCAGACAGCCCCCGTAACACCCACAGAGTAGAAGGCAGTTTTCTTCATAGGGAAAAAATGATTTCCCGACTCCTAAGCTGGGTCAACTATCTACCTGTAATATTATGCTATTCCTAACCTTCTATACAGTTGCTATCAAGAAAAGTATCCATTTCTCTCTTAAATTCATTCAGTGAGTTGGACATCACCACTTCAACAAGAAGAGAGTTCAATAGCCTTACTGCTCTTACCGTGAAGAACCTTCTTCTATGCTGGTGCAGAAATTTTCTTTCCTCCAATTGAAGAGAATGCCCCCTTGTTCTTGTCACAGTCCTTGGTACAAACAGATCATAGAAGAGATCTCTGTATTGCCCTCTGATATACTTGTACATATTTAATAGGTCTACCCTAAAGGTCCAGTCACACTAAGCAACTTACCAGCGATCCCATCAACGATAGGGATCGCTGGTAAGTTGCTAGGAGGTTGCTGGTGAGATGTCACACAGCAACGCTCCAGCGATCCCACCAGCAACCTGACCTGGCAGGGATCGCTGGAGCGTCGCTACACGAGTTGCTGGTGAGCTCACCAGCAACCAGTGACCAGCCACCAGCGCCGCGTGGAAGATGCTGCGCTTGGTAACTAAGGTAAATATCGGGTAACCAACCCGATATTTACCTTGGTTACCAGTGCACGGAGCTACACGTGCAGAAAGCAGGGAGCAGCGCACACTGAGCGCTGGCTCCCTGCTCTCCTAGTTACAGCACACATCGGGTTAATTACCCGATGTGTGCTGCAGCTAAATGTGCACAGAGCAGGGAGCAGCGCACAATGCTTAGCGCTGGCTCCCTGCTCTCCTAGCTACAGCACACATCGGGTTAATTAACCCGATGTGTCCTGCAGCTACATGTGCACAGAGCAGGAGCCGGCACTGACAGTGAGAGCGGCGGAGGCTGGTAACAAAGGTAAATATCGGGTAACCAAGGACAGGGCTTCTTGGTTACCCGATGTTTACATTGGTTACCAGCCTCCGCAGAAGCCGGCTCCTGCTGCCTTGCACATTTAGTTGTTGCTGTCTCGCTGTCACACACAGCGATCTGTGCTTCACAGCAGGACAGCAACAACTAAAAAATGGCCCAGGACATTCAGCAACAACCAACGACCTCACAGCAGGGGCCAGGTTGTTGCTGGATGTCACACACAGCAACATCGCTAGCAACGTCACAAAAGTTGTTCGTTAGCAGCGATGTTGCTAGCGATGTTGCTTAGTGTGACGGGGCCTTAAGTCTTCTATTTTCTAAGTAGACCTAATTTTGATAACCTTTCTGTGTCTTGTAATGCACCCACTCCATTTATTATTTTAATTACCCGCCTCTGAACCCTTTCAAGTTCTCTTTGACTGTGTGAAATATCTGCCTTTAGCCAAGTTTGCCTAAAACATCAAGAATAATACCTCTCCTTTCCTATGCAACATTGAGTATCATCCTCTTTTTGGTTCCTTTTCAGGATCTGAATTGGAGGCCAGTAAATCTGTACACAAATTAAAATGTATCTGATCTGAGATTAGACAAAATCTAAGAAGGGTAGGGCAGACATGCTACTTTTGCAAATTAAATGTGTCCTGATGGGTTAAGTTTAGGGGTTGTGGATAGGGTGTGGTTATCTGCTAATATGTTAAACCTGAGATCCCTTGCGCTAAGATAGGACCCAAATTCATTGGTCCAATTGAAATAACTGAGGTCATCAAACTTGTAGCTTTCTGTTTAAAATTTTCTTTTTTTTTCGTTGTACCAATGTGTTTCAAATAAGTCCCTGCTCAAGATGTACCATTCCAGGTGCCTAACCATCTTCCCAGCCCTACCTTAAAGCATAAACATGTGTACTACATTTAGTACATTCAGCGACATCCTGCATATTCGTATATAGGTAGTGCTTTATAGCTACTAATTTAGTCAAGATCACTTTTTATCAATTTGTTTGCAAAGCTGCAAAGAGCCAAAAAGTAGTGTGAACCCAAGAGAATTTGTGAGAATATAAGTGAATCCCAAGGCCATTATATGGCATCGGTGCCTGAAATGAAGGATGTTATTATATAACGTCTGCATGAATTGCTACATATTAAAAATTGGTTGTGTAGCATGTTGATCAGCGGTGTCCTACTGTCAGAGTTCGATACTTATCCAGCCTTATATTTCAAATGGGAAAGAAGTTTCTCGTGCTTTCACATGCTGAGTTCCCTTGGGAATGTCTATCCTTGGTCACCAATTGTGCCTCGTGTCTGTTCAACTGTCCAGCTTATCTCGCTCTCAGACACAGGCACTGCACTTTCTTCAATTACTTTTCCTACTGTCTGGGAAAACATTCAACTCTAAAGGGATCTGTGTTTTTATTTTAGAATTGTGTCTATTTTAACTTCATCTTAAAAGAAAATATTTCAGACTTTTAAGAAATGTAAAATAAATGTCGTTCTGAGGGGTGATGTAGAATTAGACCATGCCCCTGATGTAAAACATCTGTCCAATAAAAATGGTATGCTTTGCATTGCCCCTTTTAAGGTTGGCAAACGTGTTACTTTGAATTCTGTTAGTCTGCTGTCAATTTTTCCACAAATAAAATTGTAACTTAATTCTCACATTATCACCTAATGCAAAGAGCTAGTTTTAAAGGGAACCTGTCACTAAATTTTTCATGTCTGAGCAAAGACTAGCACCTTCATCAGCACCTGTGCTGCCTTCCATAAAGAAGTATATTATCCCTCATTACCCCACAAATACCTTTTGAAATTCTTCTGTGCTCTATGTCTAATGGGTGTCCTTGCTGTGGCATCTATCCCTCCTCTCAGTTGCTCATCGCCGCCCTCCTGCTCTGATTGGCATGAATGAGCTCCTGCATCATCCACAAAGCTGGGTGAAATCTCACGTCGGTTGATTGCCTTTCCCCTGCTGGCGCCTCTTCTGTCTTTCACATAGCCGGGCGAAATCTCATGCCTGCTTAGAGAAATTGCCGGTCACATATGCGCACTTTGCTCTGCCCTACTGCTGGCACAAACACTGTTATGTTTTAGGCACTGCCCGCAGTAAGGCAAAGGAAAGTGCTCATGCACGAGCAGGTGATGTCTCTGCACAGTCACAAGATTTTGGCCACCTATGTGAATTATGTAGGAGGTGCCATCTATGTCAATCAAAGTAGGGGGACGGCGATCAGCAGCTAAGAAGAGTGATAGATACTGCACCAAGGACGCCTAAGGGACCAGACTGTCCAAATTTACATAAAACAAGTGAAAATTTCTAAAGGTTTTTGGGCGTATACAGGGGGAGTAATGCAGCACAGCACTGCTGAAGGTGCTAGTCTTAATTCACACATGAAATAACTGGCAGGTTTCTTTTAAGGAAAATGGGGCTAATTGTAGTGTCACATTGAGTTTTGCACAAACTTCGCCGACTGTCATGGCCCTGTTCATATTGCTGATTCTGACACTATGCCTGATGGTTTTGTAGCACCCATGGGGCAAGGGGTTAAATAATCATCGCCGGGCCTCGTGATGTTGGGTCTGGGGATGTCATGGGTGGGCCTTTCGCCTGGTTTCGAAAGGCATACAATAAAAGGAGGGGCTGGGGGTGAAGGATGGTGGAGGTCGTTTTCGTGACGCCACCTGCGGTATGCGGCCAGTGAATTAGCCGCCGCTGCTGTCACTGTCCTCCGGGGCAGATGGTAGTAGCTGCTAAGATGTTTCTGCTCCCCACAGGTGGAGCGGGCCCCGGGAACGATGATGAGAGGAGTAGTAATGGTGGGCGCTGAAGTGCGGGGCGCTGGCAAGGACAGGTGGACACAGTCTTTGCGGGTTCAAGGTTTTCTTTACTTACAGTCCTGGTTTTACCCGGAAGGTGCCGGTCACCGCCGTTATGGGCCCCAGTCGATCCCGGATCCGTTGGAGGTCCGAACCGGTACAGTGGACAGTGAGCCCTTCCTCCTTGCACTTGGTGTTGGAGCCCCATGGCCTGTAGCTTTTGGGGACCCTGGTTCTTGAAAATTGCTTTACTCCCGTCCTGTATGCAGGTGTTGCGAGTCCATTGTGGGGCCTGCCTTGGAACACCACCCCAGGGACTGTGAGGGCCGGAGGGACGTGCAATCCCATAGCCTGCAGATTTTAGTGGACAACCTGAAGTATAATCCACCCTAGGATTCTGTACCCTGCACTGCGCTGGTCCCAAGGGAGCAATGAAGCTCTCCCCTCGGTAACAGTATTGACTACTGCGTCCCACCAGAGCCACTGGTAAAACCCAACTCCTCTCTTCTTCTCCTGCTGGAGAACTCCTAACTGTTGTGTTGCTCCTAACTCCCCCTGGTGTCCCACCCTCCCCTTGTTCCCTGTCGCTAGTGGGTGTCAGCCCCCCATTTTTGGTGACTGCCTTAAGACCCAACCCTACTGGTCCCCAGTGGGGAGGCCAACCTGGTTGTGTGTATGAGATGGGGTGTAGTGGAACCGGTACCGACCTCCTCTGGAACCAGGATGAGTACCGAACCTTAAGTGAGGTGCAGTACACTGTGGTGACTGAAGCCTCAGGGGTGCCACCATTTCTCTGGTGTCTGGGTTCAGTACAGGCAGACTTGAGCGTCGACCTACTGTATGGAGATGCAGATTTGGTGTTGGAATTTCTACACCAAATTCATGCATCAAATTTGCATCGCCTCACAAAAAACTCACCAATATTGCATCAAAACCGTATTGCGTTTTGATGTTGCTTTTTTTTGCCAGAAGATGCAGAATTGGAGCATGTATTTGGTGTATAAATTCCGGTGCCAAATCTGCATCTCAGGGCAAAAGAAAATGCAGTTTAGGTGTGGTTTTCTGTGAGGAGATGGATATTGGTGCTGGAATTTGTACACCAAATTCCTGCACTAAGTCTGCATCTCCTGGCAAAAAACCGCATCAATATTGCATCAAAACTGCATTACTCGCCTGTCATTGAATCACCACACAGCAGGTCGATGCCCGAGTCTCTTGGCAAGGAGATGCAAGTCTCTTTGAAGTCAATGAGTTCACCTGAGGTGAGTTTAACTGTGATCACAGGTGGGGTACTGTGGCAACCTCCAGATGTGACTGCAGGTAAACTCAGTGATGTCACTGCTCACAACTGCAGCTCAGACAGTATCTGGATGAAGCCGCAGCGAGTGTGCCTGTTCTGTAATATGACTGTGCACTGCGACTTCAGTAAGTAACAAAGCCGGGATTGTCACAGGACCTCATGTGGATGATGTTGGACCTGGGTGTTTGGTGGGTTAATAAATTGGAGAAAGAGGGTATTTCATTTCAAATCAAGAATTTATTTTTGTATGTATATGTTTATTTCTTTTCACTTGTAGGATTAGTAATGGGGGGTTTCATAGACCTCTATTACTAATCTAGTGCTTAGTGACAGCTGTGAGCTGTCATTAGCCCTTTATATTACCCCAATTGCCACTGCACCAGGGCAATTTAGATGAGCTGGATAAAGTGCTATAATTGTCGCAGCTAATGGATAAAACAATTCTGGGCAGCTTCAGAGCAATATTTTTAGCCTGGGGGGCTTAATAACCATAGGCTTCCCCAGAATGATGTGATTTTTTCCTCAGTCCGATTAGTGCTGAAGAAAAACTCGCAGATGTGAGCTGCAGCATTATCTTACATGGGGCTGAGTGCAATGTGAGATTTTCTCGCATTGCACTCGGGTGAGTCATACGTCAGTATGACTCTACCCATACAGTAAAAATAAATAAAACAATTGGCGTAGGGTCCCCCCATATTAGGATATCCAGCACAGATAAAAGCACCTATACCACAATCTCACTAGTGGGAACACTGTTACAACACTGCATAATTACACCAACAAAACTCTTATGCAATTGCATAAAAATATTATAATCTTTATTGAGAGTAAGAATACAAATCTAAATATATGAAAGGTTGTCTCAAAAAACAAAACCCCCACAAAAGGGCAGATGGGATATATTGGGAGCACCTAGCCGATCCCCCATATAGTGTATATATAACAATGGAACTGAAGCAATAATAAATAAATCACAATACATATAACTAAATGTTTAACATTTGTATCATAATAATTAAAGACTTATTATAAGTCAATAAGTTAGAGACACAAGTGTATCAATTATGTTATACAAAAAGTTACATCACTAAACACATAAACATGAAAAAGGTCCCATAGTGACACAGTGTTTACCTACAAAGGGAATCGGCAAGAGAGAAGTACTATGCGTCCCTAGACATGACACATGTTTCACATTAGCAATGCTTCATCCAGGAGTCAGCACAGATAAAGCCCACGGCCACAAGCTGCAGCCCCCAGCCCTGCACTAATCTTGGCTGTGTATCAAAATAAGAGGAACCGCAGGCAACTTTTTTTTTTTAAAAAAGTATTTAAATAGATAATAAAAAAAACAGTGTGCAGTCCCTCCCAGTTTTGATACCCAGCCAGATAAAGCCCAACAGCTGGGGGCTGCTATTCTCAGACTGTAGAGGGCCATGGTTATTGCCCCGAAGCCTAAAAATAGCAAGCTGCAGCTGCCTGAGATTGTCGCATCCATTAAATGCAACAAGCTCGACGCTTTACCCGACTCTTCCCGATTGCCCTGGTGCGGTGGCAATTGGGGTAATGAGGGGTTAATAACAGCGCATAACTGTCATTAACCCCAAAATCAGTGATGGGTAGGGGTCTATGAGACCCCCATCACTAATCCTATAAGTAAAAAAATAAGCTCAAACACAGAGAAAAATCCTTTATTTGGAATAAAATACCCTTTCACCATTTTATTAACCCCCTAAACACCCCTACAGGTCCAACCTTATCTACATGAGGTGCAACGGTGATTCAGCTCTGCTACATCTCAGTCACAGTGAGTGGCATAAAGCATGACTGTCCTCTATGAGTGCTAACAGACAATGACTGAACCGCAATCAGTGGTGACGTCACTCAGGTTATTTGTGGTCACAGGCTGGAACGTCAAGTGTCATCACTCATCGTGGCTCAGTTTCTGTCTGCAGTCACAGTGGGCAGTCATGTTCCATTATTGCGCACTGTGACTGAGATGTTGCAGAGCTGAATCACCGTGGCACCTCGTGTAGATTACGTCGGATCTGCAGGGGTGTTTAGAAGCTTAATAAAGTGGTGAAAGAGGTTGTTTTTAGTATTTTATTCCAATTAAAGGATTTTTTCTGTGTTTTTGTGCTTATTTCCTTTCACTTACAGATTTGTGATGAGGTGTCTTATAGATGCCTCCCTTCACTAATCTAGGGCTTAGTAGCAGCTGTGGGCTGTTATTAACTCCTGCTATTACCCCGATTGCCACCGCACCAGGGCAACAGGAAGAGCCGGGTAAAGCGCCGAGCTTGTTGCATCTAACAGATGCGACAATCTTGGGCGGCTGCAGGTTGCAATTTTTAGGCTGTAGGGCGGTCCCATAAGCAGGCACCTCCCCAGTCTGAGAATACCAGCTTCACCTGTATTGCATTATCTTGGTTGGGTATCAAAATTGGGGGGATCGCATGTTGTTTTTTTAATTATTTATTTAAATAATTAAAAAAAAAAAAAGAAAGCCCCATGCGGTTCCTTTTATTTTGATATCTAGCCAAGATGAGTACCATGGACTTTATCTGTGTTGGGTATCATAATATGGGGGATGCTACGCCAATTGTTTTATTTATTTTTAACACCTCGGTACTGACCTGCATACGGCGCATGTGAGTGGCTGCCATCAGATGCTGTCACAAAGGCTAGAGGCATGTCTGACTGCAATCAATTACAGACATCAAGACAGCCAGTAGATGGGGAAAGCAGGGAAAGCAGTGCATATGCGATGAGCGATACAAATGAAAAAAGAGAACACCGCCCCTTTAAAAATAACAAGAGCTTCCTGTATAGCCGCAAAACAAATAGATAAAGGACACATACCCATTGTACCACCTAGCCAGCAAAAGAAGCTGAAGCTCCAGAGGACCCCGACGCTCGTTTCGCGTGGGCTTCTTCGATGGGGGTCATTTGTGCTGCTAGTTACTTGCTGCTGCTATTGCACCAATTACTTTAAATGTAATAGATCCTGCCCTTGCACTTTAGCACTTCATGACACTTTATCCACAGTTGTTTTCCTTTTTAACATCATATCTAGTGCTGATATATATTTGCAGACACTGTTTTGCCCACCCCTATACATGCATATTTGCACATTCCCAGCAAGTGGGTGTTAACTCCTGCTATTTGTATCCTTACCAGCACCTTTTGTCTTCCTTATATTTTTTGTCTATCAGTATATTTTTATTGATGTGTTAATAAAAATTTATAATCTTTTCATAAAAGTAGTATATTGAGTCATTTCTTTGTTTTTTTCTGGCGTTGACTTGCTCTGTGGTGATTCATAAGCAGGCTAGCGAGAGTTAATCTCTGCTAGTCAGCTGGATGAAATCTTCTACCCATGCCAGCTATAGTTTCTATGTTGGTCTGTGTGATGTGGTGTCTCAGATTCTCTGCTGAAAATTGTGCTATTTGCCTGTTGTTGTGGACGTCTACCTTTGATGTTTTGTAGCCTCTTTCCAACTCTTGTGTTTCCTCCTGAATCTCTTAATGTCTTACCTAGGTGTGTGCACGCTGTGTGACAGAGTTTTGGTTTTCCCTTGTCTGTCTATATGTGTGATTTTCATTATACTTGTGTCCTGTCCCTCCCTGGGAGATGGGAATCAAATAAGGACTGGTCATGAGCATTGCCAGGAAAGAGGCTCAGGCATCCCCACTATTAGGTATCAATGAGATTAGGGATAGCATAGGGCCCCCTAGCTTGAGGGACAGCTTAGGGCCCTGGTTCTCCGCTTTTCCAGAATCATCTGGACAGGTAGCAGTGAAATTGAAGCTTTTATTTCTTATCTCTGTTGGTAGCATGTTAACAACTAATGTTGAAAAGTGTTAACATTTTCAACCCTGTGAATAAAGGATCAAAAATATTTTTTTTAATTAGAAGAAAGGCTTTAATAGAGCATCTTATTATAATGCATTGGAGTTGAGGCTGCAAAAATATGTTGTAAAATCCATTTAACAACATATTCCAAAAAAGTAAAAAATGTTTTTGGTTAATAATACTTGACTTAGTCCAGCATTAATTGGTTCAATATTATACATTAAAGATCAAAATAATAACCTAAAATTATAACAATAATAAAACTTTGATCTGTATGTATGGTGACTTTTTTTTATGTTAACTTGAATCCCCATTTCCACGAAACGTATAGTTTGTCTGGTTTGTAAAAAGCATTTTCCTATAATTTGTTAGTGCATTATGAATTTTAGGAAGGAGGAGGGATCACCTCTTTCTTTATGTATTTCATCTGCAATGTTTCCCCATTGCAGAGGATATTACATGGTTTCTCCACTACAATTTTAAAAATCCCTCTTTCCTTTTTAAAAAATTAAGTTTTGTAATAGCGCAACCAATTTAGTATTCCTCAGGCTAGTCACATGATATATTTGGTCAAAATTTTGAATGTAATGTGCAATAACGTGTAGTCAACTATAAAAAAGAAGAAAGGAGTAACAACACTTGAGGCTGTCGCTTGGCAACTCGGCGTTTCAGCTCCCTCATAAGTTTTCTATGCGAATAAGGTCTGGAGACTGGGTAGGCCACTCCATGACCTTAATGTGCTTCTTTTTGAGCCACTCCTTTGTTGCCTTGGCTGTATGTTTTGGGTCATTGTCATGCTGGAAGACCCATTTTTAGTTTCCTAGCAGAGGGAGGAAGATTGTCATTCAGTTTTTTTGTGGTACATGGCTCCATCCATTGTCCCATTGATTCGGTGAAGTAGTCTTGTGCCCTTAGCAGAGAAACACCCCCAAAACATAATGTTTCCACCTTTATGCTTGACAGTGGGGATGGGTTATAGGCAGAATTTCACTTCCTCCAAACACGGCGAGTTGAGTTAAGGCCAAAGAGCTCAATTTTTGTCTCATCTGTTCATTGCAATTCTCCCAATCACTCTCATAATCATCCAGGTATTTATTGGCAAACTTCAGACTTGAGCAGTGGGACTTTTCGGGCACTACAGGATTTTAAGCCATTTAGGCATAATTTGTTACTAATGGTTTTGTTGGTGACAGTGGTCTCCGCTACTTTGAGATCATTAACAAGTTCCGCTCATGTAGTTTTAAGCTCATCTCTCACCTTCCTCGTGATCCTGGATACCCCATGATGTGAGATTTTGTATGGTGCCCCAGATCAATGTCAATTTACACTCATTTTGTATTTCTTCCATTTTCTTACTATTGCACCAACAGTTGTCTTCTACACAACCAGCATCTTATTTATGGTTTTGTAGCGCATTCCAACCTTGTGCAGGTCTATGATCTTGTCCCTGACATCCTTAGCTATTTGGTCTTGCCTATGTTGTAGAGGTTAGTGTCTGACTGATTAATTGAGTGTGAGGACAGGAGTCTTTTATACTGGTGACAATTTCAGACAGCTACAGTATCTTTAATGCAGGTAACGAGTTGATTAAGAGCATGTAAGTGGCCTGTAGGAGCCAGGACTCTAGTTGGCAGGGAATCAAATACTTGTTTCTCAATGCAAAATGCAAATACATTTATATAATTTATACAAAGTGATTTTCTGGATATTTTAGATATTCTGTCTCTCACTGTTAAAATTAATCGACCCTTAAAATTATAGACTGTTCATGTCTTTGTCAGTGGGCAAACTTAGAAAATCAACCAGGGCTCAAATAATTATTTCCGGCACTGTATGAATAATAAATTACTAAAGTGACAGCATGTTTGATACAATTATTAAAAATAGATAGTTTTACTTGAGTATTACAGTAGAAACTCAACTGCCTTAACCATCAGTTACGTAAAATTGGACTGATGTTATAATACTTTGGCACAGTTCAGGAAAAGCTCAGGAAGTGGAAAGTCCACATGTATAAGTCTCTCTGCACTTAATATAATATAATATATATTAATATATATATATATATATATATATATATATATATATATATATATATATATATATATATATATATAATAGAATATAATAACCACAGGCTGCCACGTAAAGATATGACCAATATTATGCAACCACGAAGACTGCAAATGACCAAAACCAGACTCCCATACCCCTAATCTTGGGAATGCCATCCACTGTATTTAGAATGGGATCCATTGACTTTGAAACTCAGTTAATTCATCATTTTATTTGACACCATTTATGATTATTACATTAAAAGGTCTCATGTCCCCCATCCATGTCTCTACAGCACCGCTACATTGCAGGAAAACAATGAATTTTTAAGAAAGAAACTTTCCCTCTTGCCTCTCAGGAAATCCTTTTGTTGAAAGCACTGAAAGAAAAATGGAAAGCTTCGAATAAGTTATTGTAAATGCTTTTAACTTAATAAAGATGTTTCATTTGCCTCCACGTGATGAAAAATCATTTCAGCCATTAAGCTAATGTTTGGCAGGCTTTATCCATAGACAGAAATAAGCAACATGACTATATTGCCTCCTACTTCCCTTCCTGTTTTCTTTTCAATGAAAGAATCCCATTCAGAGCCTAACGCTAAATGGTATTTCCAGATACAGAGATGACAGAGCATAAGACCACATAATTAACGTATTTTCCCTGTCTTACAATAGATACAACATATACAGTCTAATGTCGCGCACACAATGAAGTGTTCTGGCATGTCTGCTAAACAGAAGTGTATACAGAAATAGTTTGCTTTTCAAATATTAACTCTTAATTTTTTGTTATTCTCCTTGGAAAATATGTAACGATTTTACTAGGAAATAAGTGATTGGTGGCAGACATATTTTCTGTCCTTAACGCATAGATTATATTAAAATGATATGAATGAAATGTTCCTTATTATGTTTACTCTTTTAAGTTCTTTTCTCATCCCAAATAAATATACGTGCAGGTCGGACGCAGCATAGCAATGTCTCTGGAGACCTGGTGTGGACATAGTTGGAGCAGTGCCGATATGGGACATGAGTTTAAGGTATTTTTATTATACATTGGGGAATATAGGGCCGGACTTTTTTTGCACCAAAATCATCAAAATCTTAAAGCATTATTTCAACTTTTAAAAACACGTTTTTTACAAAATGTAAGACTGATAATGTACAGGGGAAACTGAGGTGCATTTGCAACAAACTTTACTACTTTTTTGAATACTCTCCAATGATGAATCACTCAAAAACACCTGGAAAACTCTAAACCAAGTCCACAGTGGTGAACTAAAAAAAGAAAGAAAAAAGGTAAGATATTCTGTTAGCCAGTTGAAAAAAGATTGACTGCTCTCAGTGAGAGAACCAAAATAATCTTATATTTATGATACCTTTTAAAGGCAAATAATATAACTGATGTTAGAAAGCTAATTTTCAAGACTACTAGTGTCTTCATCAGGCATGGTATATCAAAGTATTGGAAAAAATACAAATAGATATACACAAAAAAGAGCAGAAGCGGATATTAAAAGAAAAAACATGAACATTTAAAAAACTGAGCTTAGAGAGTGAATCCTTAATTAGCTTAATTTGTTTAAATTAGTGGTGTGGATTTTTTTTGTTATTATTATTTAATGGCCTTCAGCTGAATTTCAAGCTATGGCAACTTTATTGGATGAACTATTTATAGGAAGATCGATCTTGTGTAAGTCTAGATAAGACCACCATGGTCTTCTCTGTCGTTATCTTGATTGTATCAAGCCATCGGGTTACTGGTCTTCCTCTTTGCCTTGTTCCTTCTATTCTTCTCACCATGATGTCCTTCTCCAGTGATTATTCTCTTTGTATGATATGTCCAAAGTAGGCAAGTCATAGCTTGGTGATGCTTGCTTCAAATGTCATGTCTGGCTTGATTTCTTCCAAAACTGATTTGTTTGTTCATCTTGCCATCCATGGTATTGATAACATCCTTCTCCAGCACCACATTTCAATGGCGATAATTCATTCTCTGTCTTGTTTTTTATCGTCCAGATTTTGCATCTATATATTACTACAGAAAAGACCAGACTATGTACAAGCCTTTTTTATCATCCAGATTTCACATCCATATATTACTACAAAAAAGACCAAACTATGTACGAACTGTGTCTTCGTCAGTGAAATGTTACTCAATTTGAAAACCTTCTTCGGTGAATTAATTGTTGATTTGCCCATATCTATTATCCTATTGACTTGCGGTGTCATGGCTGCATCTTGAGTGATCATTGCGTCGGAATAAAAGTTTTATTGTCCCATTATACTTGTAAGATCAGAGACCTGGTGCTCTCACTGTCTCTGGAGCAGATTCCTAAGATTTTTTACTAAGTGATAAATCTTTGTGACAGATTTAGTCTTGTATGGAAGGTATCAAACACAATCAGAATTTTATATTCTCAGACCCTTTGATGTTTTTCTGATGTCAAGTTGCTTTTTTATGACAACTTAAAAAATGGGAAAAAACAGATGAACACAGATAAAATAGATATATAAGAAAAGGTTTTATGCTCACCAGTAGGGTTCTAATTATTCAACCAAGGTACTATCCAAGTAGGAGTCTGGTAAAAGCTTTGGACCAATGGGAAACAACATCAAAAGGAAAAGTCTGAATCCTCCATAAAATGAAATTCTTTATTATTCCATATTAAAATCCATGTTGGACAGGATGCGGTAAATCAGATGCATTTCAGGAAAACGCCCTTGTTCACTGACTAAAGATCAACATGGCGAAAGAACATTTAAAAACTATTTGCAGAACCTACATGAAATAATGAAGAATCATTCATTGTGATTCGTCATTATTTCATGTAGCTTTTGCAAATAGTTAATCACTTAATCTATATGATGCGAATATGCCTTTTGTATTTATGATCTGTAAATCATTTTGGGAAATTAGCATACATAGTAATTTGTGATGTTTTTCCTTTCCTTTGTTTTATCTCAAAGTTTAATCTCAATTTTAATCACAATTTTTCAGCACAGGTTTTTTTTCTCCCTTCTTTTAGTAATTTAATCATGTGAGTTTTATTATGTTAATTAGTTTCCTGTGAAGGCAGTCCTCTTGGTTTTAAATGTTCTTTCGCCATGTTGATCTTTAGTCAGTGAATAAGTGTGTTTGCCTGAAACGCATCTGATTTACCGCATTCTGTCCAATATAGATTTTAATATAGAATAATAAAAAAAAACATTTTTTGGAGGACTTTTCCTTTTGACAGATAAAATAGACTTTAAAAAGGTGGCAATGGAAAAATAAATTTGTTAAAAACAAAAAAAAAGTCACAAAACAGCAAAAACAACAAAAAAACAGAAGCAAATACTATAATGAATTGGGCCCATTATATTTCAGAAGAGGTTGTCTGAGTAGTGGACAACCCCTTTTAGGTTCATTTACACCTATGTGAGCAAAAATTAACTACATACAAGTAGATTGTTGTCCATTTTCTGGCTTGCTCAGGCAGACTCACAAAAACCCCTCTGGGTAAGGACAATTGTTTAAGTTGCCGTTCTGTCCCCATATATAGTTGCTTATCAATAAATTAGAATATCATCAAAAAGTTAACTTATTTCGGTAATTCAATACAAAAAGTGAAACACATATATTATATAGTTATTACAAACAGAGTGATCTAGTTCATGTGTTTATTTCTGTTAAAGAAAAGGTGCCGCAATTTTTAATTTTTGCAAAAATAATAGATATTATGGAATCAATTATTTTTAATACAAAATTAAATTAATTGTTTATTTATTGACAGTTACTCACCTCAAATACGATGGTCCCTGTGCACAAGAGATAGTAGTCGGGCTCCGACCCTATTTTTACATTGTGTCTGCTCCCCTGGGCTGTCCAGATTACATCAGAGGGAGGAGATCAGCGCCATATTTGTGGAGCCCACAGTGTATATACTTTGCATGCCACCTTCCCCCTGAGCACAAAGGCGAGTGGCGATCTGCAGCGTGAGCCTGGTATTGTATTATAGATGGCAGGCTGTTATCACCACTCACCGCAGCATTTACTCACCTCAGAGCTCCATTCTCAGCAGCTACTCCTGTCAGCACTCTACGCGCTGCCAGGAGGAGCTGCTGAGAGACATTAGGCTGACAGGAGATGACAGGCTATGATCATCAGTCGCTACATCATGTACTCACCTCGGAGCTCCGCTCTCAGCTGCTACTCCTGTCAGCACTCTGTGCGCTGTAAGGAGGAGCTGCTCAGAGACATCAGGCTGACATGAGATGGCAGGCTGTGATCACCACTCCCTGCATTTACTCACACTCCAGGGGAACAGAGAGCACTGTGGGATGCTGCAGGGGCACAGAGAGCACTGGAGAATGCAGGGGGCACAGAGAGCACTGGGGGACACAGGAGGCACAGAGAGCACTATGGGATGCAGGGGGCACAGAGAGCACTGGGGGATGCAGGGGACAAAGAGAGCACTGAGGGATGCAGGGGGCACATAGAGCACTGAGGGATGCTGCAGGGGTACAGAGAGCACTGGGGAATGAAGGGGGCACAGAGCACTGGAGAACGCTGAATTGAGCAAAGAGAGCACTTGGGACACTGGAAGACACAGAGAGTATTAGGGGATGCTGGAGGGCACAGAGAGCACGGGGGGCACAAAGAGCACTGAAGGACACAGTATTATAGGGGCAGAGTATATGGGGAACATTTTACAGTAGGGCACATTATACAGTGGAGCACTGTGCCAGCCGTCCTTGGTGACACTTTCCACAGTTTAGGATCAGTTTGTAGTCATCAACAAAATAGCTTTGCACTGAATATCTAAACTTAATCCTCCATTATCCTTTTGGTAACACCCAGAAGAGGAGGGGGAGATGTGACGTCACACACATCAGAGCAGATTCTGCCCACTTTTACTGCAGTTATAATCTATAACATCCATTGAACATATCAAACTTTTTAAATTATTTTTTCATATTTTGCTCCATTAAAAACAAATTATAATATTTAAACAAGACATTGAAACTTTAATAATTTATATTTTTTCAGTTATTATTTTTTTTTATCAGAGTTATAGGGTATTGGTGTGCACTCAGCTAGAGTATGGTTTCATTAGAGGTGCTAGTGTGGGGTCAATAGTCCCAGAACGTATTATATAATAGACACTGCACTCTCTTGTTGATAAAATGAAGACAAAAAGTTTTTTTCCTTTGCAAAAAAGTGATTATTTATTTTGATGGCGACAAAAGATGGTGGACATTTCGGCCCAACGGCCTTTATCATGTATAGTCGCTCCACAAGAGGACTGTTTCAGAAGAGAAGAAAATAATGGAGCAGGATGGAAGGAGTACCACTAAGAAAAGTTTATGATACAAGATTTTCCAGAGGATGAAGTCTAGAAGCAGGTTAGATTTCCTTTGGCTTGAAGGAATTCTTGTACATGTATTCCAATGGAAGAGATTTCCAGCTTTTATCTTTATATATTCATGTGGATCACATAGACGTTTGGGTGGTTGTAAGAGAACATGTATATAAACACCATCTGATAAAGGCTCCTGCAGACTTCTCTCATATGGAGGAGGAGGTTTTAGACATTGGTGGGGTGGATATTTTCCTTCTGCACGCCACCTTCCCAGGATCTGGCCGTCAGACGGGAAGGTGGCGTGCGGTAGTGCTGGGGTGTGTGCGGGGATGATGATGGGGACAGTAGTGCTTGCATGTGTGCGGGGATGATGATGGGTGCGGTAGTGCCGGGGTGTGTGTGGGGATGATGATGGGGGCGGTATTAGGTATCATAGAGTCTAATATAAAAATCCACTTAGCCTACTGATATTTAAGTAGCAGGATTTATCACCCCCTCGCTTAGAAATATTTATTTTCTCTACAGCAAAGCTAAGCTTTAAATCTCACACATTACCTTTGTGAACCTGGAGAAATTGCTGTGAAGCACCTGCTAAACTTCTGGTAGTTTTATTCTGAGCATCATACATATGCTCAAAAATCCTTCTTCTGAGTGTGCGGGTGCTACAGCCTATGTACTGCACACTACAGTTGTTGCCCAGGATAGTATATATGACATTAGAACTTCCACAATTGCTAAAATAATTGATACTAAAAACTTGCTGTGCATCAAGGATATCAAAGTTTTAGTGTGAACCTTAAAAAGGTAGAAACTGCAACTTTTTAGGCCACACTTAAAGGAGCCTGTCGTAGACACTCTATGGTCAGCTGGATAAATTTGCTTAATCCTATTGCCTTTACCAATGGTTGCTAGGAGAAACCAGGCTCCCAATCTTGGTTGCCCTCCTAGAGACAGATCTTATGACCTCCTGTAAAATATTCTTTAGTATTTTATCTGAATGTAGAACAGGTAAGTACTTGTGGATGATGTTGAAGTAATTTTTTGCTACTTCTAGAAGTTTCAGGGATTCTATCAGCACTGGTGAGAACTCAAGAGAGTTTGTAAATTCAAACTGTAAAAATCTTTAATCCCTGAGGGGTGGAATCTTTACTATATACTACATACAAATCAGGCATAAATGTAGGTGTTTCTAGAATAGTAATAAAGAACAGAATACATAACTGCATAGTAATTACAGACATTCCCAGCATCCACAAAGCTTAACCACACCTCCTCAGCAGTTATTTGATTCAAAAATGGAATCACACCCCTTTATAAACTATATTTTGACAGGCCTGAATATTTTAACTCCTTTTACTTTACAGATGATGATATTGATGATTGATAGTATTGTTTACTGAAATTAATGGAAAATGTCAGATAGGTTTATTAGAGTCTCAGGTTCCGTCTGCTTGAGATAGATACTGTTCCCTAGTCTTTAGATCAGCTTTATTTTTGGCTTTATTAATAATTGCTTTTGAATAATCTCTATTGAGAAAGCGTCGATCCAAAATTGTTCTTAATGAAGGCATTATTATTAGATCAACACCTCTTAGCCCTAATATGCTTTACTGTTGGCAAGTTATGTATCACAGGGTATGGATGGCAGTTATTTGCAAATAGATATGAATTACCAGACACTTATTTTTGAAAAAATTTTACGTCAATGCATTTAGAAAAGGAATTGCGTTAAAGACAAATATCCAAAAAGGAAGTTTCTGGGTTTTGATACTGATAGGTAAAACAAATAGCAGAATTGTTATCAATGTAATCCAGAAAATCAAAAAACAAGAGCCTCAGATCCAGACCATATAATCAATACATCGTCTATGAAACGCATATATGTGAACAAGCAAGAAAAGGGTTCAAATCCCTATAAATATTAGTTTCCTCCCACCATTTCATAAATAATATAGCTAATGCCCCCATTTAACAACCATGATTTTGTAAATAAAACTGGTCAAGTAAAGAAAAATAATTATTTTTCAATAAAAAAAACTGGATACATCAATAATGAAGCCCTGCAATTCCAAAGAGAAATTTGAATATTTAGACATTTGAGCCAGTAGTGCCAGTACAGCCAATCTGTGTGGGATAGAAAAATACAGATATGCATGTCACAAATGACCCAGGAAGATCTAGCAGACCAATGTAAAGCCTCCAAGACATTTAATACATGTTTACTATCCCTAATAAAGATAGGAGAACTGTCAGGCTGCCACTAGAGGGAGCTGGAGCCCTGCAGAACAGAAGCTAAACAGTGCTGAGTCAGTGAGGATGTGGACACCCCATGTGCGCTTGGTGCACTAAATCTCTGCACGAGCCAGAAAGAAGATGCTGCGAGGCATGCACAGGATGGTCGGGCAGGCCGGGTCATACACAGAGCGGAGAGGACGAAGACCAAAGGAACGAGCAGAAGTGAGGTCGGGGTCAGGCTGAGGTCAATACCAGAGGAAAAACCGAGAAGGGGAGGTAGGAAGGGGAAAAACAACCGGAGATAATGGGAGTACCAGAAGTTGGAACGAGGAACGGACACAGACAGAGGGCGAGGGCTTAGGAGGAACGGGTCAGGATCAACACTTACAGGGACCAGCAATCACAGGCAGGGACCAGCAATTCCCCGGGGATGACACTATTTAAAGCATCCTCAATCCAGAACGGAGGCCCGGAATAAAGGCTCCGCCCCCTAGCCATGTAGTTGGGGAGGCAAAACCATGACAAGAACATTGTGTCAAGGGTTGAAGTCTGCAATCCAGCCACTCCCCTAAATTTTCAGAGAGGGACTGGATCCCTGAGACAGTCAATCCAAAGGGTGGTGGGAAAATGTTCATATGGGTCTTGGGAAGGGCATAAAAGAGTGGAATCCTGCAATGAAGAGGATTCAAAAAGTCAATCTGTTTCTGATCCAGAATACCCAGAAACAGACCCTCTTGCAACATTCAAAGTTTCTTGCTTCATACATGTTGGATCATCAGCAAGTTTAGTATAAGTACCTCTGTCATTAAAAATCCCAAGGATCTCACTTTCATATAAGCAGTGCACCTATCAAAAATAACCCCCGACCCCCTGACAAGCTTTTCTATTTAATTTGGTGTAAATCTCAGTATCTGTATTATTCTGTAACTATATTCTGCACAGTACCACTTCTCTTGCACAATATACTGGGTGATAGCTTTAATATTCTGTATATATACACAGTACAGTACCATTTATCTTGTCCTGTATTCTGGGTAAGGACACACGGCTAGTAAAATGGAGCGAGTGGAATGTGATAAAGAAAATCACATTCCACTCGGACCAATGTTACTCTATGGGGCCGCTCCCTTAAGCAAATTTTTTTCTCAGTCCTAATTGGAACAAGAAAACAACTGCAGCATGCTGCAGGTGGAATCAGATTAGTTTTCACTCGCACCCATACAAGTCTATGCGTGAGGGAGAAACATCACACTGCACTCACATTACACCGGAGTGCAGTGCGATGTACGCATCAGCTGATAATGGAAGAGATAGGGAGGTTAGTTCCTCCACCGCTGTGCTCCGATCGCATCACAGGGCTTGATGACTGAATGGGAACAGCCACCAATTTCCAAAATCAAGACAGGTGGAATACAACCCAAATTGGGATGCATGGCAAGGTGGGGGTCAGCCACCAACCAAATCAACTAATGCGGGCTTCACATGGGACGATAAATCGTGCGATCGCATAAGCAATCACACCCGCCCTGTCGTTTGTGCGGCACGGGCAATTAGTTGCACGTGGCGCACAAAGTCGTTAACCCCCAGTCACACGTACTTACCTCCTGGGCGACGTTGCTGTGGGCAGCGAACATCCTCTTCCTGAAGGGGGAGGGACGTCACACGGCAGCCGGCCAATAGAAGCGGAGGGGCGGAGATGAGCGGGACGTAAACATCCCGCCCACCTCCTTCTTCCTCATTACCAGCGGGATGCAGGTAAGCTGTCTTCGTCGCTCCCGGGGTGTCACACGGAGCGATGTGTGCTGCCACGGGAGCGACGAACAACCGGAGCACAGAAGGAGGAACGAGATTATGAAAATGAACGACGTGTCAACGATGAACGAGAAGGTGAGTATTTCTGCTCGTTCATAGGTGTCACACGGTACGATATCTCTGACGATGCCGGATGTGCGTCACTAACGACGTGACCCCGACGACATATCACCAGATATATCGTACCGTGTGACGCCCGCATTAGAAAAAACAAGATAGCCAGCACTATATGCGCACTACAGAACTAAAAATTCCAAACTGTAATTATTATTAAAATTGTGATGTGGGTGTAATTCTCAGTATCTGTATAATTCTGCATATATACACGGCATAGTACCATTTCTCCTGTCCTGTATAGTGAGTGTAATTCTCAGTAATTGTATTATTCTGTATGTGTATATATGTGCTAGTACTTTGTATTGTTTTGGACATTTCAGAGGGAATGGTTTTATTAGGAGGTGTAGTTATCTCAAGGGATGTGGCTTTATTAAGGGGCGAGGAAATTTGAACCATTGGTGAATTTTGGTCCAGTTGTCCAGGAAAAATTGAATAGCAGGTTGGCGACCCAGTGCCTTAGTATCACAAATTGTTGGAAAAAAGTTTTATATTGAATTGATTAATCAGTTTGAGATCATTAGAGCAGTCAAGGACAATGTCTAAATGGGTAATTTGTTCTGTAGTAGGAAGTCCATAGATTTTTAGGTATATAATTACAAAGATAAAACACTAATTACTAATTATGTAATTTTGGGATGAAAAATCTTTCATACATGCTGTATATTTTATGTTTTTAGTGTGAAGCATAGTTGTCCTTGAAATAAAATCATAAGATCCTTCAGTTTAAAATCGTGTCAGTCATGAAGTAAAAAATTGCCTCTATTTTGCCAGAGCACATGTCCCTGAATATGTATTTTGTAGCTTGTAAACTGACTAAACGTCTCTTGTTAGGGTCCTTTTATATAGAATTTTTAGCAAAACAGTAAAGCAGATAGCATTTCTTCTCCTGTCTGTTAGAAACACAGAAAACCATTGTGAAATTGAGGAAAAGACCGCTTTAAAGGAAAAATAATGATGCTGATGCTCCTTATTTCATGTTTGATGTTTTCAGCCTCTTGAGAGAATGTCTCAAGCTGTAATAAAAAAGCGGCTTATGAGAAGGAAAGCATGCGAGTTACTGTTTGTTTCATGTCCTGCACAGGGACGTTATTTGTATTCTGTGTGGCTTCTTCTGAAATTGTTTTATAGGCAAAAAAAGAAAAAAAGTGTAATTTCGAATGTGATGAAAACCGCTAACATTAGTTTAGTAATGGTGAATGTTGCCACTATGTCTGTTATGTAACTGTATCCTCGTGGGCCATTTACCATTTTTAATCGAATTACGCATTCACTGCATCCTGAACTAACCAATGACTCCTCGCATCAAATATCTGAATGTTTAAAGAAACAGAACATCAAGAATATGACTCACCTAGCCTCAAATGTCAAATAAAGATTATTGGGAGTTTTCTTGGATTCCTTTTTTTGTATGTGACTTTCTATTCATTTGATGTACTATGTCCATTTTAAAAAGTATGCACTCAACACCACCCAGTTACCATACAACATTAAACTTCGTAAAGAATAGGGCCTCTGATATACAGTGCTCGGCATAACTGAGTACACTCTCATTGTAAAGTAAGATTTCAGAGGTAAACTGGCAGCAAGTTTTTGCTACCTCATCTGATAGCTGCATAGTGTAGTAAAAGAGACCCTGATTCCAATGATGTATCAGTTAGATTACTGAGTTCAGTAGTTATGACACAATCAGAGTTCTTAAATGTAGCACTCCACCCCCACCACGGCTCTCTTTGTACGTTGTCTATTGACAGCGAGCTGCTTATCAGAGGAAGGTATGTGGTTGGACAACTGATCAGGAGACCCTTCATTAAGCTGAGTTCACACATAGCGACAGCTACAACGATGTCGCTGTTACATCACCATTTTCTGTGACGCAACAGCGACCTAGTAAGTCGCAGTTATGATCACTGCTTAGCTGTCAAACACAGCAGACGCAGCAGCAATCATAACGACACGCGTCGCTGTGGAAGCCATGCTGCACTTGGTAACTAAGGTAAATATTGGGTAACCATTACCCGATATTTACCTTGGTTACCAGCGCACACGCTTAGCGCTGGCTCCCTGCTCTCCTAGCCAGGGTACACATCGGGTTAATTACCCGATGTGTACTCCTACTACGTGTGCAGGGAGCCAGCGCTAAGCGGTGTGCTCTCACGCTGCCAGTGCCAGCTCCCTGCTCAAGTAGCTAGAGTACACATCGGGTAATTAACCCGATGTGTACCCTGGCTAGGAGTGCAGGGAGCAGGGAGCTGACATTAGCAGCGTGAGAGCGGCAGTGCTAGTAACTAATGTAAATATCGGGTAACCAAGGAAAGGGCTTCTTGATTACCCGATGTTTACCGTGGTTATAGCTTACCGCAGGCTGCCAGACGCCGGCTCCTGCTCCTTGCTCGCTTCAGTTCGTCGCTCTCTCGCTGTCACACACAGCGATGTGTGCTTCACAGCGGGAGATCGACGAGCAAAAAATGAAGCAGGACATTCAGTAACGACCGGCGACCTCACAGCAGGGGCCGGATCGTTGCTGGATGTCACACACAGCGACAGGGACGGGACGTCGCTGCTATGTCACAGAAAATGGTGACGTAGCAGCGACGTCGTTGTCGCCGTCACTGTGTGTGACACCACCTTTAGAGTACTGATAATCACCAGATTATAAAACCTTCATTGTAAGTAAACAAGAGCACATATCGTAACAAGTGACACATCTCTGAATTCTGTGTTTTAACTCAGCATGCTGTCCTCAGATTACATAGCGAAAATTTACTGATGGATATCCTTTAATCAATATCTCACTGAACAACATGTTGACAAGACTGAGTATCATAGAACAATTTTTTAACCCATAATATGAAAGAAAAGTTTATAATATAACTGTAATTACAAAATCTTCAGTTCTACTTAAATTGGTTAATGCAAAAATGAATAGACCCCATGTAAAAAACTGCAATATCTAGTCAGGATTTCTAATAACAGTATCAAGTCTTCTAGGCATGGAATGGACAATTTTGTGACATAGCGTGACATTCTAATATTCATCTTTTTCCATTATTCAAGAATGACCTTTTTTAATGCTGGATGGAGAGTGATGTTCAACTTGTCTTTCAAGAATTCCTGAAGTGTTCAATTGGGTTCAGGACTAGAGATGAGCGAACCGGTCGCGGTTCAGCTCGAGGTCGGTTCGCCGAACGGAGGTCCCGTTCGAGTTCGGTTCGTCGAACGTTCGACGAACCGAACTCGAACTGCATAGGAAACAATGGCAGGCAATCACAAACACATAAAAACACCTAGAAAACACCCTCAAAGGTGTCCAAAAGGTGACAAACAACTCACAACACAACACAAACACATGGGAAAGTGACAAGGACATATACTCATGCGAAAACAAAAGAGCTGGACAAGGAAAAAGAGGAGGAGACACAGATATAGGCATGGCACGCCCTTCTAAAATCATGTAAAACACCGCAAGGTGACTCCAAGCGGAGTCTCCCTTTTTTCTAAAAATTGGGCCACACAGACACCCCTTCAGTGGCAGCACTTGTGCCCCAGTTGTACACTTCACAGCTAGATTTGCATCAAGCACATTCAAAAATACGCCATACTAAACCGTTCCCAGGATGACACCGGGGTAGGTAGCAAAGTCTTTCCTGATCCCAGCTGTATGCATCTTGGATCATTTTTTAAAACAATGTAAGCAAGGATTACTCCAAGCGGAGTGTCCCTTTTTTCAAAAAATTGTGCCCCACACACACCCACCCATTCAGTGGCAGCACTTGTGCCCTAGTTGTACTGTATTGTCACTGGACAGACGCGTGCGCTTATCTGTCAGCACACACCCAGCAGTACTGAAGACACGTTCAGAGACAACGCTGGCAGCTGGACACGACAAAATCTCCAAGGCGTATCTGGAGAGCTCTGGCCATTTTTCAAGATTTGAAGCCCAAAATGAGCAAGGCTCCATTTGCAAAGTCATTGCATCGATGTTCATTTGGAGATACTCCTGTATCATCCTCTCCAGCCGTTGACTATGTGTCAGACTTGTTGTCTCTGGTGGCCTTGCAAAGGAGGGTCTAAAAAAATTATGAAAAGATTCAATAAAATTGCTGTTACCAGCACCAGATACGGTGCTACTGGTACGGGTAGACTGTTGGAGATGACGAGACCGTCCCATGTTTGTCAAGTTACAACTGGGAGATTCACTCCCTGCACCTGCACGGTTGTTTGGTGGAAAAGCCGAGCTAAGATCGAGTAACAGCTTCTGCTGATACTCCTGCATACGTGTGTCCCTTTCTATGGCTGGAATTATGTCACAAAATTTGGACTTGTACCGGGGATCTAATAGTGTGGCAAGCCAGTAGTCATCATCACTTCTAATTTTGACAATACGAGGGTCATGTTGGAGGTAGTGCAACAAGAAGGCACTCATGTGTCTTGCGCAGCCATGCGGACCAAGTCCACGCTGTGTTTGTGGCATAGAGGTGCTAACCGTTCTTTCTTCCTCTGACATCTCCCCCCAACCTCTTTCAACTGAAATTTGACCAAGGTCTCCCTCATCCGCTGAGTCTTCCATGTCCATGGACAGTTCGTCCTTCATTTCTTCATGTTCTCCTGCACCTTCCTCAACATTTCGCCTGCTACCATGCGCCCTTGTTGATCCCTGTCCCCCATGGTCCCATGCCTGCCGCGTTGGTGATGATGAACGTCTGGACCTTGGTGATGTTGTTGTCCCTTGCGCATATGAATCCTCCTGTAGTTCCTCCCCTTCCTGTTGTCCCACACCCTGACTCCGAATAGTGTTTAGCGTGTGCTCCAGCATGTAAATGACTGGAATTGTCATGCTCATAATGGCATTGTCAGCGCTAAACATATTCGTCGCCATGTCGAAACTGTGCAGAAGGGTGCATAGGTCCTTGATCTGAGACCACTCCATCAGGGTGATCTGCCCCACCTCTGCATCTCGTTGGCCCAGGCTATATGTCATGACGTATTGCACCAGGGCTCGGCGGTGTTGCCACAGTTGCTGTAACATGTGGAGAGCCGAATTCCAGCGTGTCGCCACATCGCATTTCAGGCGATGAACCGGCAGGCCGAAAGACTTCTGGAGCGATACAAGTCGCTCAGCTGCGGCGGTTGAACGGCGGAAGTGAGCAGACAGTTTTCGTGCCCTGGTCAGAAGGCCATCTAGGCCGGGATAGTGTGTTAAAAATTGCTGGACAACAAGGTTCAACACGTGAGCCATACAAGGCATGTGTGTCACCTTGCCCAGGCGAAGGGCCTCACCCAGGTTTGCAGCATTGTCGCACACGGCCTTACCAGGCTGCAGGTTGAGTGGAGACAACCATTTATTAAACTCGGACCGCAGAGCTGACCACAACTCCTCAGCTGTGTGACTCTTATTCCCAAGACATGTCAAGCTAAAGACCACCTGATGCCTTTGCGCTCTGCTGCCAGCATAGTAATGAGGGGTGCGTGATTCCTTCTGCGCAGTGAGAACGCTGGTGGCCTGACCAGGCAGGCTTGGGGCGGCGGTGGAAGACACAGATGAGGTGGAGAAGGCAGAAGCAGTGGCGGCACTTGGACAGACAGAGGATTGACACACAAGTCGTGGGGACGGCAAGACTTGTGTAGCAGACCCTTCACCATCTATCACCATAGTTACCCAGTGCCCAGTCAGCGACATGTAACGTCCCTGTCCATGCTTACTGGTCCAAGTATCGGTGGTGAAATGCACCCGTTCACACACAGAGTTTCTCAAGGAAGCAGTGATATTGTGTGCGACATGCTGGTGTAGCGCGGGCACACCTTTATTAGAGAAGTAGTGGCGACTGGGCATCTGGTACTGGGGCACAGCGACAGACATAAGGTCTCTAAAATCCTGTGTGTCCACCAGGCGGAAAGGCAGCATTTCGGTAGCCAAGAGCTTACAGAGGGATAAAGTCAACCTCTTAGCTTTGTCATGGGTCGCAGGAAATGGCCTTTTATTTGTCCACATCTGAGGGACAGAGATCTGGCTGCTGTGTGTAGACGGTGTTGAGTAGGGTGTCCCTGGAAAAATGCAGGTTTGTGAGGAAAGTGCAGGCGTAGACATGATGTTGCCTTCATCCAACGTTGGTGCTATCGATGTCTGAGAGAGCTGTACACACGCACTTGTTTCCCCTTCCAAACCAACTGATGACCTACCAAGCAAACTGCCTGTTGCGGTTACAGTGGTGGAAGTTGTGCGTGGAAAACCAGGTGTGACAGCTGTCCCCACAGTCCTAGAAGATGAAGAGCGCGCGGATGCACTGGAAGGGGCAGGCCATGGATGGTTCGCTCCGCTAGGCCGCATTGCAGCACGGTGAGCTTCCCACTGGGACCTATGATATTTATTCATGTGACGATTCATGGAATAAGTTGTCAAACTGCTGAGGTTTTGACCTCTACTAACAGAATCACGACAAATTTTACACATCACATAATTTGGGCGATCTTTTTCTATGTCAAAAAAGGACCAGGCTAGGCAAGGCTTAGAGGGCATGCGACCTGCTGAGCCACCCCGACTAGTGCTCAGAGGCAGAGTGGTGGCTGATGATGCAGTTGTAGACGTGCTACCAGTACTCCTCCTCTGTCCAGGAAGGCGCAAGGTAACTTCGTCGTCAGTAGCATCCTCCTCCACCGCCTCTGTTGACCTCCTCGAGTGCCTGACTGTGGGTTGACAGTAGGTGGGATCTAGAAGTTCCTCATCAATTGTTGTGTTTGCACTCCCCTCCCCCTCAGACCGAGCCTCATTCTGCCCTGAACGAATATTTAAGTTGTCATCCCAATCTGGTATCTGCGTCTCATCATCATCAGTATGTTCCTCATTGTCTATTACAACAGGTGTTTCAGTTTGTGAATAAGGGTCAACATTATGCTCATGAACTTGGTCATCACGGCCTGAATCTGAGTCACAAAGGTTCTGGGCATCACTGCAGACCATTTCCTGGTCTGTACTCACTGTAGCTTGGGAGCAGACCTCTGATTCCCAGGCTATAGTGTGACTGAACAGCTCTGCAGACTCAGCCATCTCAGTTCCACCATACTGTGCAGGGCTGATGGAGACTTCAGAGCTGGGAGAAAGCAAGTGGGATGACAACTCAGAGGACTGGTGTTTTTTGGATGCGGTACTTGAGGTGGCTGAGAGGGCACTTGTTGGACCACTTGAGATCCATTCAAGCATTTTCCTTTTTTGGCCATCATCTACCTTTGTTCCTGTTGTTTGTGTCCATAAAAAAGGGAGCACATCGGATTGTCCACGGTAAGTAGTAGACATCTTACTTTTGCTGGTAGATGGTCTATCTTCAGCAGATGTTAATGGAGCTTTGCCACCTTCCCCACGGACAAACCCTTTTTTTCCTTTTCCACCACGCCTCTTCCCCTTTCCACCAGCATCTGTCATTTTGCCACTCATGTTGATTGCGACAAGATTGTGCACTCAAAATGTGGTAGTAAAAATTGAGAGGTGGTGTAGATTGCAGCGGTGGTCTAGCTTTATTAACAGCAGAATAATAAAGAATAAATATCCCTAACAATGCAACTATGGCCCTTAAACTGGCAGCATAAATTGCTAGTATAATGGCTTAGTAACAATGAGTTTCAGTGTGCAATGCAGGCAGACGTGCTGCAAATATCTTTGCACTACTGGGACAATACAAAAGTCCAACAGCCACGTTTAGGATGCCACTAAGTTCACTCAGTGTTTGCTACTATAACGGCTTAGTAACAATGAGTTTGAGTGTGCAATGCAGGCAGACGTGCTGCAAATATCTTTGCACTAGTGGGACTATACAGAAGTCCAATAGCCACGTTTAGGATGCCACTAAGTTCACTTAGTGTTTGCTAGTATAATGGCTTAGTTATAATGAGTTTGAGTGTGCAATGCAGGCAGACGTGCTGCAAATATCTTTGCACTAGTGGGACTATACAGAAGTCCAATAGCCACGTTTAGGATGCCACTAGGTACACTCAGTGTTTGCTAGTATAATGGCTTAGTTACAATGAGTTTCAGTGTGCAATGCAGGCAGACGTGCTGCAAATATCTTTGCACTAGTGGGACTATACAGAAGTCCAATAGCCACGTTTAGGATGCCACTAAGTTCACTCAGTGTTTGCTAGTATAATGGCTTAGTTATAATGAGTTGGAGTGTGCAATGCAGGCAGACGTGCTGCAAATATCTTTGCACTAGTGGGACTATACAGAAGTCCAATAGCCACGTTTAGGATGCCACTAAGTTCACTCAGTGTTTGCTAGTATAATGGCTTAGTAACAATGAGTTGGAGTGTGCAATGCAGGTAGACGTGCTGCAAATATCTTTGCACTAGTGGGACTAAACAGAAGTCCAATAGCCACGTTTAGGATGCCACTAAGTTCACTCAGTGTTTGCTAGTATAATGGCTTAGTAACAATGAGTTGGAGTGTGCAATGCAGGCAGACGTGCTGCAAATATCTTTGCACTAGTGGGACTATACAGAAGTCCAATAGCCACGTTTAGGATGCCACTAGGTTCACTCAGTGTTTGCTAGTATAGTGGCTTAGTTACAATGAGTTTGAGTGTGCAATGCAGGCAGACGTGCTGCAAATATCTTTGCACTAGTGGGACTATACAGAAGTCCAATAGCCACGTTTAGGATGCCACTAAGTTCACTCAGTGTTTGCTAGTATAATGGCTTAGTAACAATGAGTTGGAGTGTGCAATGCAGGCAGACGTGCTGCAAATATCTTTGCACTAGTGGGACTATACAGAAGTCCAATAGCCACGTTTAGGATGCCACTAGGTTCACTCAGTGTTTGCTAGTATAATGGCTTAGTTACAATGAGTTTCAGTGTGCAATGCAGGCAGACGTGCTGCAAATATCTTTGCACTAGTGGGACTATACAGAAGTCCAATAGCCACGTTTAGGATGCCACTAAGTTCACTCAGTGTTTGCTAGTATAATGGCTTAGTTATAATGAGTTTGAGTGTGCAATGCAGGCAGACGTGCTGCAAATATCTTTGCACTAGTGGGACTATACAGAAGTCCAATAGCCAATAGCCACAACTGGACCCATTTGGGAGGGGGGCCCACAGATTATAACAGCTATTTCAGTTGCATGTGCATCCGAGGACGCACATTCAACTGACATATAACTGACATGCAACTCATAGACCTACTAGGGGCTTGCATTTCAATATGCACTGCTGGCCAATCAGTGGCCGGCAGCTGACTTTGGTGTGCAAGTTACTTGTGACGCATAACAGTGATGTCATGCACTTCCTGTCACGTGCACACTAAAGTCAGCTGCCAGCTATGGAAGAGGATAACGAACATTGTGGGAGTGGGAGAAGGTGAGTAGAATCGTTAATTTTTTGTTAGAATTGCTGGATAAAAGACATTATTACTGAAAGGGGCCCAGAATGGAGCACATTATACCTGGATGGGGGACATCATATATTACTGGAAGGGGCCCAGGGTTGTAGACATTATCCAGGGAAGGGTTCTAGGATTAAGGATGTTATACCAGGAAAGGGGACAGTATTACTGGAAGGGGGCCCAGGATGCAGGACATTATGCCATGAAAATGCCCAGGATGGGGGCCATTTTTACAGGAAGGGGCCAGGATGGAGAACATTATTACAAGAAGGGGCAAGGATCGAGAACTTTATTAAAGGATGGGGGACATTGTTACATGAGAGGGCAAATGCGTATGTCTTGACAAGATCTGGAAGACTACAAAAGCCCATAGATGAGGCAAACATGCAGATGAGGGCCCAGGTCCATATTTGCCATCAAAGCCAATTGGACTCTAGTTAAGTCATTTGGTCCTTTTATAGTTAAAGGTCCTGCACATGCCAGTTTTATGTGCTGTGATTTCTGACAACCCCTTCAAATCAGAGAATATTTTTATACTGTTTTATATATTCCGTTTTTTTCATATCCTATCATGCGAATCTCACTGTCTCTAACACTCTCAGTTTAACAGCATGGAATTTATTGAAACAAAAAAAGAGTTGCATATTTGATTATAAAACCAGACCTTTTTCACTGTCATGGCATACAGATGTTGCAAGTGCTGTAGGACACACACTAAAACATCAAAATGACATGAAAAGAAATGGAGACAGCTTTTTTAATTCAATTCAATGTGAAGCCCAGTGCTAGTGCGTGAACAGTGGTAAGCACACACGTCTAATGTTTTCTGTCTAGCTGTGACAAATTAACCATACTTACTGTTATAAAGAAAAATAATTGGGAAACAATGGGGAGAAAAACAAATGATTTTGAAAATATGGCGCCTTGTGCCAAGATTTTTCATGTATAAATACTCTCTGTGTGACCTATTTATACAGTAATGTGCCTTCACTAAGTCAGTCTGCAGGCACTGCAAGCTATATAACGGGTGTTAATGGAGTTGCGGCATTCGTTTTAGATATTATTAAAAAGTCTATGGCCTTTTTTGTACTGCATTATTAACCAAAATTCAGATTAGGCTATTCTTTATCATAAAGGGGTTGTATTGTTTGGATTTACTATGCATATCCGATCAGTGGGAGTCTGACCTCTGTCTGTCACTAAAACAAGTCATTTCTGCTCGATATTTTTTAGAAACTATTTTGACATTGTAGTGCATATTAATTCTTTTTAGTGTCATGATTCCTCTGTGCAGAGCACCTTGCACTAGGAGATGCTTTGCTGTGTTTTATGGACTGCTGAGCTGGCAGGTTGATTGACTGTGCAGGATTCCATTCTGGTTCTGGGAGGTGTGTACTCAGGTGTTTCAACTTTCTGGTAATTGCCCTGTTTCTTTACTGAGCATGCTCCCCAAGAACCTTGCTAGTCATACTTTCTGGTTTGGTAGTTGTGCTGTTAACCTTTGTCTTTGCTTTGTTCTGATCTCTGTTTTCTGACCTCAGACTGTTGCTTGACTTCTCTTCGCCTGCTTTCTGTTCCTGTCGTGACTTCTTGGCTTTTGACCCTGGACCGTTATCTGACTACGTCTCAGTTTTCTCCCTGAAGTTATTACGTGTCTTCCTGGAATATTGACCCCAGATTGTGACCTGACTACGCCTGAATTCTCCGTGTCCATACGTGTCCTCCTGTTACCAGACTCTGGCTTTCCTGACTACTCTTCCGTCTTTACTATCAGTAAGTTGTGGCTTGCATTACATTTAACATTCTTAAAATGTTTCTTCAGGCGGATTCCAGCATAAAAAATATGTCATATGCACATACCCTTAGGGGTACTTTGCACACTACGTCATTGCAGGTGCGATGTCGGTGGAGTCAAATCGAAAGTGACGCACATCCGGCGTCGCTGTCGACATCGGAGTATGTGAATCGTTTTTACTATGATTAACGAGTGCAAAAGCATTGAAATAGTATGATTGGTGTAGCGTCGGTCATTTCCATAATTTCGGAAGGACCTATGTTACGATGTTGTTCCTCGTTCCTGCAGCAGCAAACATCGGTGTGTGTGAAGCCACAGGAGCGAGGAACATCGCCTTACCTGCGTCCCGGCTGCAAGGAGGAAGTAAGGAGGTAGCCGGGATGTTTACGTCCCGCTCACCTCCGCCCCCCTGTTTCTATTGGCCGCCTGCCGTGTGATGTTGCTGTGACGCCGCACGACCCACCCCCTTAGGAAGGAGGCGGTTCGCCGACCAGAGCGACGTCACAGGGCAGGTAAGTGCATGTGAAGCTGCCGTAGCGATAATTTTCGCTACGGCAGCTATCACAAGATATCGCAGCTGTGACGGGGGCAGGGACTATCGCGCTCGGCATCGCTACCATCGGCTTGCGATGTCGTAGAGTGCAAAGTACCCCTTACTGTTTAACCAACATCTTAGGTCCTGAAACCCATCGATTCTCTTGTACCAGGAAACCAGCACAGTGTGTTCTGGTTGTGCTAAAATTTGTAAAGCATAAACAGTTCAAACTCAATATTTTAAACAGCTTTTTGCCGGATTTACACATATTGCGAATTTCACAGAATTATATTAGACTCAATACAAAGACATACAGTACAGAGCTCTTTGGTTTGTGGCATTTTCGGGATGATTTGCGGTTAGAGACTTCAAAATGTAGCATTATTTTCTTATATGCTTTTTCATAGAACCGAAAATAAACATGTATAAAATGACAGTGAATAAAAAATACCACCAAAAATGCTTGTAAAAAAATACTATAAAAACTAAAATGACAAAAACAGTGGAAGTGAAGGATCCCTAAAATGTTATTAAACAGCTGTTTCCGTTTAGATTTCATTTTTGGGAAGACTTGAGAAGACAAACAGGAGAAGATAATTTCCCCTTTGTACACTGCCATATCCAACCCACACCAGGGACATTAATACAGCACAATGAAAATGCAATATTTCAATGCTCTCTCTACAATAATCCAATTTCAAAACAATCCATGGATGTATCCATGATCGGGGAATATGAATGCTTCTATGGTTTCAGGCACTGGGATTTGCATAGGAAGACCATAGAAATGTAACAACCCAAATTATGGCTACATCATAGTCATGTTTCATGTTTGTTAGGTTGTAAAATTACATTTAGGTCCATAAATATGTGGACAGTGACTGAATCTTCGTGATTTGGCCTCTGCATGGCACTATTTTTTATTTATAATGAAACAACTGAAATGCAGTTGAAGTGCAGACTTTCAGGTTCAATTTTAGGTGTTGAACAAAAAAATCCTATTAATAAATATTTAGGAATTGCAACCATTTTTCTACAAAGCCTCTTCATTTCAGAGGGTCATAGGTAATTGGACAAATTAACTTTACCATAAATAAAATGTTCTATTTTAATACTTTGTAGAGAATCTTTTGCAGGCAATGTCTGCCTGAAGTCTGGAAGCCATGGACGTAACCAAATGCTATGTTTCCTCCTTTGTGATATTTCGCCTGGCCTTTACTACAGCTGAGTTCAATAGTGCTTGTGTGTGGGTTTTTTTGCCTTACATTTTGTCTTAACCCCTTAACGACCGCGGGCCGTAAAATTACGTCCTTGCGGTCATAATGTTACTGCCCGCGGTCTGCCGGCAGCATCATGCTGCGATCGGCACACATCTCAGCTGATTTTCACAACTGAGATGTGTGCCTGCTAGGCACGAGCAGAATCGTTATCTGCTCGTGCCGTTTAACCCCTTATATGGCGCTGTCAATATGTGACAGCGCCATTATAAGTGCGATCGCGGTAAACATTTACTTGCCGCCCGATACCGGAAGTCACGTGACGCGATCACGTGACTTCCGATAGTTGTCATGGTAGCACAGGGTCATGTGAAGACTCCTGTACTACACCTGACTTGCTTTCATTTTCGAAAGAGAAGAAACATTTTGAGAAAGAGAGCGTATCTGCTGTTTACAGCCTTGTAGCTGTGATCAGCAGATACTGCAGAGCGATCGGAATGCTGATCGCAATAGCCCCCTAGGGGGACTAGTAAAATAAAAAAAAAAAGTTAAAAAAAAGTTTTCAAAAATTAAAAAAAAAACAAAAAACCTAAAAGTTCAAATCCCCCCCATTCGCCCCATTGAAAATTAAAGGGTTAAAAAAATAAAAAATATACACACATTTGATATCGCCGCGTTCAGAAACGCCCGATCTATCAAAATATAAAATCAATTAATCTGATCAGTATACGGCGTAGTGGCAAAAAAATTCCAAACGCCAAAACGATGTTTTTTTGTCGCCACAACTTTTGCGCAAAATACAATAAGAGGCGATCAAAACGTAGCATCTGCGCAAAAATGGTACCGTTAAAAACGTCAGCTCCAGACGCAAAAAATGAGCCATCATTGAGCCATAGATCCCGAAATATGAGAACGCTATGGGTCACGGAATATGGCGTAAAATGTGCGCCACTTTTTTCGGACAAACTTCCGATTTTTTTTAACCCCTTATATAAAAGTAAACCTATACATGTTTGGTGTCTACGAACTCGCACTGACCTAAGGCATCAGACCCAAACATCAGTTTTACCATATAGTGAACACAGTGAATAAAATATCTCAAAAACCATAGTGCTATCGCACTTTTTTTTGCAATTTTTCTGTATTTGGAATTTTTTTGCCATTCTCTAGTACACTATATGGTAAAACTGATCGTTTCATTTAAAAGTACAGCTCGTTCCGCAAAAAATGAGCCCTCACATGACCATATTGACTGAAAAATAAAAAAGTTACTTCTCTCAGAAAAAGAATGGCGAAAAAAAAAAACGGAAAACGAAAAATCGGCCGGTCGTGAAGGGGTTAAGCATGTAAATTGTCTCCTTAGTAGAGATGAGCCACCCTCTAGAGGCTCGAGTTCGGTTCGGTTCGTTAAAACCAATGGCAGGCAAACACAAACACATAAAAACACATTATAAATGTACACATACAGTTAATAAACTTTGCCATAGCACTTACCTGTCCCCGCGATGCGTCCTGCACTCTGTCTCCCGCCGCTTTTACTTCCGATAAATGCTGCGTCCTCCCGGTAACCAGCACTGATGATATGACCTATCGTGACGTCATAATAGCCATGTGAGCAGTGACGTGTCTATTATCTCATTGGCTACAGACTGGTCACATGGCTAGACGTCATTGCTAGGTCCTGTCAGTACATACAGTGCCTACAAGTAGTATTCAACCCCCTGCAGATTTAGCAGGTTTACACATTCGGAATTTTTTTTTTTTTTTTAAATTGTGAAAAGTTTATTCAGAGGGTCATTTATTATTCAACCCCTCAAACCACCAGAATTCTGTTTGGTTCCGCTAAAGTATTAAGAAGTATTTCAGGCACAAAGAACAATGAGCTTCACATGTTTGGATTAATTATCTCTTTTTCCAGCCTTTTCTGACTAATTAAGACCCTCCCCAAACTTGTGAACAGCACTCATACTTGGTCAACATGGGAAAGACAAAGGAGCATTCCAAGGCCATTAGAGACAAGATCGTGGAGGGTCACAAGGCTGCAAGGGGTACAAAACCCTTTCCAAGGAGTTGGGCCTACCTGTCTCCACTGTAGGGAGCATCATCCGGAAGTGGAAGGCTTATGGAACTACTGTTAGCCTTCCACGGCCTGGACAGCCTTTGAAAGTTTCCACCCGTGCCGAGGCCAGGCTTGTCCGAAGAGTAAAGGCTAACCCAAGGACAACAAGGAAGGAGCTCCGGGAAGATCTCATGGCAGTGGGGACATTGGTTTCAGTCAATACCATAAGTAACGTACTCCACCGCAATGGTCTCCATTCCAGACGAGCCCGTAAGGTACCTTTACTTTCAAAGCGTCATGTCAAGGCTCATCTACAGTTTGCTCATGATCACTTGGAGGACTCTGAGACGGACTGGTTCAAGGTTCTCTGGTCTGATGAGACCAAGATCGAGATCTTTGGTGCCAACCACACACGTGACGTTTGGAGACTGGATGGCACTGCATACGACCCCAAGAATACCATCCCTACAGTCAAGCATGGTGGTGGCAGCATCATGCTGTGGGGCTGTTTCTCAGCCAAGTGGCCAGGCCATCTGGTCCGCATCCATGAGAAGATGGATAGCACGGCCTATCTGGAGATTTTGGCCAAGAACCTCCGCTCCTCCATCAAGGATCTTAAGATGGGTCGTCATTTCATCTTCCAACAAGACAACGACCCAAAGCACACAGCCAAGAAAACCAAGGCCTGGTTCAAGAGGGAAAAAATCAAGGTGTTGCAGTGGCCTAGTCAGTCTCCTGACCTTAACCCAATTGAAAACTTGTGGAAGGAGCTCAAGATTAAAGTCCACATGAGACACCCAAAGAACCTAGATAACTTGGAGAAGATCTGCATGGAGGAGTGGGCCAAGATAACTCCAGAGACCTGTGCCGGCCTGATCAGGTCTTATAAAAGACGATTATTAGCTGTAATTGCAAACAAGGGTTATTCCACAAAATATTAAACCTAGGGGTTGAATAATAATTGACCCACACTTTTATGTTGAAAATTTATTAAAATTTAACTGAGCAACATAACTTGTTGGTTTGTAAGATTTATGCATCTGTTAATAAATCCTGCTCTTGTTTGAAGTTTGCAGGCTCTAACTTATTTGCATCTTATTAAACCTGATAAATCTGCAGGGGGTTGAATACTACTTGTAGGCACTGTATCTCCGGTACGCGGTGCCCGTTTGAGCATCCCCGTTTACCGGCGATATGCTCTGGCACACGGTCGGCTCCCCGTTCTGTTTCCCCGTTCCGTTATTCACCGGCTGCCACAGCTGATCAATAACGGAGATCACCATTGCTATAGCAACGCGCCTGTCAGCAGTGACGTCATCGCTTACAGCCAGCAGCTTCTTCTCACTCACGGAGTGAAAAGACTGCACGGGAAGCAGCAGCGTCCTTCCTCCCATGCAGTGCTGTCTGATATAGCAGAGCTGCATGGGTTGAAGGAGAAAGAAGACAGAAGAGCAGGATCGTGGAGGACAGGGAGTAATAAACATGGAGTCTCTAATGTGTCTGTGTATTTATTTCTATTAAAGTATTTTTTCTCTGTGTGGTGTCTTTTTTTTAACCCTTTATTGGAGATTCTTAATGGCCGGGTCAAACTTGCCTGACATTAAGAATCTCTGGCTTAATACTAGCTAGTAAAACAAAGCTAGTATTAACTCATAATTACCCAGGAATAGTTGGATACAGCGCCGGATGATGGCGCTTTTATGAAAGCGCCATTTTCTGGGGCGGATGCGAATTGCAATTCGCAGCAGAGGAGCCCAGAAAGCTCGGGCTAACCTGTGCTGCGGATTCCAATCCCCAGCTGCCTAGTTGTACCTGGATTGACACAAAAATATGGCGAAGCCCACATCATTTGTTTTTTAATTATTTCATGAAATAAGTGAAATAATTAAAAAAAACGGGCTTCCCTATATTTTTGGTTCCCAGCCGGGTACAAATAGGCAGATGGGGGTTGGGGCAGTGAGGGGTAGGTGTGATTGGTTGCAGTGAGACAGCTGTCACTCAGCTTGAGGACGTGTCTGACTGCAACCAATCATGGGCGCCGGTGGGCGGGGAAAGCATGGAATACCTGATTGAATAATGAAGAGGCAGCCATTTTCTAAAGAAGAAAAGACGCCGCAGATTTGTGACAGACGTGGAGCGAGATGCTCGTGATCGGTGAGTAGGAAAGGGAGAGGGATTGTGCTGGGGACGCAGGACGCATGCAGATAGCAACATGTGCACATAGCCTTACTGTGAAAAGCCACGTTTATGGTGATCGAACCGTTCTCGAACGTAACTCGAACTGTCGAGCTTTTAGAAAAAGCTCGAGTTCGATCTCGAGTACCCCTCAAAATCACTTGAACATGAAATTGGCGAACCTCGAACATCACTCAACTCTACTCCTTAGGGAGAAAGTAGATGAATCTAGTGCCACCTATTGCAATTAGCAATCTTAAAAGTCAAAATTAACCCTTTCACAAGCCTTGTCATGTGACTTAAGATTTATGCCAGTGTCTCGAACAGCACTTAAGGATCACGCTATCTTGACTCCAGTCTCCTTTTTCCTCTATAGGTCATCCCCTGATGCAACCTTCACGACCTATAGACTATTCGTCCATATCTATTTCCGACTAGGTCTTCACTAACTCTTCTACAGGGAACTGTTGCTTACTATATCAACTAGCCCCTCCCATTGTGGGCTAGTCCCAACACTTAACTATTACTTACCCTATAGTCTGGTGACTACATTCACAAATTGTATGCAATATACATCATAACATATTTTTATACTGTACATTGTATATTACACATCACAATACATTACATTTCACATATTATGATATTCACAAAAAACAAAGGACACGATTTACACTACAATACATGGCAATACTAGAATCAAATTCATATCTTCAAGGGAAGGAACATAACAGCACCCAATCCACTTCCTTACACATGCTCGATGGGGTTGAGATCTGGTGAGTGACTTGGCCATTGCAGAATATTTCACTTCTTTGCCTTACTAAACTTCTGAGTTGCTTTCGCAGTATGTTTTGGGTCTTTTCTTTTCAATCTTTCCTGTGATGTGCTGGCCAATCAACCTATGCTGCATTTAGATGAATCTGAGCAGAAAGTATAGCCCTGCACACTTCAGAATTCATCCAGCTGCTTCTGTATCCAGTCATATCATCAATAAAAACTAGTGACAATAACACTAATGCCATTGGAAACCATGCATGCCAATTTATCACACTGCCTCCACCATGTTTTACAGAGGATGTGGTGTGATTTGGATCATGAGCTGTGCCAAGCCATCCCTAACATTTCTTCCTCCCATCATTCTGGTACAGAGTGATCTTAGTTTTATCTGTCCATACAATGCTTTTTCCAGAACTGCTTCTTTAGATGCTTTTTGGCAAAGATTAATCTGGCCTTTCTTTTTTTAAGGCTGATTAATGGTTTGCACTTTCTGGTGAACACTTAGTATTTGGTCTCATGAAGTCTTCTCTTTATGGTAGACTTAGATATTAAAACACCTACTTCCTGGAGAGAGTTTCACTTGGGTGGATGTTGTGAAAGGGGTTTTTCTTTACCATGCAAATGATTCTGTTATCATCCACCACTAAAATGTCAAACTTGTGTTACTGTCCAAATATTTCTGGACCTAACTGTATACTTAGAAATATTAAGGTCATAATATTCCAACAGTCAGTACATGGAGGCATATGAAATGAACCGAGGGGAAACATACCTGTTCTCTAGTACACGAGAAATGGGGGGGAGAGCCAGCACTGCTTATGAGTGGCATGCAGCAATGAAAAAGTAAAAAGTGTAATATTCACAAATTCATTCCTACTGTAACAATTCAATGAGATTTTTGGCAAGGGCTGACAACTGCGAGTAGAAGGGCAGTCCAGGTGCCGGTGCGTGCGGCAGAACCACACACACCAGCACAATGTCAGAACTAGCCCCCAAAGTGTCAGACCAGCAGACATGGATGAAGGGCGGAACAGCCCCAGGCAGGTGGTGCTTAAGTAATAATGCCTATGGAACAGGAGGCGGTGGCTGTATGTGAACAGGCACCAACATAAATTTTGATGGCAACAGAAGGAATTTGCAAACCACACTGGGCGTGCACGGCACGGTGGCAGTCAACCACCTGACCAGTAAACGAGAAATGGGGGGGGGGAGAGCCAGCACTGCTTATGAGTGGCATGCAGCAATGAAAAAGTAAAAAGTGTAATATTCACAAATTCATTCCTACTGTAACAATTCTGAGATTTTTGGCAAATAATTGATCAATGATTTGAGCCCCCCTGCCCCGTCACGGCAAATCTCTATAAGGGGCAGGGCCGTATTTACCACTAGGCACCTGTGGTCCGGTGCCTAGGGCGGCGCGATGCGGGGAGGCGGCGCCTTCTAGCAGCAAAAAAAAAAAAAAAAAAAAATAATTATTATTTTTTTTTTTACCTATCCCACTAAATCCGCAGTCTTTTCGCGGGGGGGGGGGGGGGGTCGGGGTAAAGGGGGGTGTTGTGTTGGGCGCACGGGCGCCCCTCTATTGATTTGTATGTATCCGCGTCTTTAAAGCGGATACAAATACACTGCAGGCAACGGGCACAGGGAGCTGATTGAACCCGGAACTGCCGACAGCTGCATTTCCGGGGTCACAACACGCGCGCTCCAATCAGCTTCTTGCCAAGAGCTGGGACATCCAAACCTGTGCAGAGCTCACAGCAGGCACCAGTGTGACGTCTGGAGGATAATCACCGGGTCCGGAGCAGGTAATAAGCTGTCTATATGTGAAGGGGGGGCTTTACTGCTAACTGTATGTGATGGGGGGACGGGAGCACTGCATACTCAGAAATGCCTGTGCTAACTGTATGTGATGGAGGGAGGGGTGCACTGCATCATGCAGTGCACCCCTCCCCCCATCACATACAGTTAGCACAGGCATTTCTGAGTATGCAGTGCGCCCCTCCCCCCATCACATACAATTAGCAGTAAGCACAGGCATTTCTGAGTATGCATGCAGTCTGCATGCATACTCAGAAATGCCTGTGCTTACTGCTAATTGTATGTGATGGGGGGAGGGGCACACTGCATACTCAGAAATGCCTGTGCTTACTGCTAATTGTATGTGATGGGGGAGGGGCGCACTGCATACTCAGAAATGCCTGTGCTAACTGTATGTGATGGGGGAGGGGTGCACTGCATGCATACTCACAATTAGCAGTAAACACAGGCATTTCTATGTGATGGGGGGAGGGGCGCACTGCATACTCAGAAATGCCTGTGCTAACTGTGATTAGCTGAGGCTGGGGGGAGAGAGGCTGAGGCTGGGGGAGAGGGAGGCTGGGGGGAGAGAGAGGCTGAGGCTGGGGGGAGAGAGAGGCTGAGGCTGGGGGGAGAGAGAGGCTGAGGCTGGGGGGAGAGAGGCTGAGGCTGGGGGGAGAGGCTGGGGGGAGAGAGAGGCTAAGGCTGGGGGGGAGGCTGGGGGAGAGAGAGGCTGAGGCTGGGGGGGAGAGAGAGGCTAAAGCTGGGGGGGAGGCTGGGGGGAGAGAGAGGCTGAGGTTGGGGGGGAGGCTGGGGGGAGAGAGAGGCTGAGAGGAGAGAGGCTGATGCTGGGGGAGGCTGGGGGGAGAGGGAGGCTGGGGGGAGAGAGAGAGGCTGAGACGCTGAGGCTGGGAGGAGGGAGGCTGATACTGGGGGAAGCTGGGAGCAGGGAGGCTGATGCTGGGGGAGGCTGGGAGGAGAGAGGCTGATGCTGGGGGAGGCTGGGAGGGGGAGGGGGAGGCTTGGAGGAGGGAGGCTGATGCTCAGGGAGGCTGGGAGGCTGATGCTGGGGGAGGCTTGGAGGAGGGGGGCTGGGAGGCTGGGAGGAGGGAGGCTGATGCTGGGGGAGGCTGGGAGGAGGGAGGCTGATGCTGGGGGAGGCTGGGAGGAGGGAGGCTGATGCTGGGGGAGGCTGGGAGCAGGGAGGCTGATGCTGGGGGAGGCTGGGAGGAGAGAGGCTGATGCTGGGGGAGGCTGGGAGGGGGAGGGGTAGGCTTGGAGGAGGGAGGCTGATGCTCAGGGAGGCTGGGAGGCTGATGCTGGGGGAGGCTTGGAGGAGGGGGGCTGGGAGGCTGGGAGGAGGGAGGCTGATGCTGGGGGAGGCTGGGAGGAGGGAGGCTGATGCTGGGGGAGGCTGGGAGGAGGGAGGCTGATGCTGGGGGAAGCTGGGAGCAGGGAGGCTGATGCTGGGGGAGGCTGGGAGGAGAGAGGCTGATGCTGGAGGAGGCTCATGCTGGGGGAGGCTGGGAGGAGAGAGGCTGATGCTGGAGGAGGCTCATGCTGGGGGAGGCTGGGAGGAGAGAGGCTGATGCTGGAGGAGGCTCATGCTGGGGGAGGCTGGGAGGAGGGAGGTTGATGCTGGGGGAGGCTGGGAGGAGGGAGGTTGATGCTGGGGGAGGCTGGGAGGAGGGAGGCTGATGCTGGGGGAAGCTGGGAGCAGGGAGGCTGATGCTGGCGGAAGCTGGGAGCAGGGAGGCTGATGCTGGCGGAAGCTGGGAGCAGGGAGGCTGATGCTGGGGGAAGCTGGGAGGAGAGAGGCTGATGCTGGAGGAGGCTCATGCTGGGGGAGGCTGGGAGGAGAGAGGCTGATGCTGGAGGAGGCTCATGCTGGGGGAGGCTGGGAGGAGAGAGGCTGATGCTGGGGTAAGCTGGGAGCAGGGAGGCTGATGCTGAGGGAGGCTGGGGGGAGAGAGGCTGATGCTGGAGGAGGCTGGGGGGAGAGAGGCTGATGCTGGGGGAGAGGCTGCTGCTGGAGGCGGGGGGAGAGAGGCTGCTGCTGGGGGAATGAGAGAGAGGGGCCAATGCTAGAGACAGAGGACAAGGGTTGAGGGATAGTGTCATTGCACTATCGATGGGGGGGAGTGTAAGGACTCAGAATAAGAGGGGGGCAGCATTGGGAGCTCATTATGGAGAAGGGGCAGCATGTGTGGGCTCAGTATGGAGTGGAACAATGTAGGGGAGTCAATATCAAGAGTGGGGTAGTGTGTGTGTGTGTGTGTGTGTGTGTGTGTGTGTGTGTGTGTGTGTGTGTGTCTCAGCATAAGCGCTAGTGTGGTGGTCTTAGTATGATGAGTGGGGCAGCATGGAGGTGTCATTATGGAAAAAAGGAAGGCAGCATTAGGAGCTCATGGAGAGAGGCAGCATGCACGGGACACTGTGAGGAGGGGGCAGCATGCATGGGACATTGTGAGGAGGGGGAAGCATGCATGGGACATTGTGAGGAGGGGGCAGCATGCACGGGACACTGTGAGGAGGGGGCAGCATGCACGGGACATTGTGAGGAGGGGGAAGCATGCATGGGACATTGTGAGGAGGGGGCAGCATGCATGGGACATTGTGAGGAGGGGGAAGCATGCATGGGACATTGTGAGGAGGGGGCAGCATGCATGGGACATTGTGAGGAGGGGGCAGCATGCATGGGACATTGTGAGGAGGGGGCAGCATGCATGGGACATTGTGAGGAGGGGGCAGCATGCATGGGACATTGTGAGGAGGGGGAAGCATGCATGGGACATTGTGAGGAGGGGGCAGCATGCATGGGACATTGTGAGGAGGGGGAAGCATGCATGGGACATTGTGAGGAGGGGGCAGCATGCATGGGACATTGTGAGGAGGGGGCAACATGCATGGGACACTGTGAGGAGGGGGCAGCATGCATGGGACGCTGTGAGGAGGGGGTAGCATGCATGGGACATTGTGAGGAGGGAGCAGCATGCATGGGACATTGTGAGGAGGGGGCAGCATGCATGGGACACTGTGAGGAGGGGGCAGCATGCATGGGACACTGTGAGGAGGGGGCAGCATGCATGGGACGCTGTGAGGAGGGGGCAGCATGCATGGGACATTGTGAGGAGGGGGCAACATGATGTGAGGTCAATGTGCAGATCATATTTCAGAATTGAGGAAGGTGTGGTGGGTATAATTTATAAGGGAGGGCAGTGTGTAGTTTATTAGGGGCAGTGTGACAGTCACAGTATATAAGTGGGGACGGACGGTGTGGTGGGAATATTTTATACTCATGCTGTTTTGCTGTGCCTGTGGTGATTCCCATTGGGGGGTTAGTGCCCTTCGTTTCTCATTGATACTTTTTAAAGTGTTTTACAGAGTAGATCTGCCTTAAACAGATGTCGTGTGCGAAAACTCAGTTTTACATTGTCATTAAGGGGCGCGACCACTTAAAGTGCCTAGGGCAGCACGAAGGCAAAATACAGCCCTGATAAGGGGGGTCCCTACACTATAGTTATAATATACAAACGTACCATAAGGTCTCGTATAATGCGCAGGACCATATAGGAACATCACCTACCTGAGAAGTGTCAGAACCGCTCCCATGCTGCAAGGGCTGACAACTGCGAGTAGATGGGCAGTCCAGGTGCCAGCGTGTGCGGCAGAACCACACACACCAGCACAATGTCAGAACTAGCCCCCAAAGTGTCAGACCAGCAGACATGGATGAAGGGCGGAACAGCCCCAGGCAGGTGGTGCTTAAGTAATAATTCCTATGGAACAGGAGGCGGTGGCTGTATGTGAACAGGCACCAACATAAATTTTGATGGCAACAGAAGGAATTTGCAAACCACACTGGGCGTGCACGGCACGGTGGCAGTCAACCACCTGACCAGTAAACGAAAAATGGAGGGGAGCCAGCACTGCTTATGAGTGGCATGCAGCAATGAAAAACTAAAAAGTGTAATATTCACAAATTCATTCCTACTGTAACAATTCAATGAGATTTTTGGCAAATAATTGATCAATGATTTGAGCCCCCCTGCCCCGTCACGGCAAATCTCTATAAGGGGGGTCCCTACACTATAGTTATAATATACAAACGTACCATAAGGTCTCGTATAATGCGCAGGACCATATAGGAACATCACCTACCTGAGAAGTGTCAGAACCGCTCCCATGCTGCAAGGGCTGACAACTGCGAGTAGATGGTCAGTCCAGGTGCCAGCGTGTGCGGCAGAACCACACACACCAGCACAATGTCAGAACTAGCCCCCACAGTGTCAGACCAGCAGACATGGATGAAGGGAGCGGTTCTGACACTTCTCAGGTAGGTGATGTTCCTATATGGTCCTGCGCATTATACGAGACCTTATGGTACGTTTGTATATTATAACTGTAGTGTAGGGACCCCCCTTATAGAGATTTGCCGTGACGGGGCAGGGGGGCTCAAATCATTGATCAATTATTTGCCAAAAATCTCATTGAATTGTTACAGTAGGAATGAATTTGTGAATATTACACTTTTTACTTTTTCATTGCTGCATGCCACTCATAAGCAGTGCTGGCTCTCCCCCCCATTTCTCGTTTACTGGTCAGGTGGTTGACTGCCACCGTGCCGTGCACGCCCAGTGTGGTTTGCAAATTCCTTCTGTTGCCATCTAAATTTATGTTGGTGCCTGTTCACATACAGCCACCGCCTCCTGTTCCATAGGCATTATTACTTAAGCATCACCTGCCTGGGGCTGTTCCGCCCTTCATCCATGTCTGCTGGTCTGACACTGTGGGGGCTAGTTCTGACATTGTGCTGGTGTGTGTGGTTCTGCCGCACACGCTGGCACCTGGACTGCCCATCTACTCGCAGTTGTCAGCCCTTGCAGCATGGGAGCGGTTCTGACACTTCTCAGGTAGGTGATGTTCCTATATGGTCCTGCGCATTATACGAGACCTTATGGTACGTTTGTATATTATAACTGTAGTGTAGGGACCCCCCTTATAGAGATTTGCCGTGACGGGGCAGGGGGGTCAAATCATTGATCAATTATTTGCCAAAAATCTCATTGAATTGTTACAGTAGGAAAGAATTTGTGAATATTACACTTTTTACTTTTTCATTGCTGCATGCCACTCATAAGCAGTGCTGGCTCTCTCCCCCCATTTCTTGTTCTCTAGTACTTCTCCCTTCGGCATCTTGCATACCCCACCCCTCTGTTTGAGCCCGTGGGGTCGGACACAATGACTTACCAAGCAGTGCGTTCTAGACAACACGTCTGCATTCCCATGCGCCTTGCCTGCTCTGTGCTCCACTGAAAATGTAAAATTTTGTAACGCCAAGAACCAGCGTGTCACCCGCGCAATGCCCTCTTTTGCCTGGGACATCCATGTCAGGGGTGAATGGTCCGTCACTAGCCTAAATCGGCGTCCTAGTAAATAATAGCGCAGGGTTTCTAGGGCCCACTTCACAGCTAAGGCTTCTCGCTCAACCACACTGTATTTTTTTTTCTGCCTCCGTAGGTTTTCTGCTTAGATAGCCCACTGGGTGTTCCTCGCCGTTCACGTCCCCTGTGAAAACACCGCGCCGAGGCCAACACCAGAGGCATCTATTTGAACAATAAACTCCCGTTTAAAGTTTGGGGTAACCAACACTGGTTGGTCACATAAAGCCTTTTTCAACCGTTGAAAGGCGTCCTCTGCTTCTGCGTTCCACTTTATTGAGACAGAGGTTGACCCCTTGGTAAGATCTGTGAGTGGGGCTGCGGTGGTAGCAAAATTTTCGATGAACCGCCGGTAATAACCAACGATCCCCATAAAGGCTCTGACCTGTCTTTTGGTGACCGTTTGTGGCCAATTCTGAATGGCGTACACTTTTTTTAGCCTGAGGTTTTATAACTCCCCTACCGATGATGTAGCCCAGATAGCGAGCTTCTTCCAACCCCAATGTACGCTATTTGGGATTGGCAGTCAACCCGGCAGCCCTTAGAAAGTTCAAGACAGCTGGTACCTTTGGCAAATGAGTTTCCCAGTTATCACTAAAGATAATGATATTGTCCAAATATGTGGATGCATACTGGACATGGGGCTTTAGGACGATATCCATTAGTCGTTGGAAGGTGGCTGGGGCTCCATGCAACCCAAATGGCATATCCGGTACTGGAACAGTCCCTGTGGCGTAACAAAGGCAGTTTTCTCTTTGGCTGAGTCAGTGACAGGAATCTGCCAATAACCTTTTGTTAAGTCAATAGTGGATATGTATCTGGCTGAACCTAGTCTCTCTATAAGTTCATCAACTCTTGGCATGGGGTAGGCATCGAATTTCGATACCTCATTTAACTTGCAAAAATCATTACAAAACCGGATAGTCCCATTGGGCTTGGGTACCAGCACAATAGGACTAGCCCACTCACTCCGGGACTCCTCAATAACTCCGAGTGCCAGCATTTTCTTTACTTCCTGGGCAATGGCTTGTCTCCAAGCCTCAGGAATTTGATACGGTTTTAACCATACTCGTATCTGAGGGTCGGTGACAATGTCATGTTTAATTAGGTGAGTACGGCCACGTAGTTCTGAAAAAATTCTGCGTTTCTCTGTACGAACTCCCTGGTTTCTTGTGTTTGGGTCTTGGATAGCGTGTCTGCAATACCCACCTCTGGTGGTACTATCTGGGGGTCACTTACCTCAGATGTTGGTGCCACTCGAGGCCCACTATCAAGGGTAGTCTCCGCTACCAGACTCTCTCTGTCCCGCCAGGACTTAAGCAAGTTTATGTGGTAGATTTGTTGGGGTTTTCTCTTGTCTGGTTGGTGTACCTTATAATTCACTTCACCTATTCTTTCCAGCACCTCGTATGGCTGCTGCCATTTTGCAAGAAATTTATTTTCTACAGTAGGTACCAACACTAACACCCGATCCCCAGGTTGAAAAACTCTTGTTTTAGCCGCCCGGTTGTACACCCTGCTTTGGGCGCGTTGTGTGCGCTCCAAACATTCTTTGACTATTGGCATAACTGCCGCAATTCTGACTTGCATGAGTGTTATATGTTCAACTACACTGCAGTAAGGAGTCACCTCTTGCTCCCAAGTCTCCTTGGCAATATCCAACAGGCCTCTGGGACACCGCCCATAAACCAATTCAAAAGGTGAAAAGCCCGTGGAGGATTGGGGTACTTCTCGTATGGCGAACAAGAGATATGGCAGGAGAGCATCCCAATCCCTCCCGTCCTTATCCACCACCCTTTTCAACATCCCCTTTAGGGTTTTATTAAAGCGCTCAACCAGACCGTCAGTCTGAGGGTGATACACTGAGGTACGCAGGTGGGAGATTTTTAGTAATTTACATAGTTCTTTGAGTATATGAGACATAAAGGGGGTTCCCTGATCAGTATGTATCTCTTTTGGAATGCCTGTGCGAGAAAACATGTTAAAAAGCTCCTTTGAAATTGCTTTTGCATTGGCATTCCGTAAGGGTAAAGCCTCCGGATAATGAGTGGCGTAGACCAGTACCACCAAAATGTATTGATGACCCCTGGCAGATTTAACTAATGGACCAACTATATCCATTGCTATCCTCTCAAAGGGCACCTCTCTTATTGGCAAGGGTACCAGGGTGCTTCTAAAATGTGTCATAGGCGCAGTCAACTGGCATGTAGGACAGGACTGACAGTACTGAGTTACATCTCCCACCAGACCCGGCCAAAAGAAACATTGCATAATACGGTCTTTTGTCTTTTCTCCAGCCAGGTGGCCCCCCAAGGGATGTTTATGTGCCAGCTCTAAAACCACCTGACAAAAGGATTTGGGTACCATTAGCTGTTCCACCACCACTCCTCACATCTTGTCAATGTGGTACAGCATGCCCTGTTGCACTGCCACATGTGGAAACTCATTTTGAGCCCCTGGGTACACTGGGTCTCCCTCAGATACCTTCACATTTTCCCCATACTTTTGTTAAAGTAGGATCTTGTAATTGAGCGGTCCCGGAATTATCACAGGCCACCTCAAGACCTGGCATCTCTATAACATCCTCTAGCATGTCCGCCTCACCTGCAAACATAGCCAGAGGAGAGTCTACAGATTCTGGAGCTACCCCTGTGGTGGGTCCCCCATCATCTTGCTCCAGTGGCTCAGGGGCAAGCCCCAGGGTATCGTTCACCAGTTTTTCTTCAACCGGGGTGTTCACGCCATTTTTAATGTTGCACAAGTCCCAGAATAAGGGAAAGTTTCTCCCCAGGATTACACTATGCAACATAGTCTTTACGATCACCCCCTGATGTCTTTTGGCCTCCAAGGGCGTGGCAAGAGTTACCCAGGCTGTGGGGTAGTTTTTAGTATCGCCATGTATGAAACTAATGCACACAGCTGAATCTGTTATTGCTCCAGGGTCCACCAAGCTAGCATGTACCAAAGTTACTTGACTGCCAGAGTCTAAGATGGCATTCACACTATAGCCGTTGACCTCAATGCAACACACATGTTGTTCATTTCCCATGAGGATCTCCGCAGCACAAACTGACTGTACATATAATGACAGACACCTTGTAGTGTTACAGTCCATCGGCTCTATAGTTAATGGGCAGTTAGCAGCTACGTGGCCGAACCCACGACATCGCCAACACTGAATAGGCCCTTGCTTCCCAGTTGGGGACCTCAGTCTGGGCCTGTTGACTTGCTGAGAAATCACATTGCTAACATAGTCCTTTGTGAACCTGCTACCCCTAGTTGCAACATTCTCTTCTTTGAAAAAGGAGTAGTTTTAGCAGGACTTTCAGCCGATTTCCTAGAACCCCAGCAAGGTGAAAGCATCCCCTGGAGTAGGCTTTCAGAAGCGCTGTAACGCTTGACCATATTCACCAACTGGTCAGCGCTAGTTGGGTCACCCTCTCCGACCCACCTCTGGATCTTAGCCGGTAAGGATCCAGGTACTTGTCTAGGACAACACGTTCCAACATCTGTGCGGGCGTCAAAGTTTCTGGTTGCAGCCATTTTTTCACCAGATGGATGAGGTCATGCATTTGTGAACAAGCTGGCTGATGTGCCACAAAAGTCCATAGATGTACCCTCTGTGCCCGTACATATGTGTTTACTCCCAGCCTTGCCAGGATTTCGCCTTTTAGTTTAATATAGTCCATAGCATCAGCTGCACTTAGATCATAATATGCCTTTTGCGGATCTCCGATCAAGAATGGAGCGACCACTTCAGCCCATTTGTCAACCGGTAGGCGCTCACGTTCTGCAATACGTTCAAACACTGCCAGATATGCTTCCACATCATTATCAGCAGTCATTTTAAGTAAAGTCTTTTGTACAGCTTTCTGCGCACTGGCAGGGCTTTGTGCACGGTCATCCGCATCTCTCGGCTGCCAATCCAAGGCCTCCTTTATTGCATTTAACTGCTCTTGTTGCATTTGGTGCTGCTGCTCCAGCGCCTTCTGGAGGTAAGTATTGGTCTGTTGTTGGTCAATGTTGGCCTGCACCAACTGTTTCAGCAGCTCCTCCATATTGCTGGTCTCTTGGCTCTTCAGCAGCACAGGAGCTTTCAGCCAGGACATTAACAAGAGACAATGCCTATAGAATGGTTATCTGCAGTCACAGTCCAATAGTCACTAATGCCCACATTCGAGACACCATTTGTGAGACAGGGGATATAGCTCAGCTGGGACCTTTGCTTTGGTCCAAGCAAGTGGCTATGGATTCACAGATGACAGCGGCAGACTGGCAGGTTCCACACAGATACGGCCACTGCCGTGTTTATTGTGTACACTTATCTCTCAGTGATACACATGTAAAAACAGGAAAATAAATGTCTAAGGCCGTCTGGCCACTAACTAACAACAGAATGCTAACTACAAAATAAACCTATGTAACAAACAAAACAGTATTCTCTTACTGAGTCGGTTCCTCAGCACAGCAAGCGGAGGTATGGAGTCTCAGCACTAGCAGCCATGAGCCTGGACTGCTCTCCTCAGCAGTCTCCTTGTTCTGAATGCCTCCTGATTATTTCAGCTGATCCAGTGAGGAATCAAAACCTGGATTGAATGTGGAGAAGGGAGCAACCTAGTCCCACTGCCATACCTACTGATTGCTCTTCAGTGACTAACTTATTGCTGAGCCAGATTTAACTTTCCAAGCTTTTCCCAGGCCATTTGCATGGGCTGACTGCTCCACAGTCAGTACATGGAGGCATATGAAATGATCCGAGGGGAAACATACCTGTTCTCTAGTACTTCTCCCCTCGGCATCTCACTATATATATATATATATATATATATATATATATATATATATATAATGTGTGTATATATATATATATATATATATATATATATGCTGTATATGTAAAATATATTACTGAAATAAATTAACTTTTTGATGATACTTTAATTTATTGAGATGAACTTGTATGTTTGAAACTTTGCCTGCTCGTATTCAAGCACTGTCAGTCACTTCTTGGTATGGTGTGTAGTATTAAAGGATTTTCTACAAGTTTTGAATATTAGTACTAAGGGAACTTTTCTCCAGTTGGAAAGGATGACTTTCTGTCTATCTGTCATCTCAACTGGCTGCTGCACATTATCTCTTGGCTTAGCAGCCACAGACCGAATGCACAAAATATCACCGCACCAGACCAGATATTACCACCACGTAGTGACTGAATAGTACCACATACAAATGACAAATATCGCCACACCATGACCGAATGACATATCTCCACCACATAGTGACTTAATAATACCACATAAAAGGGAGAAATACCACCACACTGTGATCAGACCACATATTGCCACCACATTGTGACCCAATAATACCACATACAAAGGACAAATACCACTGAACCATGACCAGACCACATATTACCAACACATAGTGACTGAATAATAGCACATACAAGAGAAAAATACCACTGCACAATGACCAGACCGCATATTACCACCACATCATGAGAATATACTACAATACTGATTATTAATAAAAACACAATACTAATAATATTAATATTATCATCACTACAATTATACACAGGGGCTCTCTATATTGTTTATAGTGTATAGGTAATACAGTGATCACTGGTCACATGATACACAGGAGCTCTGTCAGTGTACAGGTAATACAGTTATCAGCAGTGACATTATACACAGAGCTCTGTATATAGTGTAAATGTATGGTTAATACACTGACTTACCACTGACGTCTCTAGTAGAAGTTATTAATCTTAACTTTTCCACTTTCAGCTGGCACAGACTGCTACCACTTCTTTCAGCCACAACTCGTCTCAGAAAACAGAAAATAGCCCACAGTTACAGTATATCAAAAATGTGAGTACACCTGTCACATATTTGTAAAGTTTATTACTTCTTTTCATTGGACAACACTGAGGATATGACAATTGGATACAATGTAAAGTAGTCGGTTTCTAGCTTGTATAACAGTGTGAATTTGGTGTGTCCTATAAAATAACTCAAAAGTATGGTATTTTTCGTTTTATAAGATGCACCGGATTATAAGATGCACCCCAAATTTAGAGATAAAAAAGGTATTAAACATATGGTCTCCGTTTTATAATCCGGTGGTGTCTTACTGGAGGAGGGCGACAGCAGTGGTGGAGCGGTGGTCACAGGAGGCAGGGGCAGTGCTGGAGTACAGCGATGCTGTGGGTGGTGCACAGTGAGCCAGGATGCTCGCTGCGGGCTGCAGCACTGTGCTCAGGAAGCAGAAACTGCTCTGTGCTGGTGCAGCGGGCGCTGTTCTGTGCTGGGGCGGCCGGCACTGCTCTGTCCTGGTGCTTTCTGTGGGCGGCGAGGCCCTTCTGAAGATGTCAGCGGTTTAGGCTTCAAAGAAATGGTGGCTGGAGTCGGCGCATGATCAGCTGAGAGCTTGAGCCGAGAGCTGGATCTGCGCATGTGTCGACTCTGGGTGCCTTTATTTGAAGAACTTACCACTGACATCTTCAGAATGGCCCATGCCTTGTTGCTCGCCCACCGCACAAAGCCTCCCTGTCTGCCCGCCGCACAGAGCCTCACCGCCCACTGCACAAAGCTGCGACACCCACCACACAGATCCACACAGAGCAGCACCGCAGAGAGCAGCGCCCGCTGCACAGCGCACAGTTGGCCTGCCTCCTGTGACCCCTCTCTAGCACCCCCCGGTAAGCTACATTCGGACCATTTAATGTGCTTGCTTTTTTCCTCAATACTTATTTACTCTAATGATAATACAAGTTATATTTTAGTTAGTCTTTAGTTAGGGGTCTATTCACAATTTGGTACTCTAAAATAACCCAACACACATTAATGTCTAATCCGCATGCAACAAAAGTGAGTACACCCCTAAGTGAAAATGGCCAATATACACCAAAAGTGTCATTATTTTATGTGGCTAATATTATTTTCAAGCACTGCCTTAACTTTCTTGGGCATGGAGTTCACTAGAGCAACACAGAAGCTACTGGAATCCTCTCCCGCTTCTCCATGATGATATCACGGAGCTGTTGGATGTTAGCAACTTTACGCTTCTCCACCCTCTGTTTAAGGATGCCCCACTCATGATCAATAATGTTTGGGTCTGGAGACATGCTTGGCCATTCCAGCACCTTTACATTCAGTTTCTTTAGGAAGGCAGTGATTGTCTTGGAGGTGTGTTTGGGGTCATTATTATGTTGGAATACTGTACTTTAGGCCAGTTTCCGAAGTAAGGGGGTCATCCTCTACTTCAATATGTTACAGTATATATTGGCATTCATGGTTCCCTCAAACTTTAGCTCCCAAAAGCCAGCAACACTCATGCAGCCTCAAACCATGATACTCCCATCTGTTTGCTGCAACACATGGTTGACACCATCTGAACCAAATACGTTAATCTTGGTCTCATCAGATGACAGGACATGGTTCCAGTAATCCATGTTGTTAGTCTGCTTGTCTTCAGCAAACTGTATGAGGCTTTGATCTTTAGAAGAGGCTTCCCTCTGGGACTACAGCCATTAGACCAATTTGATGCAGTGTGGGGTGTATGGTCTGAGCACTGACAGGCTGACCCCTCACCCCTTTAACCTATGCAGCAATGCTTACATCACTCTTATGTCTATTTTGAAAAGACAACCTCTGCATATGACGCTGAACACATGCACTCAATTCTTTGGTCGGCCATGGCTAGGCCAGTTCTTAGAGGGATCGGTCTTTTTATACCGCTATATAGTCTTGGCCACCGTTCTGTAGCTCAGTTTCAGGGTGTTGACAATCTTCTTTTAGCCTAGGTCATATTTATGTAGGGTAATAATTATTTTTCTCAGATCTTCAGTGAATTCTTTTTCCAGGAGGTGCCATGTTGAACTCCCAGGGACCAGTATGAGACAGTGTCTGAACGATAAAATTAAATGTAACACACATGCTCCCCATTTACACCTGAGACCTTGTAACACTAATGGGTGATTGGGCACATTTTGGCTCTTTTAACTTATGGGATTATTCACTTTTGTTGCTTATGGTTTAGACATTGATGACTGTGTGTTGCGTTATTTAGAAGGCACACCAAATGTACACTGTTATACAAGCTGTACACTGACTGCTTTACATTTATATCAAAGTGTCATATCTTTAGTGTTGTTCCATAAAAAAGATATAACATTTTTTTTTACAAAAATGTGAGGGATGTACTCGCTTTTGTGATACATTGTATCTGTTAGGGCCAGATGGATGGGCAGACCCGGGAGGTGGATCCTCTGGACCGAACTCCCCGAAGAGGGAACGGAGTCCGGTAGCCGGAGCAATTTAGGTAGCAGAACAGTCCGTGCACTTAGAAAACAATGGAGAAGTCCCTGGGACCACGGGGTCACTGATGGTGGTCCGGGTGACGGAGCTCAGGTTCGGAAGCCGGGATGATGTCAGGCGGGGTCCGGAACCGTTGGAGCGAGATGGCGGGTCACCGCAGGGAACCGGGATGGTACGGACTGTCAGGATGGTAGATAGGCAGCGTTCGGGGTTTGAGATACAGCAGGACCGGATGGCAATGCAGGATCGGCTCTAAAAGAGAGAGAGGTAAGTATCTCACAAGAACACAAGGAGACCTGACTCCTAGCTTGGGAAACACGAAGAACAGGCCCCGCCCCCTTGGACATTAATCCCCTTTATACCCTGTACCTGTGTGCATCATTTCCTGTCAGTGGACACTGGCCCTTTAAGAAAGGGTCAGTGACCGCGCGCGCGCCCTAATGCGCATGCGCGCGACCCGGGTGCCAGAAGCCAGGGCAGGAAGCTGAGAGGAGGAAGCAGCAGAGCCGGCCAGGGGCTGGGAAGCCGACGGGCGCCGGGAGCGGGGACCAGGAGGCCTGGGAAGCGCGGCTAATGGAGGCTGGAGAGCGGGGAGCATGGCAGGTGAGCCGGGGAGCGGAGCAGAGGACCCAGGGAGCGTGACAGTACCCCCCCCCACGCCCCCCTCCCCGCAACCGGGACAGGAAGGCACAGATCAGCGGAGTACCCACATTCTCCTTGGGCTCCCAGGACCTATCCTCAGGACCATACCCTGCCCAGTCCACCAGGAAGAACTGTCGGCCTCGTACGGTCTTCATGGCCACGATATACCTTACCGCATAGATGTCGTCCTCAGCAATAGGAGGAGGAGCCGGACTGGCAGCAGCGGAGAAGGGACCAAGGACAACCGGCTTGAGCAGGGAGACGTGGAAGGAGTTGGGTATCCTCATCGTGGCCGGAAGCTGCAGTTTGTAGGAGACCTCATTGATCTTGCCGATGACTTTAAACGGTCCGATGTAGCGAGGTCCCAGCTTGTAGGATGGTAACTTCAATCGGACGTACTTGGAAGCAAGCCAGACGAGATCTCCCGGAGAGAAACATGGAGGATCCAGACGTCTCTTGTCCGCGTGTCTCTTCATCCGCAGGGATGCACGTGCAAGGGACGCCTTAACTGAGTCCCAAATGGTTGTAAAGTCACGGAGTACTGCATCAGCAGCAGGGATATCCGAGGAAGAGGATACAGGCAATGGGACAGACGGCTGAAGTCCGTAGACGACATGGAAGGGAGAACAGGAGGAGGACTCACTGACGTGGTGATTATGGGAGAATTCAGCCCAAGGAAGAAGTGTGGACCAATCGTCATGATGGGCGTTGACGTAGTGACGTAAGAAAGAGGTCAATATCTGATTGACCCGTTCCACTTGGCCGTTCGACTGAGGATGGTAGGCAGAAGAAAAGTCCAGCGTTACTCCCAGATGTTTACAGAGAGCCCTCCAGAAGCGGGAGGTGAACTGAGTTCCTCTGTCGGACACAATGTGTGATGGAAAGCCGTGCAAGCGGAAGATGTGATGTATATAGGCGTCCGCGAGTTCCTGGGCAGCGGGCAGTCCAGCCATAGGGACGAAATGGGCCATTTTAGAGAACCGATCCACCACGACCCATATGACTGTGTGTCCGGAGGACAATGGCAAGTCCGTAATAAAGTCCATCGCAATGTGTTGCCAGGGAACTGAGGGTATGGGCAGAGGCAGTAGACGGCCATATGGCAGGTGTTTGGGCGTCTTGTTCCTGGCACAAGAAGAGCAAGCAGAGACAAAAGAGGCGACGTCCGTGCGAAGGGATGGCCACCAGTAATGACGTACAATCGCACTCCATGTTCTCTTCTGGCCAGCATGACCGGCTGTTTTCGAGGCATGGCCCCAGTGTAGCACTTTATGCCTGTCTGTCTCAGAGACATAGGTCTTCCCGGGCGGTATCTGGGCCAGGGTGACAGGAGCCACCGGAATAATCTTACTTGGACAGACGATGGGTTGAGATGTCTCCTCTTCCTGCTCCATGGGCATGAAAGACCTAGACAAGGCATCAGCGCGTACATTCTTGTCCGCTGGTCGGAAATGGAGCTGGAAATCGAACCGGGCAAAGAACAAGGACCACCTGGCTTGCCGGGGGTTCAGTCGCTGAGCGGACCGCAGGTATTCGAGGTTTTTGTGGTCCGTGTAAATAATGACGGGGTACACTGCTCCTTCCAGAAGATAGCGCCATTCCTCCAGAGCCAGTTTGACTGCCAATAGCTCTCGATCACCGATGGTGTAATTGCGTTCAGGGGCGGAGAAGCTCTTGGAGAAGAAACCGCAAGTCACCATCTTCCCGGAGGAGGACTTCTGCATGAGCACTGCTCCGGCTCCTGAGGAGGAGGCATCCACCTCCAAGGTGAACTGGCGGTTTAACTCTGGACGGTGGAGTACAGGAGAGGAGGCAAAGGCTCGCTTTAGAGAGCCAAACGCGGCGTCGGCCGCAGGTGACCAGTCCTTTGGATTAGCCCCCTTCTTGGTCAAGGCAGAGAGAGGAGCAGTCAGAGCAGAGAAGTGAGGAATGAACTGACGGTAATAATTGGCGAATCCCAGAAAACGTTGGATTGCCTTCAGTCCAGAAGGAGGAGGCCAGTTGAGAATGGCAGAGACCTTCTTTGGGTCCATCTGCAGTCCGGTCTCGGTGATGAGGTAACCCAGGAAGGGGAGAGAAGACTGTTCGAAGACACACTTCTCGTACTTGGCGTACAGACGATTCTCTCTCAGTCTTTGTAGAACCAGTTGCACGTTCTCTCAGTGGGTCTGGAGGTCCGGAGAGAAGACAAGGATGTCATCCAGGTATACCACCAGACAGACGTAGAGAAGGTCCCGGAACACGTCGTTCACTAGTTCTTGGAAGACGGCTGGTGCGTTATACAGGCCGAAGGGCATCACGCAGTATTCATAGTGCCCATCGCGAGTGTTGAACGCGGTCTTCCATTCGTCCCCCGAGCGAATACGGACCAGGTTGTAGGCACCCCGAAGATCCAACTTGGTGAAGACACGAGCTCCTCTGAGCCGATCAAACAATTCGGGGATGAGCGGCAGGGGGTACTTGTTTTTTACGGTTATTTGGTTCAATCCCCGGTAGTCTATGCATGGTCGTAGGTCGCCCTCTTTCTTCTTTACGAAGAAGAAGCCAGCTCCAGCAGGAGAGGAGGATCTCCGAATGAATCCCCTAGCCAGGCTCTCTGTGATGTATGTAGACATGGCCCTTGTTTCGGCTGGAGACAATGGATATATCCTTCCTCGAGGTGGTGTAGTTCCCGGGAGCAGGTCAATGGCACAATCGTAAGGACGATGTGGCGGAAGTACCTCTGACTCCTTCTTATCAAAGACGTCCACGAAGGACCAATAGGCTGAGGGTAGTCCCGGTAGGGTCTCTGGAACCGGAGGTCGCCGGATGGGTTTTATGGTCTTCAGACAGGTGTCATGGCAAGAAGACCCCCATCGAGTGATATCGCCAGTGCCCCAGCTGACTGAAGGTTCGTGTGTCCGCAACCAAGGAAGGCCCAGCAGGATTTGATGTGACATATGAGGGAGGACGTAGAGAGCGATGTTCTCGGTGTGCAGAGCACCGATACGCAGTTCAAGCGGCTTGGTGATCCAGGAGATGGTGTCAGAGAGGGGTCTCCCATCCACAGAGGCAATCACAAGAGGTTTGGCGAGTGGAGTAACAGGCACCTGGTATTTGTCCACCGTGGCCTGCTGGATGAAATTGCCTGCTGCCCCAGAATCGAGGTACGCCTCAGCCGTAAACCGCGTCTCTCCCGTTGTCACTTGCACAGTCCATGTAACCGGGTCTGAGAGAGTCCCAGCACCTAGGGTGGCCTCTCCTACCAACCCTAGGCTTTGGAATTTCCCGGCCTCTCTGGACAGGCGCGTAGCAGGTGTGTGCCCTCTCCGCAGTAGAAGCAGAGACCCTTGGCGAGTCGCTCTGCTCGACGTTGTTCAGACTGTCGCACACGGTCGATCTGCATGGGCTCATGGACAGAGGCACCAGAGGTCGTTGACTGGAGTATGGCGGGCTTCTGTGGAGGAGAGGCATGCCATACCGGACGTCTCTCACGGGACACCTCTTTGGACCGCTCCTGAAAGCGAATGTCCACTCGAGTCGCTAGGGTAATCAGGGCGTCCAGGGTGGACGGTACGTCACGTCCAGCCAGCTCATCTTTGATTCGACCCGAGAGTCCTTCCCAGAAGGCGGCGGTTAGGGCCTCGTTATTCCACCCGAGTTCCGAGGCCAAGGTGCGGAAACGGATGGCGTATTGACCCACCGTCAGAGTTCCTTGACGTAACCGGAGAAGAGATGAAGCAGACGTGGAGGCGTGTCCTGGCTCGTCAAAGGTGCCGCGAAAGGCCTGCAGGAACTCTTGGAGGTTCTTGGTCATAGGGTCCTCCTTCTCCCACAAGGGGTTCATCCACGCCAGCGCCTCGCCCTCTAGGTGAGACATTATGAAGGCGACCTTGGCTTGGTCGGAGGCAAACAAATGCGGCAGCTGCGTGAAATGAAGGGAGCATTGGTTTATAAACCCCCTGCAGGTCTTGGGATCTCCGGCGTACCGGGGTGGTGAAGCCAAACGAAGTCTGGAAGCATCCGAAGAGGCTGCCACGGGAGCGGGGGCCGTGGATTGACTAGTGGAGACCCGGGGCGCTGAAGATTAGAGATGAGCGAACCGGTCCCGGTTCGGCTCGAGGCGGTTCGCCGAACGGGGGGTCTGGCTCGAGTTCGGCTCGTCGAACGTTCGACGAACCGAACTCGAGCCCATAGGAAACAATGGCAGGCAATCACAAACACAGTAAAACACCTAGAAAACACCCTGAAAGGTGTCCAAAAGGTGACAAACAACTCACAACATAACACAAACACATGGGAAAGTGACAAGGACATATACTCATGTGAAAACAAAACAGCTGGACAAGGAAAAAGAGGGAGACACACAGATATATGAGTATATGCAAAGAAACATCGATTCCATTATTGTGCAACTTGAGCCCTGCTCATTTTAGGCTTCCAATCTGGATAAATTGCCTGAGCTCGCCACGTACGCCTTGAGGATCTTGTCGTGTCCTGCAGCCAGCGTTCTCTCGGAACCTGTCTTCAGTGCTGCTGGGGGTCTGCTGGCAGATAAGCACACGTGTCTGTCCACTGACAATGTGGACCTGGCTCTCAGAGGACTTTTCTTCCCCTGGGTCAGCCAGGGGAGGCGAAAGGCACGCGTATTTTTGAGAGTGCTTCATGCAAAGCATCTTTTTCTTTGTCAAAAGGGGGGGTCAACCGATGCCAGTCAAGTGGGGTGTGTGTGGCCCAGTTAGTGGCAACGAGGGAGACTGTGGTTGGAGTCCCCTCGCTGTGTCTCTAAAAGAACCAAGATGAACAAGTCATGGCTCTCAGAGGACTTTTCTTCCCCTGGGTCAGCCAGGGGACGGGAAAGGCACGCGTATTTTTGAGAGTGCTTCATGCAAAGCATCTTTTTCTTTGTCAAAAGGGGGGGTCAACCGATGCCAGTCAAGTGGGGTGTGTGTGGCCCAGTTAGTGGCAACGAGGGAGACTGTGGTTGGAGTCCCCTCGCTGTGTCTCTAAAAGAACCAAGATGAACAAGTCATGGCTCTCAGAGGACTTTTCTTCCCCTGGGTCAGCCAGGGGACGGGAAAGGCACGCGTATTTTTGAGAGTGCTTCATGCAAAGCATCTTTTTCTTTGTCAAAAGGGGGGGTCAACCGATGCCAGTCAAGTGGGGTGTGTGTGGCCCAGTTAGTGGCAACGAGGGAGACTGTGGTTGGAGTCCCCTCGCTGTGTCTCTAAAAGAACCAAGATGAACAAGTCATGGCTCTCAGAGGACTTTTCTTCCCCTGGGTCAGCCAGGGGACGGGAAAGGCACGCGTATTTTTGAGAGTGCTTCATGCAAAGCATCTTTTTCTTTGTCAAAAGGGGGGGTCAACCGATGCCAGTCAAGTGGGGTGTGTGTGGCCCAGTTAGTGGCAACGAGGGAGACTGTGGTTGGAGTCCCCTCGCTGTGTCTCTAAAAGAACCAAGATGAACAAGTCATGGCTCTCAGAGGACTTTTCTTCCCCTGGGTCAGCCAGGGGACGGGAAAGGCACGCGTATTTTTGAGAGTGCTTCATGCAAAGCATCTTTTTCTTTTTCAAAAGGGGGCTCAACCGATGCCAGTCAAGTGGGGTGTGTGTGGCCCAGTTAGTGGCAACGAGGGAGACTGTGGTTGGAGTCCCCTCGCTGTGTCTCTAAAAGAACCAAGATGAACAAGTCATGGCTCTCAGAGGACTTTTCTTCCCCTGGGTCAGCCAGGGGACGGGAAAGGCACGCGTATTTTTGAGAGTGCTTCATGCAAAGCATCTTTTTCTTTTTCAAAAGGGTGCTCAACCGATGCCAGTCAAGTGGGGTGTGTGTGGCCCAGTTAGTGGCAACGAGGGAGACTGTGGTTGGAGTCCCCTCGCTGTGTCTCTAAAAGAACCAAGATGAACAAGTCATGGCTCTCAGAGGACTTTTCTTCCCCTGGGTCAGCCAGGGGACGGGAAAGGCACGCGTATTTTTGAGAGTGCTTCATGCAAAGCATCTTTTTCTTTTTCAAAAGGGGGCTCAACCGATGCCAGTCAAGTGGGGTGTGTGTGGCCCAGTTAGTGGCAACGAGGGAGACTGTGGTTGGAGTCCCCTCGCTGTGTCTCTAAAAGAACCAAGATGAACAAGTCATGGCTCTCAGAGGACTTTTCTTCCCCTGGGTCAGCCAGGGGACGGGAAAGGCACGCGTATTTTTGAGAGTGCTTCATGCAAAGCATCTTTTTCTTTTTCAAAAGGGGGCTCAACCGATGCCAGTCAAGTGGGGTGTGTGTGGCCCAGTTAGTGGCAACGAGGGAGACTGTGGTTGGAGTCCCCTCGCTGTGTCTCTAAAAGAACCAAGATGAACAAGTCATGGCTCTCAGAGGACTTTTCTTCCCCTGGGTCAGCCAGGGGACGGGAAAGGCACGCGTATTTTTGAGAGTGCTTCATGCAAAGCATCTTTTTCTTTGTCAAAAGGGGGGGTCAACCGATGCCAGTCAAGTGGGGTGTGTGTGGCCCAGTTAGTGGCAACGAGGGAGACTGTGGTTGGAGTCCCCTCGCTGTGTCTCTAAAAGAACCAAGATGAACAAGTCATGGCTCTCAGAGGACTTTTCTTCCCCTGGGTCAGCCAGGGGACGGGAAAGGCACGCGTATTTTTGAGAGTGCTTCATGCAAAGCATCTTTTTCTTTGTCAAAAGGGGGGGTCAACCGATGCCAGTCAAGTGGGGTGTGTGTGGCCCAGTTAGTGGCAACGAGGGAGACTGTGGTTGGAGTCCCCTCGCTGTGTCTCTAAAAGAACCAAGATGAACAAGTCATGGCTCTCAGAGGACTTTTCTTCCCCTGGGTCAGCCAGGGGACGGGAAAGGCACGCGTATTTTTGAGAGTGCTTCATGCAAAGCATCTTTTTCTTTTTCAAAAGGGGGCTCAACCGATGCCAGTCAAGTGGGGTGTGTGTGGCCCAGTTAGTGGCAACGAGGGAGACTGTGGTTGGAGTCCCCTCGCTGTGTCTCTAAAAGAACCAAGATGAACAAGTCATGGCTCTCAGAGGACTTTTCTTCCCCTGGGTCAGCCAGGGGACGGGAAAGGCACGCGTATTTTTGAGAGTGCTTCATGCAAAGCATCTTTTTCTTTGTCAAAAGGGGGGGTCAACCGATGCCAGTCAAGTGGGGTGTGTGTGGCCCAGTTAGTGGCAACGAGGGAGACTGTGGTTGGAGTCCCCTCGCTGTGTCTCTAAAAGAACCAAGATGAACAAGTCATGGCTCTCAGAGGACTTTTCTTCCCCTGGGTCAGCCAGGGGACGGGAAAGGCACGCGTATTTTTGAGAGTGCTTCATGCAAAGCATCTTTTTCTTTGTCAAAAGGGGGGGTCAACCGATGCCAGTCAAGTGGGGTGTGTGTGGCCCAGTTAGTGGCAACGAGGGAGACTGTGGTTGGAGTCCCCTCGCTGTGTCTCTAAAAGAACCAAGATGAACAAGTCATGGCTCTCAGAGGACTTTTCTTCCCCTGGGTCAGCCAGGGGACGGGAAAGGCACGCGTATTTTTGAGAGTGCTTCATGCAAAGCATCTTTTTCTTTTTCAAAAGGGGGCTCAACCGATGCCAGTCAAGTGGGGTGTGTGTGGCCCAGTTAGTGGCAACGAGGGAGACTGTGGTTGGAGTCCCCTCGCTGTGTCTCTAAAAGAACCAAGATGAACAAGTCATGGCTCTCAGAGGACTTTTCTTCCCCTGGGTCAGCCAGGGGACGGGAAAGGCACGCGTATTTTTGAGAGTGCTTCATGCAAAGCATCTTTTTCTTTTTCAAAAGGGGGCTCAACCGATGCCAGTCAAGTGGGGTGTGTGTGGCCCAGTTAGTGGCAACGAGGGAGACTGTGGTTGGAGTCCCCTCGCTGTGTCTCTAAAAGAACCAAGATGAACAAGTCATGGCTCTCAGAGGACTTTTCTTCCCCTGGGTCAGCCAGGGGACGGGAAAGGCACGCGTATTTTTGAGAGTGCTTCATGCAAAGCATCTTTTTCTTTTTCAAAAGGGGGCTCAACCGATGCCAGTCAAGTGGGGTGTGTGTGGCCCAGTTAGTGGCAACGAGGGAGACTGTGGTTGGAGTCCCCTCGCTGTGTCTCTAAAAGAACCAAGATGAACAAGTCATGGCTCTCAGAGGACTTTTCTTCCCCTGGGTCAGCCAGGGGACGGGAAAGGCACGCGTATTTTTGAGAGTGCTTCATGCAAAGCATCTTTTTCTTTGTCAAAAGGGGGGGTCAACCGATGCCAGTCAAGTGGGGTGTGTGTGGCCCAGTTAGTGGCAACGAGGGAGACTGTGGTTGGAGTCCCCTCGCTGTGTCTCTAAAAGAACCAAGATGAACAAGTCATGGCTCTCAGAGGACTTTTCTTCCCCTGGGTCAGCCAGGGGACGGGAAAGGCACGCGTATTTTTGAGAGTGCTTCATGCAAAGCATCTTTTTCTTTTTCAAAAGGGGGCTCAACCGATGCCAGTCAAGTGGGGTGTGTGTGGCCCAGTTAGTGGCAACGAGGGAGACTGTGGTTGGAGTCCCCTCACTGTGTTTTACATGCTTTTAGAAGGGCATGAAATGGCTTGGAGGTTGACTTTCATCATATGCAAACTGTTGGCTACCAAAATGCTGCCTTTCCAACAACTGTGGTTATAGGCAATGAGGAACATACTGATGAAGATGAGACGCAGATACCCGATTGGGATGACAACTTAAATATTCGGTCAGGGCAAGAAGAAACTCGGTCTGAGGGGTAGGGGAGTGCAAACACAACAATTGATGATTAAGTTCTAGATCACACCTACTGTCAACCCACAGTCAGACACTCGAGGAGGTCAACAGAGGCGGTGGAGGAGGATGCAACCGACGTCGAAGTAACCTGGCGCCTTCCTGGACACAGTCGGAGCACTGGTAGCACGTCTACAACTGCATCCTCAGCCACCACTCTGCCTCTGAGCATTATTCGGGGTGGATCAACAGGTCGCATGGCCTCTAAGCCTTGCCTAGCCAGGTCCTTTTTTGACATAGAAAAAGATCGCCCAAATTATGTGATCTGTAAAATTTGTCATGGTTCTCTTAGTAGAGGTCAAAACCTCAGCAGTTTGACAACTTCTTCCATGAATCGTCACATGAATAAATATCATATGGCCCGATGGGAAGCTCACCGTGCTGCAATGCGGCCTAGCGGAGCGAACCATCCACCGCCTGCCCCTTCCAGTGCATCCGCGCGCTCGTCATCTTCTAGGACTGTGGGGACAGCTGTCACACCTGTTTTTCCACCCACAACTTCCACCACTGTAACCGCAACAGGCAGTTTGCTTGGTAGGTCGTCAGTTGGTTTGGAAGGGGAAACAAGTGAGTGTGTACAGCTCTCTCAGACATCGATAGCACCAACTTTGGATGAAGGCAACATCATGTCTCCGCCTGCACTTTCCTCACAAAGCTGCATTTTTCCAGGGACACCCGACTCAACACCGTCTACACACAGCAGCCAGATCTCTGTCCCTCAGATGTGGTCAAATAAAAGGCCACTTCCTGCGACCCATGACAAAGCGAAGAGGTTGACTCTATCCCTCTGTAAGCTGTTGACTACAGAAATGCTGCCTTTCCGCCTAGTGGACACACAGGATTTTACAGACCTTATGTCTGTCGCTGTGCCCCAGTACCAGATGCCCAATCACCACTGCTTCTCCAAGAAAAGCATGCCCGCGCTACACCGGCATGTCGCACACAACATCACCACTTCCTTGAGAAAATCTGTGTGCGACAGGGTGCATTTCAACACAGATACTTGGACCAGTAAGCATAGACAGGGTCATTACATGTCACTGACTGGGCACTGGCAAACTATGGTGAGAGATGGAGAAGGGTCTGCTGTACAAGTCTTGCCGTCCCCACGAGTTGTTTCAATCCTTGTTCTGTATGTAGAAGTTAATACACTGCTTCTGCCTCTTCAACCTCGTGTGGGTCCTCTACCTTTGCGCAAACCCTGTGTGGTCAGGCCACCCTTCCTTGCAACTGCGCACAAGGACTACCACACACCTCCTTACTATGCTGGCAGCAGAGCTCAATGCCATCAGGCGGTCAAAGTTTTACTTTGAAATGTATGGGAAATGTGAGTCACACCGCTATTACAGAGAATAGTAGTCAGGCAGGGTCAAAACATTAATTGAGGAACAGGAACAGAATGGGACGGCCAGGACTTAATCAGAAAACAAGCAGAGGTGAAATGCGTATCGGCCAACAAGGTACATAAACAGCAAGCAGGAAAAGTAGTCAGGTAACAAGCACACAAAATCATAAAACTGAACTGGGGGTAAAATTAACCAGAGGTTCATAGCTATGTCTGGCAGTGGTCTGCAGACAGGATGGGCATAAAAAAGGGTGTGGTGTCTTCCCATTGGTTGTAGCTGAATGATGGTATTTCATCTGTGAGATACCCACCAGCTACATTCAGCCAGAGATTCTGCATCTGTCAAGGTAATGCAGCCCAGTGGGTGAGCATAACCTGCGTCCACCTGCGCCGCTGGCATCGACTACTCTCCCATCATCAGCACTATTCATGAAAGGAACACGTTGTCACCTGGCGACCGGAGTACAAATTGACGGAGCGGACTCCGTTGGTGACTTAACAGCCGTGTGCGGCAATGATGCAAACCTGGCTGCGGGCCATCCTCAGGGCAATGTGACACACGTGCCTTTTATGGCTCACGTGTTGATCCGAATTCTCCAGCAATTTTTAAAACACCATCACGGCCTACATGGCCTTGTGCAGCGGGCACGCTCGCTATGTGCTCACTTCCATCGTGCGCACACAGCAGCTCAACAACTTTCATCACTCCGGAAGTCTTAGGGTCTGGCAGTTAAACGCCGGAAATGCGATGTTCCGACACGCAGGAATTGGAATCTGCACATGTTGCAGCGTGTGTGGCAGCACCGCAGAGCCCTGCTGAAATACGGTAAGACATATAGCCTGGGATAAGTTGATCCAGAGGTGGTGCAGATCACGCTGCTGGAGTGGTGTCAGATCAAGGACCTATGCACCCTGCTACACAGTTTTGAAATGTCGACGAAGATGTTTAGCACTGGCAATGTCATTCTCAGCGTGACAATTCTGGTCATCTACATGATGGAGCACACTGTAATTATTATTCGGAGTCAGGTGTTGGGACAAGAGGAAGGGGAGGAAGTACAGGAGGAGTCATATGCGGAAGGGATAACAAGATCTACGAGGTCCAGATGGTCAGCGGCACCTATGCGGCAGTCATGGTGAGGGAGAGGGATTAACAAGGGCGCATAGTATCAGCAAAAAGTGTTGATGAAAGTGCAGGAGCCCATGAAGAAATGGAGGACGAACTGGCGATGGGCATGGAAGACTCAGCAGATGAGTGAGAGCTTGCTCACATTTCGGTTGTGCGAGGTTGTGGGTAGAGGGCAGAGGAAGGATGCACGATTCTCACCTCTCTGCCACCAACACACCAAGGACTTGGTCCTCCTGGATGCACAAGACACATGAGCGCCTTCTTGCTGCACTACCTACATGACCCTCGGATTGTATGAATTTGAAGTAATCCTGAATACTGGGTTGCCACACTGTTAGATCCCCGGTACAAGACAAAATTTGGCGAACTAATTCCTGCCATAGAAATAGACGCACGTATACAGGAGTATCTGCAGAATGTGGTACGCAATCTTAGATCTACTTTTCCACTAAACACCAGTGCTGCACAGAGTGAATCTCAACACTTTGTCATGGATAGGAGGAAATGGTCTTTTACTTGTCCACATCGGAGGGACCGAGGGATGGCTGCTGTGCTGAGATGGCGTTGAGTACGGTGTCCCTGCACAGTTGCACTTTTGGTCATATCCCAAAATGAGTTGAAAAAGGACAGATGCTGTTGGAAAGGGGAACAGGTGTGTTGGAAAGGGGAAAAAAATTTTGGTCCGTGGATTTGGTGGTTAAACAACTGTAACATTTGCTGAAGAAACATCTGTTACAGTGGGACTGGCAGATTTGGATAAAGTGGTATATAATCTGTGACCGCTATATAACAAAAATTAATAAGAAAAGAAAGAGAAAGGTATATATCACCTTCAGCAGTCAGTGTCCACCGTGCTCCCAGTTGGAAAAGGAGAGGTTGGCAACTTGAAGGTTTGGTGGAGGATACAGAGCTGTGTGGCTATGAAACTAATAGTAGCCTGAACCGAGTTAGACGCCATTCGGATCTGGAGACTGTGAGCCCTGTTAGCGTCACAGGGTCCACATGCCCACCCAGCCCAGGAACTCCCTGTTAACAACACAGGGGCCATTGAGTACGCTGACCGTGTGCGTAGGGGCCACACCTGTGGACAGCAGGCGCATCAGCAGCAGCAGGCCTGTTAATGCCACTGGGCTGCACAAGCAGGACTGTTAGGACAGGAGCTGGTCTTAACCGTTCTGCGTTACCAACTGTGGTGGTGGCCTGCATCCACCACCCTATCCCTGCCTACCTCTGGCCTAAAGCCGCAATGGGTTCAACACATGGAGGTGTGCTCTTTCGGAGCATAATAGAAGACTGCGCACCTCCTTGTTGGCTCCAGCCCCTTTTATAACCTGGGTCCGCCCCAAACCAGGGTGAACCACAATGCACCTCCTGGAGACAAAAGCAGAGTGACACGTCATGAGTGGCATAACTAGCGTCCTATTTGGAAACGCAACTTCAATGATGACCTCATGGCTGCCATGACCCAAACACCTCACCAGTCATCGTCTGACCATCAATAATGCGGTGACAAGTCATAGGTGTGGGCCTCTGCAAGCCATTTGGGAGGACACCTGATGCCCTGTGGTCTATATGGGACCCCCACATCAGGGCCAGGGCCAAAGAGTTCATTACCGGACCTAGTCTCTGATGCAGGAAGTGCCTGAGCATGCTCAGTAGCATGAAATACAGTCTCTGAAAAAAGACTATCAGCTTTAGCATGGTGTCTAGGCACAAAACAGGACTTAGACCCGGCACAGAATGCAAGCACCTGTGCAAAGAGGCTTTTCACACTTAGTGTGGGAGCATGCGCTGTATCCCGAAATGAAGACTTAGCGTCAGGAATGGCACAGTCAGGCTGAGCATACTCACTAGGCGAAACACTGTAATTATGCTGCAGCTGGGGTACATCGGCACACGCATGCGCACTAGCTGCCTCTCCACACTTAGACGTGGAGGGGAAATTTGTCTTGGAGATGCTGTCTATGAACAGAAGGAAAAGCTAAAGGAAGCCTGACTTTCTATCCCTCCGAATTATGAAATGCAGCAATGAATTCCATGAGTTTGCTATAACATTAGCGTAGCTAAATGTGCATGAGGGTGTGATGTAGAGGTGCTAGAAATAGCTTGTCACCAGTGGGGCACTAATGGAATACAACAGCCAGTTCTATGATGCCACAAAATGGCAGTATTTTGTGCTATCATTATAGCTTATTAAAAACAGAGCACGAGGTTGTCATGCAGAGGTGCTGCACATAGATTTGCAGTAGTGTGAATAGACAAAAGTACAATAGCCACGTTTAGGATACAACTAGGTACAGTGAGTGTTTGCTAGTATAATGGCTGAGTTTAAAAAAGTTTGAGTGTGCAATGCAGGCAGACGTGCTGCAAATAACGTTCCAATACTGTGAATAGACAAAAGTACAATAGCCACGTTTAGGATACAACTAGGTACACTGAGTGTTTGCTACTATAAATGGCTGAGTTTAAAAAAGTTTGAGTGTGCAATGCAGGCAGACGTGCTGCAAATAACGTTCCAATACTGTGAATTGACAAAAGTACAATAGCCACGTTTAGGATACAACTAGGTACAGTGAGTGTTTGCTAGTATAATGGCTGAGTTTAAAAAAGTTTGAGTGTGCAATGCAGGCAGACGTGCTGCAAATAACGTTCCAATACTGTGAATAGACAAAAGTACAATAGCCACGTTTAGGATACAACTAGGTACAGTGAGTGTTTGCTAGTATAATGGCTGAGTTTAAAAAAGTTTGAGTGTGCAATGCAGGCAGACGTGCTGCAAATAACGTTCCAATACTGTGAATAGACAAAAGTACAATAGCCACGTTTAGGATACAACTAGGTACACTGAGTGTTTGCTACTATAAATGGCTGAGTTTAAAAAAGTTTGAGTGTGCAATGCAGGCAGACGTGCTGCAAATAACGTTCCAATACTGTGAATTGACAAAAGTACAATAGCCACGTTTAGGATACAACTAGGTACAGTGAGTGTTTGCTAGTATAATGGCTGAGTTTAAAAAAGTTTGAGTGTGCAATGCAGGCAGACGTGCTGCAAATAACGTTCCAATACTGTGAATTGACAAAAGTACAATAGCCACGTTTAGGATACAACTAGGTACAGTGAGTGTTTGCTAGTATAATGGCTGAGTTTAAAAAAGTTAGAGTGTGCAATGCAGGCAGACGTGCTGCAAATAACGTTCCAATACTGTGAATAGACAAAAGTACAATAGCCACGTTTAGGATACAACTAGGTACACTGAGTGTTTGCTACTATAAATGGCTGAGTTTAAAAAAGTTTGAGTGTGCAATGCAGGCAGACGTGCTGCAAATAACGTTCCAATACTGTGAATTGACAAAAGTACAATAGCCACGTTTAGGATACAACTAGGTACACTGAGTGTTTGCTAGTATAATGGCTGAGTTTAAAAAAGTTAGAGTGTGCAATGCAGGCAGACGTGCTGCAAATATCGTTCCAATACTGTGAATAGACAAAAGTAAAATAGCCACGTTTAGGATACAACTAGGTACACTGAGTGTTTGCTAGTATAATGGCTGAGTTTAAAAAAGTTAGAGTGTGCAATGCAGGCAGACGTGCTGCAAATAACGTTCCAATACTGTGAATAGACAAAAGTACAATAGCCACGTTTAGGATACAACTAGGTACACTGAGTGTTTGCTACTATAAATGGCTGAGTTTAAAAAAGTTTGAGTGTGCAATGCAGGCAGACGTGCTGCAAATAACGTTCCAATACTGTGAATTGACAAAAGTACAATAGCCACGTTTAGGATACAACTAGGTACACTGAGTGTTTGCTACTATAAATGGCTGAGTTTAAAAAAGTTTGAGTGTGCAATGCAGGCAGACGTGCTGCAAATAACGTTCCAATACTGTGAATTGACAAAAGTACAATAGCCACGTTTAGGATACAACTAGGTACAGTGAGTGTTTGCTAGTATAATGGCTGAGTTTAAAAAAGTTAGAGTGTGCAATGCAGGCAGACGTGCTGCAAATATCGTTCCAATACTGTGAATAGACAAAAGTACAATAGCCACGTTTAGGATACAACTAGGTACACTGAGTGTTTGCTACTATAAATGGCTGAGTTTAAAAAAGTTAGAGTGTGCAATGCAGGCAGACGTGCTGCAAATATCGTTCCAATACTGTGAATAGACAAAAGTACAATAGCCACGTTTAGGATACAACTAGGTACACTGAGTGTTTGCTAGTATAATGGCTTAGTAACAATGAGTTGTAGTGTGCAATGCAGGCAGACGTGCTCTGCAAATGTCTTTGCACTAGTGGGACTATAGCAAAGTCCAATAGCCACGTTTAGGATGCCACTAGGTACACTGAGTGTTTGCTAGTAAAATTGCTTAGTTTAAAAAAGTTGGAGTGTGCAATGCAGGCAGATGTGCTCTGCTAATATCTTTGCACTAGTGGGACTATAGCAAAGTCCAATAGCCACGTATAGGATGCCACTAGGTACACTGAGTGTTTGCTAGTATAATGGCTTAGTTAAAATGAGTTTGAGTGTGCAATGCAGGCAGACGCGCTATGCAAATGTCTTTGCACTAGTGGGACTATAGCAAAGTCCAATAGCCACGTATAGGATGCCACTAGGTACACTGAGTGTTTGCTAGTATAATGGCTTGGTTTTAATGAGTTGGAGTGTGCAATGCAGGCAGACGCGCTCTGCAAATGTCTTTGCACTAGTGGGACTATAGCAAAGTCCAATAGCCACGTATAGGATGCCACTAGGTACACTGAGTGTTTGCTAGTATAATGGCTTGGTTAGAATGAGTTGTAGTGTGCAATGCAGGCAGATGTGCTCTGCTAATGTCTTTGCACTAGTGGGACTATAGCAAAGTCCAATAGCCACGTATAGGATGCCACTAGGTACACTGAGTGTTTGCTAGTATAATGGCTGAGTTTAAAAAAGTTAGAGTGTGCAATGCAGGCAGACGTGCTGCAAATATCGTTCCAATACTGTGAATAGACAAAAGTACAATAGCCACGTTTAGGATACAACTAGGTACACTGAGTGTTTGCTACTATAAATGGCTGAGTTTAAAAAAGTTTGAGTGTGCAATGCAGGCAGACGTGCTGCAAATAACGTTCCAATACTGTGAATTGACAAAAGTACAATAGCCACGTTTAGGATACAACTAGGTACACTGAGTGTTTGCTACTATAAATGGCTGAGTTTAAAAAAGTTAGAGTGTGCAATGCAGGCAGACGTGCTGCAAATATCGTTCCAATACTGTGAATAGACAAAAGTACAATAGCCACGTTTAGGATACAACTAGGTACACTGAGTGTTTGCTAGTATAATGGCTTAGTAACAATGAGTTGTAGTGTGCAATGCAGGCAGACGTGCTCTGCAAATGTCTTTGCACTAGTGGGACTATAGCAAAGTCCAATAGCCACGTTTAGGATGCCACTAGGTACACTGAGTGTTTGCTAGTAAAATTGCTTAGTTTAAAAAAGTTGGAGTGTGCAATGCAGGCAGATGTGCTCTGCTAATATCTTTGCACTAGTGGGACTATAGCAAAGTCCAATAGCCACGTATAGGATGCCACTAGGTACACTGAGTGTTTGCTAGTATAATGGCTTAGTTAAAATGAGTTTGAGTGTGCAATGCAGGCAGACGCGCTATGCAAATGTCTTTGCACTAGTGGGACTATAGCAAAGTCCAATAGCCACGTATAGGATGCCACTAGGTACACTGAGTGTTTGCTAGTATAATGGCTTGGTTTTAATGAGTTGGAGTGTGCAATGCAGGCAGACGCGCTCTGCAAATGTCTTTGCACTAGTGGGACTATAGCAAAGTCCAATAGCCACGTATAGGATGCCACTAGGTACACTGAGTGTTTGCTAGTATAATGGCTTGGTTAGAATGAGTTGTAGTGTGCAATGCAGGCAGATGTGCTCTGCTAATGTCTTTGCACTAGTGGGACTATAGCAAAGTCCAATAGCCACGTATAGGATGCCACTAGGTACACTGAGTGTTTGCTAGTATAATGGCTTAGTTAAAATGAGTTTGAGTGTGCAATGCAGGCAGACGCGCTATGCAAATGTCTTTGCACTAGTGGGACTATAGCAAAGTCCAATAGCCACGTATAGGATGCCACTAGGTACACTGAGTGTTTGCTAGTATAATGGCTTGGTTAGAATGAGTTGTAGTGTGCAATGCAGGCAGATGTGCTCTGCTAATGTCTTTGCACTAGTGGGACTATAGCAAAGTCCAATAGCCACGTATAGGATGCCACTAGGTACACTGAGTGTTTGCTAGTATAATGGCTTAGTTAAAATGAGTTTGAGTGTGCAATGCCGGCAGACGCGCTATGCAAATGTCTTTGCACTAGTGGGACTATAGCAAAGTCCAATAGCCACGTATAGGATGCCACTAGGTACACTGAGTGTTTGCTAGTATAATGGCTTGGTTTTAATGAGTTGGAGTGTGCAATGCAGGCAGACGCGCTCTGCAAATGTCTTTGCACTAGTGGGACTATAGCAAAGTCCAATAGCCACGTATAGGATGCCACTAGGTACACTGAGTGTTTGCTAGTATAATGGCTTGGTTAGAATGAGTTGTAGTGTGCAATGCAGGCAGACGCGCTCTGCAAATGTCTTTGCACTAGTGGGACTATAGCAAAGTCCAATAGCCACGTATAGGATGCCACTAGGTACACTGAGTGTTTGCTAGTATAATGGCTTGGTTAGAATGAGTTGTAGTGTGCAATGCAGGCAGACGCGCTCTGCAAATGTCTTTGCACTAGTGGGACTATAGCAAAGTCCAATAGCCACGTATAGGATGCCACTAGGTACACTGAGTGTTTGCTAGTATAATGGCTTAGTTATCAGTTGGAGTGTGCAGAGGACAAGAGGGTACAGTGGCAGGATTGTGGTGCTCTGGGTAGAGGAATGGAAGCCTGCCTTTCTATTCCCTCCTAATGGTGAAATGCAGGTAGGAAATCCCTGACCTGGGCTACACAGACGCTGTTGCTGTTTGCAGGACCTGTCACCTATGGCTCTCTGACCCTGCCGGTTGGAGCCCTTAAAAGGACTGCTATAAAGTGCTCTCCCTAAGCTGTCTAACGCTGTGTATGCAGCGCATACAGCTGTATCGGCTATAGGACTCAGGAAGACGGAGCTGCGACAGTGATGTCTGACACCAAAGACGCAGAAGGCAGATAATGGCGTCCGTGAAGAAAATGTCCGGTTTTATAATGCAGGGACATGTGACATGCAGATCCTATCACACATGCCGTTGCTTCTCTGGCTCAAAGTCCACTTAGCTGTGTGTGTGTCTGGGATTGGCTGACATGCTGGCCCGCCCCACAAGACGCGCGCGCTTAGGGAAGGAAGACAAGAAAAAAAAAAAAAAAAAAATGGCGATCGCCATTATAGAAACAGCAGTGATCTGAAGGCGCTGTTCACGCACACTATACACTGAAATGTGATAATAGTTTGATTCACAGAGTGACTTACACTATTACAGCAGAAACCAAGCTATGATTTAGCTGTTTTTTGGCTGCTAGAACCGTTCTCGAACGTTTCTAGAACTACCGAGCTTTTGCAAAAAGCTCGAGTTCTAGTTCGATCTAGAACATGCCCCAAAATCACTCGAGCCGCGAACTGGAGAACCACGAACCACGAACCGCGCTCAACTCTACTGAAGATGTGACCGAGGCTTGTAGCGTGTTCAGGCGGGCGTCCACGGAAGTCATAAAGTTCAGCATGCGGGTCTGGACTTCACGCTGGCGTTGGAGTTCCTCTTGCAAGGCCGCTAGTGCTTCGGCGGGATCCATGGCCTGTTCTTACTGTTAGGGCCAGATGGATGGGCAGACCCGGGAGGTGGATCCTCTGGACCGAACTCCCCGAAGAGGGAACGGAGTCCGGTAGCCGGAGCACTTTAGGTAGCAGAACAGTCCGTGCACTTAGAACACAATGGAGAAGTCCCTGGGACCACGGGGTCACTGATGGTGGTCCGGGTGACGGAGCTCAGGTTCGGAAGCCGGGATGATGTCAGGCGGGGTCCGGAACCGTTGGAGCGAGATGGCGGGTCACCGCAGGGAACCGGGATGGTACGGACTGTCAGGATGGTAGATAGGCAGCGTTCGGGGTTTGAGATACAGCAGGACCGGATGGCAATGCAGGATCGGCTCTAAAAGAGAGAGAGGTAAGTATCTCACAAGAACACAAGGAGACCTGACTCCTAGCTTGGGAAACACGAAGAACAGGCCCCGCCCCCTTGGACATTAATCCCCTTTATACCCTGTACCTGTGTGCATCATTTCCTGTCAGTGGACACTGGCCCTTTAAGAAAGGGTCAGTGACCACGCGCGCGCCCTAATGCGCATGCGCGCGGCCCGGGTGCCAGAAGCCAGGGCAGGAAGCTGAGAGGAGGAAGCAGCAGAGCCGGCCAGGGGCTGGGAAGCCGACGGGCGCCGGGAGCGGGGACCAGGAGGCCTGGGAAGCGCGGCTAATGGAGGCTGGAGAGCGGGGAGCGTGTCAGGTGAGCCGGGGAGCGGAGCAGAGGACCCGGGGAGCGTGACAGTATCTATAGCTGATTGCTTCTAGTACAGATTCCTCACCTTTTCCATGATATCTACACTGTACTAGATGAAGAAAAGAGTGACATAGTGCAACCCTGCACATTAACTGAACCTCAATTTTGTTCCCTTCATGGAAAACAATATTCTCAAAAGTAAAATACATTATAATACAGCAGTAATAATGTCCCCTTATTGGCCCCTGCAACAATTATTTCCCCTAGTTGCCACCATAAACCAATAATCTATGTTCCTAATTTTGGCCCTCATACAGTAATTAGGTCACCCATTCTGACACCTTCCTGTAATAATGTCGCCCATCCTGTAATACTATGCTCTGTTCTGGCCCCTACCTGTAATAATGTACCTTATCCTAGGCCCGTATGTTACCTATCCTGGGTCCTTATGTCCCTCATCCTCTGTCCTCATGTAACCCATATTAGGCCCGTATTTCCCACATTCTGGACCCTTATGTCACCCATCAAGGCACAGGATGGTTGACACGAAGGCCCAGGATAAGTGATATGAAGGCAAAGAATGAGTGACATGAGGTCCCAAGATGAATGACATGAGGTCCCAGGATTGGTGACATGTAGGACATAAGGGCTCAGGATGGGGGACTATAAGGGCCAGGATGGGTGACATGAGGGTCTAGGTTGAATGACATGTGGACTCTGTATGGGCCCAGGATTGGTGACACATGAGGGGCTAGAAAGGGGGGACATCAGGGTCAGGATGGGTGACATGAGGGCCCAGGATGTGGAGACATAATGGCCAGGATGGGTGACATAATAGCTAGGATGGGTGACAAAAGAGCCAGGATTTGTTACATAATAGCTTAGAATGGGGGACATACGGTATGTCTCCCATTCTGAGCCATTATGACCTCCATCCTGGTCCCTTACGTGCTCCATCCTGGCCCTTATGTAACTTATCATGGGCCTTATATCTCTCATCCTGGCCCTTATGTCACTCATCATGACCCTTATTTCCCCCTTCTAGGGGCCTTATGTCACTCATTATGGGCCTCCTACCACTCATCATGTCTCTTATCTCACCCATCCCGCGGCCTTTATGTTCCCCATCCTGACCTTTATGTCACCCATCCTGCCCCTTATGTCACCCATCCTGAACCTTATGTCCTTAATCCTGGGCTCTTATGTCCCATGCCATGGGCCTTATGTCTCTTATCCTGGCCCTTATGTCCTCAATCATAGGCCCTTATGTCCTTCATCATAGGCCCTTATGTTCCTCATCATAGACATTATGTCTCCAATCCTGGCCTTTATGTTACCCATCCTGGCCCTTTTGTCCCCCATCCTGACCCTTCTGTCACCCATCCTGACCCTTATGTCCCTAATCCTGGGCTCTTATGTCCCTTATCATGGGCCTTATGTCCCTAATCCTGGCCCTTATGTCCTCAATCGTAGACCCTTATATCCTTCATCATGGGCCCTTATGTTCCTCATCATGGGCGTTATGTCCCCGATCTTGGCCCTTATTTCACCCATCCTGGACCTTATGTTATCCATCCTGACCCTTATGTCATTCATCCTGACCCTTATATCCACCATCTCAGTTACCTCTGTAACACACAAGCACAGAAAAATATATTCTTCTTACCTATTTGCTCATCCACAGTATCTTCTTCTATCCTCTTGTGCCATCAGAAGAGGCCAGCAGCTGGTCAGCTGACCTCAATGTGCACGTCAGCGTATGACGTCAATGCCATATGCCAGCAACATATGAGACGACTTCAGATGCAGGGCCTCTTTTAGGCGAGCCACCATTTTAACTATTGTAGTGCGGGAAGCTGGTGGCTTTTCACACTACAATACATGACAACTGAATGAGCATCCAAGGATGCACATTCATTTGAAACTGGTGTGTCTCTGATCTTTAGAACCGGATTGAGGCACTGCTTCATGCCCTTTCGGGAAACCAGTGGTCATTTGAACAACCGGTTTCACTAAACTGGAGATAACTGGCTTAGGGTACTTTCACACTTGCGTTGAACGATATCCGTTGCATTGCGTTGTGTAACGGATGCAACGGATGTGTTGCATATAGTGTCACAACGGATGCAACGGATGCTGCAAAACAACGGAATTCATTTTTTTGTTTTTTTTACAGTTTTACCAGCGGCAGACTATTGTGAACGATCAGCTGAGCGTTCCCAGTAGCCGGCCGCCGGGTGATCAGCTGATCGCTCCCTGCAGCCGGCCGCCGGGTGATCAACTGATCGTTCCCAGTAGCCGGCCGCCGGGTGATCAGCTGAGCGCTGTCACTTGCCGGCGCCCGGGCATGTCGGCGGGCGGGCGCTCAGCTGAGCGCTGTGACTTGCCGGCGGCCGGGCATGCTGGCGGCCGGTCGCTCAGCTGAGCGCTGTCGCTTGCCGACGGCCGGGCGCTCAGCTGAACATTCGGCCAGCGCAAGCCAAAATAGAGTTTGATTTAAAAAAAAAAAAAAAGAGCATGCGCAGTGAAATCCAGAGGATTCCGCTGCTCAAAATAACGTTACATGCTGTGTTCCTCCCGCTGGGCGGAAGCAACGGAGCGTCGCCCAGCGGAAGCAACGCAGGTCCTTTTGGTACAATCCGTCACCCATACAAGTCTATGGGAAACAGCGGAATCCGTTAACGGATTCCGCTGTTTTCCAAAAGGGCGGATTGTAACGGAAGGAAATAAACGCAAGTGTGAAAGTACCCTTAATCGTACCCTTGACCTCCTGGCTGGCAAACATATTGAAGAATATTTACACAAAAAGACACACATCTTTAACAAATCAGTGACTGAATCAACTCTTTTATTTGACAATTTCTAAAATTGTTAAAGTAGATGTAAAAACTGTAAGAAAAACATAATAAATGTAGTATATTAGAGTATTGATGTATTTGACTTAGCAAACATCTTCCCCCATCTTCTTGATATTCAGAGTGATATATTCATTTCTAGCTGATTGTGTTTAACTCATTTACTCTCTACTGTCATTTTGCATTGTTTCTATTATTTTAATGTTTATGTTTCTTTTAGAAACACTTCAAGAAACGTTAGGAAACAGATTGTGCTACTATGATTATTATGCAGTTGTGATTCGCATCCCACATGTATACAGTCAGAAAGACAATGATGCTATAGAACAGACGCTAGATTTCTAGATAGGATAATAGAGGAAAATTGTTGTGGGAAAGTTGCTGTAATTGGTCAGTTTGTCTGCGGTACAGTTGATCGCCTCATGGTTGCCTAAAACAACATTCCCTTAAGTTATAGTTGTATAGTACCAATTATCATGAATATACATTGGTTTTATGTATAACGTGTAAGAATGTCCCATTTGCAGGGTTATTTAAGACAATACACAGGATAAACGACATGAGGGAAGAGTAGAGGGGTAATGTACATTTTTATCTTAAGCTATGACTATAACCATGACCCTGTGACGAAATGATTGTACAGTAATGTGATCCAATGAATTTTTTGGGGTCCTTCTGTTGAGGTTTCAGTAATGTCGGCATCAAAAATAGAGAACTCTGGTACGACATTACTGCTATATGAAAAAATGAGATTTTTAGTTTATGTATTGGCCAATGCATGTAAGCTCGGAACCAATGGCAAGGTAATCTCAATAATCCGGATACCTAACTTAAATGACACTATCTAGGTTAAAAACATCCATGTCTGGGCAGCTAGGACTCCTGCTTTAAAGGTTATGAACACAGCCTGGTTTATAGGGCGGAGTGCTCAGTCAGAAAGAGACTGACTACAAATATTTAAAAAAAACTGACCCGCATCCAACAAGTGTGAATAGGTGCTACCTGAAAAATCATAGTCAATATAAGATGCATACAGCTGCACACTAAATGCCATCAATGTATAAGGGAATTCTGGTATTGCATTACTGCTATATGAAAAAATGAGATTTTTAGTTTATGTATTGGCCAATGCATGTAAGCCCGGAAACCAACGGCAAGATAATCTCAATAATCCGGGTACCTAACTTAAATGCCACTATCTAGGTTAAAAGTATACAGTGTATACATTGTTGGCTTTTTAGTGCGCAGCTGTATGCGCAGCTGTATGCATCTTATATTGATTATGTTTTTTCAGCTAGCACCTATTCACACTTGTTGAATTTGCCGGTCAGTTTTTTGGAAATATTGGCATAAATAATAGGGCTGCAGGCTGTGGCAAATTCTTGGTAACAAATTCAACAGAACCCAGCACACAAAAACGGTCGTTCCCATGTAATTGAACATTGTTTAAAAAAAGATAAAAAAAAATTAGGACCTGAAAAAATTAAGGTAGACATATACCTTAAGGCTGTGTGCACACAGTGCGTTTTCATCGCGTTTCTTAATGCCTTTTTCTGTGGTGCACTGTTATCACAAAACTGCATGTCTATCCTTATGCCAGCAAAGTCAATGAGAATCCTGAAGTTTTTTGCACATGTTGCTTTTTTCCCTTGCAGATTTGGTACAGGAATAAATCTGCAGCATGTCAATTCTTTCAATGTTTTTGCAGTGTTTTTCCACCTCAAAATCCATGGAAAACGCATGGAAAAGATGTATGGCAAAAACGTATCAAAAATGCACCAAAACGTGTCAAAAAGTGTCAAAACACAAGTGAAAAAAGATACAGATTTGGTGCAGATATTTCCACAACCAAATACTCAGTGTGCTCACATAGAGTAAGAAGACTGCCATTAAAGAGATGATAAAGATGACAACCACAACCCCTTGGTTACACAAAGGAAAGAGTGAAATATATTTCGAGAATGGAGAGGCACAGAAATTAAACATAAGCCGCTCCACATTTGGGAAAACAGGTGCAATTACACCAGGTAAAAAAAAGGTTATCAAGGAAAAAAATGACAGATTCTAAATGTAAAGCATCAACAAGCAGGGACACCTCCTTAGTGATAATACAACTTTCACCCAGGGTGTAGAGAATATTATCAGTGGAAGTGACTTTCCTAGAAAAACATAAGCCTGGGTAAATCAAGTTCCTTTGTTACGTTGATATTAACAAAATTTGCTTTGGAACCATAACATAATCAATCATGACTGGAATGCATCTGTCCGACTGTCCACAACTGCTATCAAGAATACAACTGTGTTGCTCGATGGCTGATCTCTTGTTGATGGGAAAGAGTCACGCCAGTCTGCATGAGCTCCTCAGTAACGGTAACAGGTACACAAGCCTTAGGTGGAGGTGCAGCATCAAGGGAGTCAAGAGATGGAACTTTACTAACATGATCTTGACTTGAGTCCAGTCCAAAACCAATTATATTAAACAATTATAGTCATTATGCACTGCCTTGAAAATATTTTTATATCCCCTGAAATTTTTCACATTACATCCACAAACGTAAACGTAACTGTATTTCATTGACATTTTCTGTGATATATCAACACTAAGTAGCAAATATCTGTGATGTTTGAAGGAAATAATACATGGTTTTCTAAATATTATAAAAATATAAATCTGAAAATCTTGACATATATTTGTATTCAGCCCCCTGTAATACCCCTAAATAAGATCCGAAGTGACCAATTGTCTCTAGAAGTCCCCAAAAAGTAAGTTGAATCCATCTCTGTGTAATTTATTCTCAGTATAACTACAGCTGTTCTTTGAAGGCCTCAGAGGTTTGTTTGAGGACCAGAGCCATATTTGGAGTTCATGCTGCCCTAGGCACTGTCAGTGGTGGTGCCACCTTCTGATAAGTCAAACTAAGGTTATGTGCACACAGCATTTTTTTTATACACTATTTTATATCCTCCATGCTGTGCACCCTCATCACGCTCCATCCCTTATGCTGTGCACTCCCCATCATGCTCCATCCCTTATGCTGGACACCCCCATCATGTTCTATCCCCTATCCTCCATGCTGTGCCCACCCATCATGCTCCATCCCTTATGCTGCACAACCCCATCATGTTCTATCCCCCAATCTTCTATGCTGTGCACTCCCATCATGCTCCATCCCTTATGCTGCGCAACCACATCATGTTCTATCCCAGCATCCTCCATGCTGTGCACCCCATCATACTCCATCCCTTATGCTGCGCACCCCCATCATGTTCTATCCCCCCATCCTCAATGCTGTGCACCCCCATCATGCTCCATCCCTTATGCTGCGAACCCCCATCATGTTCTATCCCCCCATCCTCCATGTCCCCCTCTTGCATGTTTGTTCGGCGCCATCTTCGACTGCAAAGCGCTTACCTGCTTTAGGCTGCACGCTCCGGTGCCTGCATCTCCCATCATCGTCCTGCTTCAGCTGCATCTCTCGTCCTCCTCTGCGACGGCTCCATTATTTCCCATCCTCCTCTGCGCGGTGCTACTTCACGCTGCTGTGCCCACTACATACCTGTAGTGGTTAGCTCGGATGTTTAGGTTTTGAAATCCAAAAAAATACAGTTTATAAAATGAGCAGCTTCTTGAGTGACAGTTGCACTGGAGCAGATCATATATTCATAGTTATGCCCTCCCTCTGTTAGAATTAGCATAAGCATTATACAAACAATTCACTTTGTGTGTGGAAAGATCTGTGTGAGGTCATACTGAGCACCACTGCAGCTGGGAGGGAGCACGCTTGGGTCCGTGCCCTTGGTGTTGTGGTTAGTCTGTGACCCTTTCCTTGGCACCTGTGTTTTTTTCTTTGGACCCTCAAGCCTGAAACTTTTCGGGTCCCACTCACCCGTATGGCTAATGGAGTGAGCTTGCTCTCAGGGTTCACGCGTAGCATTTCTTTGCACTGTATTTGTAAAGTCCTATCCCATCAGTGTGCTAGTGACACGATTTTGGAGCGGGTTGGGGATGACACTTGAAGTGTTCACCCCCATCCCGTCGGGTAAATTGCCAGAACGCTTGACGCTACTTCCTGGCCTAGGGTCCACGTACCCCGTCGTGCCCTGGCCCCTGCCCGGTGATAGCTCAAGGCCGCCGGCCGCCCTCCTCGGCAGTCCGTGCCCCCTGACACTATCCTCTGCGACCGGGGTTCCAGCTCCTACCAGGCCCAGACCAACGTCTGCCACCTAGTACTAAGGAGCCCTGCTCCGTGACCTCTCCTCCCGAGAGTCACTTCACCTCCTTCCACCACCACTTCACTTCTCTTCTCCTCACTTTCTCACTCTCCCCTACCAACCCCCCATGTGGGCGGCCCTATTCCCTTCAGGCCCCCCCAATGGTGTGTCTGGTGGGTACAGTGCAAAGTGTTCCTAGGGTTTTGATTGGCTCAGCTGTTAGCAACACCAAAGGACCAGGACCCGTAACCAAGGAGGGTGGATACTGTGCTGAAGGGCAGATTGCACAATACCCTGTGACGACCTGATAGACCAGGGCGTCACACCTTCACAGCCCCCCCACATTCTATAATGCCCCCCACAATAGTATTTTGCCCCTATTTCCAAACCTCATAGTATGATGCCTCTACAGCCCTGATACTGAACAATATCATCAAAGACCCCCACAAAATATGATTCCCTAATAGTCTCTCCACACATTATGATGCCTCTGTATTTCTCAACACAGTCTAATGCCCCTACAGCCCCACACAATGTATGATGCCCCTCAATTCATCCCCCACATAGTATGATAATCTCACAGCCCTCACACAGACATTATAATGTACACACTGTCCATACACACAGTATGATGCCAGTACAATATATTTTACTACACAATATTATGAGGTACCCTCAGTACTTTCCCCCAGTAATATGCCCTCGTAGCCTCCCATACAGTATGATGCCCCAACAATCTTTTGCACACAGTATGATGACCCATATAGTATAATACACTCACACCAATGATTATGATGCCCCCACAGTATCTCACATAGCATAACTACCTCTCATCCCTTCCACACATTATGATACCCCCACAGGGAATTGGTACTGCAGCCACTGACCCAGCTACTATCAGCACCCTGGAATGAAGCATCATCAGTGACATCAATTTCAGAGGCTGGGATTCCCCTGCCTTCCTGAGCATGTGCTGGTTGTCAATGTCAATGTATGCTCAGTATCCTTACTTCTGCGATATATTCCTTTGAATGCGTGCTGACATTGTGCTCCCTCGAATAGTCTAAAAAAAATGACTAGGACAGAGACCAGCCGAGGTCCTGAAACATCATCACACACTATCGCCCTGAATCAGAACATTAGATTTTGCACATTGAAGTGTTAAGGGGGCTTTACACACTACGATATCGTTAATGTTTTATCGTCGGGGTCACATTGTTAGTGACGCACATCCGGCGTCATTAACGATATCGCAGCGTGTAACACGTACCTGCGACCTCAAAAGACCTCAAAAATGGTGAAAATCGTTCACCATGGAGAGGTCGTCCCAAACTCAAAAATCAGTAAGGGTTGTTTTTCGTTGTGGTTCGTCGCTCCTGCGGCAGCACACATAGCTGTGTGTCACACCGCAGGAGCGAGGAACGTCTCCTTACCTGCCGCCGGCCACAATGCGGAAGGAAGAGGTGGGCGGGAAGTTTACATCACGCTCAGCTCCGCCCTTCCGCTTTGATTGGCCGGCCGCTTAGTGACGTCGCGGTGACGTTGCTGTGATGCCGAACGTCCCTTCCCCTTGAGGGAGGGATTGTTCGGCAGTCACAGCGACGCCACCGACCAGGTAAGTGCGTGGGACGTTGCCGTAGCGATAATGTTTGCTGCGGCAGCGATCACATGATTTCGCTTGCACGACGGGGGAAGGGTACTTACATGCTCGATATCGCTAGAAATTGCTAGCAATATCGTCCGCGTGTAAAGCCACCTTTAGTATGTACTTATGGGAGAAACTGATAGGGGTGTGTATTAGTAAGACTTTAACTCAGGAAAGGCACTGTAGAATATTAATATAGGATGTCATTTTGGGGGTTTCCAGTAACATGAATTACCAACTATCCACAGGATAAAAGGTAACTTCTAGATTGATGGTATTGTGACGCCCTGGACTAGCCAGGTAGTCACAGGTAGACCCCCTGCACAAACAACAGCCCCTAAAAAGGTGTAACCAGCCAACCTAAAAACCCTGAGTCACCCCTCTCAGGTCTTGACGTTCACACCCGGGGCGGAGCCAGGTGGTTGGCCACGCCCTCCGAGGAGTTAGGATAGCCTGAGGCGGGAAAAACACAAACAGATGAGTTTTGGAGGTGAAGGAGAGTAGTAGCAGTGTGTCAACGTCTGTCAGGGATCTGGGTAGGAGCCCAGATACCCTGTGACCAGGAGGCAGACGGTGGTTTCCGCCTGCAGGAGCCAGGAAGACGGCTGGTGGAAACGTAAGGGACCGGGACAGGGTAGTGGCCCACCGGTACCGAACCGGGGAACCAACTGGAAACCAGAGCACCAGGAAGGGTACTCAGACCCAGAATGAGGTCCAGAAGCCACTGGACCACGTCAAATTCACTGATTGAGGTCTGGACCTTAGGTCCTTTCCCGTCCCAAGACGCGAAAGACGGCAACAACCCACCGAGGGGGATAGAAAGCCACTGCACAGGCAGAGACATCCCACGGGCCAGCGCCTGTGGGCAAACGGGTTCCCCAACACATATAAAGCCGGGGAGCGGACTACCGTTACTAAAGCATATGCAGTCAATTCTACCACAGAGGTGCAGGAGAAAGGCGGGAACCACCAACCTGAGTAAGGGGAAAAGCGCAGCCGGCTGTGGGCACCGACCACCATCCTTTTTGGTTTACCAGAGACTCCGGTGTATCTGTCATAGTGAGTACAACAGTGCCCTCGGGCTGCACGCCGCACCGCACCATCCCGCCCGCACCTCACAACCACCGGGCCCCGGGACCATCACCCCCTGCCCTCGGAGGGGTCAACACCTGGCTGCATAATACCGTCCCTGGGAGCCTAGTCAACGGCAGCGGTGGTGTCCACATTCACCACAACCCGTGGGTGGCGTCACGAACTTACATCCCTAAACGCTACGGCCTCGGCCGTGAACCTTCCCCACCGAAGTCCCTACACGTAGCGCCAGCTTCCCTTCAGAGCGACGTGACCCCTGGGTCCGGGAGGAGCTCGAGCCACCCACTGACGAGCACGGATCCGAGCGGCTCGGCAGCCGGCCGAGCCCCGGGGCGGTACAGTGTGACCACTATGATCCCCACTGATTAAAAAAAAATTGGGCACTTTTGTACTAGTGTTCAGACTTTTAGTGCGCGTGCTCAATCACTAAATTCATTTTCTATCGGATTGCTGGAGAAAGCAGAGCACAGTGCTTGGCTTTCTCCACCAGTCTCATAAAGCATTAACAGAGCGGCACTAGAGCATATGCCTTGCTCCTCTATTCAGATGGGAGATAAAAGAGCCCTTTTTTTGCCGACTGCTAAGGGTTTATTCCCCCATATAGAAGTTATCACATATCCTGTACCACATATCCTGATAGGCGGTTACTTCTTGTTACTAGAATACGCATTTAGAAGATTTATGGAACCAGGACATATATAAAAACTAAGCATAATTGTGCCACTGTAAAAAAAAAAACTGACAGCAAGGCACCTAATTAAAACTAGGGTGAAAACAGACACCTCATTACAATTGTTCTGTTTGCCCTATTATAGCAATAATCTATATTAGAGTGATCTTTATTTACAGAAACGATTGCTTAAATCCCTTTTTTTTTTAAGTTTAAAGGCTTCTTTTCATTTTGCTGCCCCTGATGATAGCTGCAAAATAGCTGGCTTGGTGATTTGGGAGTAAAGCTTGGACTATTCCCATCATTAAAGGGAAATTGCTGATGAGACACAATGATAATGTATTCCTGTTCGTCTGCAATATGAATCAAATCCTTGTTGTGTGACTGAAAAATGAAAGTTTTGTTTTTGTGGTGGGAAATAGCAAAAGTGTACTCAGGGCCACTTGAGAAATAGTTGTCATTCTATTGTAGAATCAGGCCAGTATTTTCTCTAAATTCCTGATTTGCTCTCCATAGCGCTTATACGGATGTGTGTGTATATAACTTCTAATTCAAATTTCAAGAGTAACTAAACCTTTCTAATGTTTTTTGTATAAATTCATTGTGCTTACAATTACATGCAGATTAGTTGGGTTACAGGTACAGAGACCTCCACTCATCCCTCAAACTCCCCTTCCCTAGAGGTGAACTGCTCAAGAGTCAGGTGCATATGACCCACCCCAGGGCTTTGTGGTACTCGGTCCCGGTCCTTGTATTCGCTGGGACGTATCACTAGGTGGCCGTTGCCCCATTCTGTGACCCTGGGGGTTGCTTGAAAGGGAATATTGTACAAGGGATGAATAAAAATAAAATGTTTTTTGTGACACCACTTGCGGTATGCGTCTATATGGGAGAAGCCTCCGCTGCAAAGTCTCTCACTGCTGGGGCTGGTGGTATTAGGCAGCTTAGATGTAATGGCCCTCTGCAAGTAGGGCTAGGCCCCAGGAGAAGCTGATGGTAGTTGTAGTATATAGATGCAGAGGTGTAGGGAGAATTCGGACGACACAGGTGCTGCGGTTTAACTTGTGATTTCCTCACTGGTTTGGAGTTGCTGCAACCCGGCTGGTGCTGGTCTCTACCAATCCGGTATTCCCTTTGTTCCAGTACCAGTGTAGTGAACTGGTGAGCTTTATTTCCATGCACCCGTCTGTAGTTGGTGGGTCCCGTGGCCTGGAGCGTTTTTGGGTCCCCTCCTGTTGTCTCCCTCCTGGCCCGTACGGCAGGCAGCTTGAACTTCTCTTGGGTCGGACCTCTGTCCCCGTTTCCAGATTCCCTCTCTGCTGCTATGCCCCGGAGACTAACGTCGGTAAGGTCCTTGATGGTCCCCTCACTGGACAGATTGTTATCTGGTGAGCCTGAAGCGTCTTCCTGAACTAGGGCTCTGTACCCCGTCGGTGCTCGGTCCAGTGAGTACTTGCACCGTACTCTTCCTGGCAACCGTACTCCTTTTTACTCAGTAAGTCACTGTACACTTTCCGTCAGCACATCAACTTCTGACTGACTGTCTGTCTGACTTTTCACTATCTGACAAGACGTCCGTCTTCCGTCCACTCCACTGACTAGTCCCTCTTCCTCCCAGGTTTCTGACTAGTGGATTGGATGAGTCCCCACCAATAGGTGGCCGTCCATCAGGTCCATCTCTAGCCTGTTAGCCAGTCTGGGGAAAAAGTGTGTGGATTTGTGTGTGTGTTGTGGTGGTTACCAGCACTGGTCTTCCAGGAATCCGGGGTTATATGTAGTACCCTGTGGCACCTGACACTCAGGGGCGCTATACATACAGCTCCTGGCTGAGTGCGCACACAGAGAGGGGAATGAATTAATCAGAAAGCAAAGGCTTCATAGCCCATGTTTTCTATTGAATGAATACTGCAGGTTTTGGGCATGCTTAGCCAGGAGCCGTGTGCTCCTGAGTTCTATGATGTACACTTCCCGGGAAGGGAATGATTGATAGGGATCTCAGGCAAAACATTACAAAAGTTTAGTTAGCTTTTATGGGCTTTCCAGGTTTAATTTTTTTAAGTCACAGGCTTATTCTAAAAACAAGATAATCAGTCTTGCTTCCTCCTTTTACTCCAGTGCCATCAATCTGTCCCTTTCCTCACTGTTTGTTGACATGGCTGCCAGTTGTAACAACATAACAACAGCATATGAATGCTACAGCTAATCACTGGGATCAGTGTTACGCCCTTGGACTATCAGGTCATCACAGGGAATTGCACAATCTGCCCTCCAGTGCAGTATCCACCTCCTTCTTGGTTTTGGGTCCCTAACCACATGGTGTTGCCTACATCAGCTAATCAAATCTTAGGTATGCTCTGCACCACACCCACCAAACACACCAGTGGACGGCTTGAGTGGAATATAGTCGCCCACCTGGGGGGTCGGGAGAGGGGAGGTCAGGAGTGTCAGTAGAGAGAGTCGGGTCTGAGACGTGAAAGAGAGAGGAGGTCAGGAGCAGGGCTCTTGGGAAGCAATCTAGGTGGCAGATGGTCGTCTGGGCCTAGAGGAGCTGGACCCCCGGTCGCAGGGGATCGTGGCAAGGGGCACGGATTTGTCTAGGAGGACAGCCGGCGGCCTTGCACCATCACCGGGCTGGGACCAAGGCACGGCGGGGTACATGGACCCTAGGTCGGGGAGTAGCTTCAGGCAACCCGACAATTTAGCCAAGGAGAACAGAGCCTTCAAGATCAATTCCCACCCGCTCCAAAATTGGGGTACTAGCACAACAAGAGGGATATGACTTTCCACTCACCATTGGAGATGGGACCCGAACTAAGCTCCCCTCAGCGGTAGCAGTATCCAGAACTTTGGTTTATCCAGTTGTCGGTGTCAGCTTAATGGACTGAGTGAGTATGCAAGTGACCCCTTTGCATCCAACGGCACTCCCCCACAATCACCGAGCCCCGGGGTATTCCCCCTACCCGTGGAGGGTCACAACATCTGGCTGCCCTATTCTATCATCCCTGGGTACTCCCAACTGCAGCGATGGTACTGCTAATTACCACATACCATGGGTGGCATCACGAATTCTAATACATCACCTGTAAATACTCCCCTTGATTTGTGGCCACATGACCCCCGGGTCCAGAGACCCTCGAGCCACCGTGGATCCGGATCCGAGCAGCTCGGTTGCTGGCACGGGGGTGGTACACCTCAAATTCCTCGAACAGGATACGAGCAGGACCCACTTACCTGGGTGACGTGAACCTTAAAAGTCGAAACCGCGAGTCAAGATCCCCGTTTCCCACAATTTCCACCATCTTCCGCCATCTTTTGGCGCCAAAACGCCGTCTTCTCCACAAAGGCACGTGACGCCGAAACCACGCCTTTCGTCCTGAGAGTGAGCCGGAGCCAGAAGTTCCCAGAGGGCCACAGCACCAAAGTGAGTGGTGGGCGAAAAACCGAGGGGGCATGATGGCATGTATCAGCGGAAGAGAAGCAGGGATGCCAGGATGCCATAACATCCCTGGATGGCGCAGAGTCAAGATGGCAGAGAGGCGCGGCTGTTCAGCAGAAGAAACAGGTCCCAGAGCAGCTACATGGGCCGCGGTGGTTCAAACCCATGAGATTGGAGTTCCACGCGAGGAGCGGGTAAGCGGTTGCGCAGTCCTAGTTGATTCCAATAAGCCGGCCGATGTGGCTGTGGGATCCGAGCCACCCCCACTCACGGCAAGCACTCAGCCGCCGTCGCCTCCGCCCTCCACCACGGCTGACCCTGAGGTGCTGCCCGTAACACCGGCAGCGGATCCCTCGACCCCTGTTAGAGGTGACCAGTCCGCGGCTTCTGACCAAATTGACTCGGTTACCGTGGACTCGGAACCAGAGGATATGGAGGAAGGTGTATCAGGTTCTAGTACCCCAGAAGCTGCATGGGTGCCATGTTTTGGAGGAAACGGCTGTCGGATGTCTCTGTCATCACAAGCACTACAGGCGTTAGAGATAATGGAGGTGGAAGCAGAGTCCACTTCGGATGAAGAGATCTCAGTCGATACCATGGATGTGGTGGTGCCCATATGTCGTTGCTGTGGTTTACCAGGGCACTTTGCAAGAGTATGTCCAGGAGGTGCCCAACGTTAAAGGGACCAGAATCTGCAAGTTTTAAAGTTTTGTGTGGACTGTCACATTTGTTGAATGTTCTCCAGTGTTCAAATGGAGGAGGCTGTCGGGGACCGGCTGAAGGGTTCCTGATGGAAGGTGACAGGAAAATTCTGCTATAATTATACTGCGTCCTCCTTGTTGAACCTTTTTCCACCCTTTGTTCCAGGGAAAAGGCCTTGGACGGTGCAGTGCTGGTAGGCAGCACCAGGAGGCCCTGGTGGGGGTTGGCGCAATGGGCAATGGCTACCAGGTTGCTCAGGACTTCTTCCAGAGTTGTCTTTTGCAACACCAACACCCGGGACCTTAACTCGGTCACGGACCCATGAATAGGTATGCAGCGGGTCAGGTTGTTTGGGTGGCGGGTTAATGGGATCCGGGACATTGTTACTGGACTGTCGCAGGAAGAGGCTGCAACGGAGCAGGTTGAGCCTCCGCTACTAACCTAACCGGTAGCGATCCACTGTTGATTTGATGAACTCAAAATACCGTAACGCTTAAGTGCCAAGCCTCCCTAATGTGGATGAACCTTGTAAATAAAAATGTTCCTTTTTTCTATTTTGCAGTTTAAAAAAAAAAAAAATATATATATATAAACATCTGATGTCCTGTAGCTCGAGGCGAGCTACATTTAACCAAGGGGGAATGTGACACCCCTGGACTATCAGGTCATCACAGGGTATTGCACAATCTGCCCTCCAGTGCAGTATCTACCTCCTTCTTGGTTTTGGGTCCCTAACCACATGGTGTTGACTACATAAGCTAATCAAATCCTAGGTACACTCTGCACCACACTCACCAAACACACCAGTGGACGGCTTGAGTGGAATAAAGTCGCCCACCTGGGGGATGGGAGAGGGCAGGTCAGGAGTGTAATTAGAGAGAGTCGGGTCTGAGAAGTGAAAGAGAGAGGAGGTTAAGAGCAGGGCTCCTGGGAAGCAATCTAGGTGGCAGACGGTGGTGTGGGCCTAGAGGAGCTGGACCCCCAATTGCAGGGGATCGTGGCAAGGGGCACGGATCTGTCAAGGAGGACAGCCGTCAGCTTTTCACCATCACCGGGCTAAGACCAAGGCACGACGGGGTACGTGGACCCTAGGTCGGGGAGTAGGTTCAGGCAACCCGACAATTTACCCGAGGAGAATGGAACCTTCAAGATCTGTTCCCACCCGCTCCAAAATCGGGGTACTAGCGCAATGCGAGGGATAGGACTTTCCACTCAAAACGGTTCAGAAAATCCCAAGCGTGAACCCTGAGAGCAAGATCCCACACTTAGCCATAGTGGGGAGTGGGACCCGGCAGGTTTCATACTACCGGGACCAACAGAGAAGTAAACTTAGTGCCAGGAGGCAGGTCACGGATCACCAGGAAGCACCATTGGAGAAGGGACCCGAACTAAGCTCCCCTCAGCGGCAGCGGTATCCAGAACTTTGGTTTATCCAGTTGTTGGTGTCAGCTTAATGGACTGAGTGAGTACGCAAGTGACCCCTTTGCATCCAACGGCGCTCCCCCACAATCACCGAGCCCCCAGGGTATTCCCCCTACCCGTGGAGGGTCACAACATCTGGCTGCCCTATTCCATCATCCCCGGGTACTCCCAACTGCAGCGGTGGTACGCCTAATTACCACATACCATGGGTGGTGTCACAAACTCTAATACATCCCCTGTAAATACCCCCCTCTTCATTTGAGTGGCCGCACAACCCCCAGGTCCGGAGACCCTCAAACCACCGCGGATCCGGATCCGAGCAGCTCGGCTGCTGAAACGGGGGCAGCACATCAGAAATCTTGTGCAGGCTGAGGAGATGAGTTTGTGGTGCCCCTATGGCTTCTTTTAAGGGGTAATATCCATCCCGGGTTAGGAGGGGGTTAACTGCCGGTGCCTTCACAAAACCACAAACATACAACAGAAAGGTGCTTTCCCACAGTGGGGTGGACTAGAGCAGACAGGGAGGAAGCATGGGACTGCCCCAGTCGCTAGGACAACCGCTGGAGGTGGGCACCACTTGGAGCAGAAGTAGGCACAACCATCTCACTAGAGGAGACTTTCCCGGGCACAGCTTGGGATAACATCTCGCACAGACAACAGGAGTTGAGGGTTTCTCTTTCTTTGTGGGGCCCGTGGCTTGGAGCAGGACGCTCAATCCAGGATCCGGATAGCAAACGGGAGACACTTCACTTGAAAGACATCCATGGGCACCGGTCGTGACCGCCGACTATCCGGGATCGGCTGGAGCCCATCGTGGCAGAGACCGGTACTCTAGGGCAGCGCTTGAACTACGAGTAAGTAAAAGACCTGGAACCACAGCCCCTGCCTCTGCCTCTCATTTGCCGGTGCCGTCGCCCAGCACTGCATTGCCAACGGGGACTACCACCACCCCCGTCTGTCCTCCATCATCCTCATCGGGGTAACCCCGCTCTGCCTGTGGAGAGCGACACCATCCCGTCTGCGACCTTCACCATCAGCCCCTGAGAGCAGCACCCGCAGCAGCAGCCCATCTCTGGCCGCAGACCACAGGTGGCGTCACAATCTAAATAGACTTTCCTAACTGTCACAACCACCCCCATCCTCCATCCTTCCTCCCGTCCACTTCCTTCCCTCCCTTCTGTACGTCTTGGGGTCATAAAACTGGGCCAGACCACCCCATGATGACTCAGAGGATCCGCACTCCCGGCCCGGCGACATGTCAGGTGAAAACCCCTCTAACCCGGGGAGTTACAAGCCCACATCATACCCAGCTGATGCTGGCTGTGTGAGACACAGTCAGCATCTCCCTCTAAGATTGTAAGTGAGCTGGGACTTAGAGGGGTAGTACACCCCTTCTCATTACTGGACACAATGATATTATGTTGAGAAACAAGGTTTCTCTCAAATTCCTTGTGTTGCCAATAGTATCTGCGAGTCCTCTGATGTCTGGTGATGTCACGTCACCTGAGGCGGGACTCAGTCTGCCCCAGTGATTGGACTGTGAACGACATTTCACCGCTCATCACAGCCCAGCATCACAGCCCATTAACTCCCTGCGCACTCCTTCTTCGCTGCAGAGCGCGCCATCAGGAGCGATGCTGGTCTGTGATGAGCGGTGAAACTCCGCCCACAGCCCAGTGATTCACAGAGACTGGGGCTGGCCGCGGTGAGAGTGTGCCGCCCCGTGGCCCCGTTACCTTCAGGTCATCTCAGGGTCTTCGGGGACTATGCGTCCTGGGTCCTTCTGGTCACAGGTAGGTTGAATTCTATAGGATTCGTGACGCCACTCTCAGTATTGCGGTCAGTGCGACCGCCACTGCAGTTTAAGGGACACCTGGGGATGATGGTGGATGCAGTTAGATGTGGTGGCCTCTCGAGAGTGAGGCTGGCCCCAGGGCCCCGTGTGGGTGTGTAGCACCACAGGTCGCAGATGAACTCACACGCACAACAGGAATGTCTTTCAGGGTTTTTACTCACTTCAGATGGCAGGGGTGAGTAACCCGGGTGATGCTGTGATGTCCCAAGAGGGGAACCAGGCTCCTTCTGGCTGACTTAGGGGGTGGCTGCTGACTCGCCTTCCTAGCCCTCTTGTTTTTGTGGTGACCCAGACTTGTAGTCCTACAGGGTCACCCAGGGAAGTTGCTTCCGCCTGTTCTCCCCTTTTCGGCCCGTTTGCTTGTAGCCTGGACCAGGTAACTCCGGCTGTTTGCCTCTTGTTCCTATGGGCCCTCTCGTTGCTACGTGGCTGCAGCTCTGTGGTGGTTTGGTGAAGGGAATGAAGTGCCCTCGCCTACAGGTTGAGCAGGCCAAATGAATGGGCCCCTGCTCTGGGGACCTGTAACCCCATGCGGGCAGGGTCTACTGGCAGTCCCCGTACTCAGCAACCTCTCTGCTCTCCGGGCTCAGGTAGTTTTCGGGCCCTTTCTCCCCCGCCAGCAACCACTGCACCTGCGGTGTCTGACTAGTGACAGCCTGCAGGTTTCCTCCTTGCGACTGCTCTCCCTGAGCTTCACTGACTGACTGGCTCACTACTTCCTCCCCTCTGTGCCTGCCTCCGCAACTCTAGCAACCAGCCTCTCTACCACACCCTTGGAGTGGAGATGGACGCCCCCTCCTGGATTCCCCAGGGGTCCCTTCAAAGGTCAATGTGAGAGACCTGGTTACTATGTGCCTGCGTGTCCACACCCCGGTCAGCCTTCTGGATTACCTGTGTTGTACTGCCCCCAGCATGGGTGCAGTACTTGTCGCGGGCGGCGGGGCGCTGCGCTCACCACGCTCGGGTCCGGCGCTGCTGCTGCTCGGTGGCTCGAGCGGTGGGCCGGATCCGGGGACTCGAGCGGCGCTCCTCGGCGTGAGTGAAAAGGGGTGGTTTGGTTTGGTGATTTGGTCCGTGATGCCACCCACGGGTTGTGGTGAGGTTGGGCACCACCGCTGCTATTGACGGGGATCCCGGGAGTGATGGTAGGGAGCAGCTGGGATGTTTCTCTCCCCTCCGTGGGTAGGGGGGGTTGGTGGTCCCGGGGCCCGGTGAGGTGACGGGGAAGATGGGTTGGTGAGGTGCAGGGTTGCAGGGACAGCGCGGCGCGATGACGGATGGTGCAGGTGTACTCACTTAGGTAATAACATGCAAAGTCTCCGATAAACCAAACGGCTGGATAGACGGGTCCCGCAGCCGGCTTCTGTGTTCCTCTCCCCGGACAGGTGATGGCGGCTGTCTTTCCCTGAACCTGGTGTACTGTTCGGCTCCTATGGCTTCCCACCGGTAACCCGCTCCCCAGCGTATATGTGCCGGAGGAGCCCTTTTGCCCGCAGGCTCTGGCCCTTGGAATTCTAGCTGTGGCGGTAGCTGTATTTCCTTCTGTTGGTTGGACGGTTGCCTTCTGTCGGGTCTTGGCTGTTAGGAAACCCGTGGGGTTCCGGTCACTAACGTATTTGACCTGTTTAACAGCGACTCCAAGCCTGGTTGGGGTCCGCAGGCCCTGCCGGTTTGTGCTGGCTTCACTTCGCTCCCCGGTTCGGTACCGGCGGGCCACCGCCCGTCCCCGGTCCTACGGTTCCGCATTGATCTGCCTCTCCTGCAGACGGCCACCACCGTCTGCCAACCTTGCTCTCGGTGCCCGGGCCACGTACCCGGACACAGTCAGTTTGCGCCTCTACTACCACTTCCCTAACTCTATCTCTCATTACTGCTTCCTGCCTCCAGGACTGTGAACTCCTCAGTGGGTGGGGCCAACCGCCTGGCTCCACCCCACCTGGTGTGGACATCAGCCCCTGGAGGGAGGCAACAAGGATTTGTGTCTGACTGATGTACCTATCTCGGGGTGGGGGTGTCGTGTTGTAGTCCCTGTCATGACCTGGCTAGTCCAGGGCGCCACATACTCAGTGGCGCCTGAAATCACTGGATATCAGAGGTCATGAAGCTTGGGGGTCATGCGATGGGAATGGGCGGATTGCAATAGTGCCGCTCAGAGGCACTATTGGTAACACAAGGTATTTAAGAGAAACCTTGTTATTCAACATAATATCGATGTGGCCTGTAATGAAAAATGGGGGAACTGCCTCTTTAATCCTGTGATCTTCTGATTGCTTGTCGTTCTGTATACTACAATTTGACTGTATTGCAGAGTATAGATACAGTAAAATCACCATTCCCACTTGCTGATCTCCACAGAATTGCCTTCAACAGGCCCCAAGTGCATGGTAACCTATTGACATCCTGAAACTTTTGTGCAAGTAAAGAGAGCGATGAGTGCATAGAACAGTGTCCTCCCTGAATCAAACATTTTAAGTGTTGCTTCCAGAGTTTGATAGCAGCACTTAAAGGGAACCTGTCACCAGAAATTTGGCTTTCAACCTAAATGTTTCCTCCTCTGCAGCTCCTGTGCTGCATTCTAGTAAGGTTTCTATACTTTTTGTGCCAAAGCAAATTTTTTTTAAAGTCCGGCCGAAGCTGAACATCCACGGGTTCGCTTATCACTACTTGTAATCATAACAGTAGTTTATCATATCAATTAAGTTTGTGTTGAACAACTTACATTGCTCTAGCTTCATTAGACTATTGCGAATAACAGAAAATGTGTATGTGACGCCCTGGACTAGCCAGGTTGTCACAGGTAGTCCCATACACACACGCCCCCCCTTAAAAAGGTGACAGCAGCCAAACTACAAAAACCCTTGTCACCACCCTCCGGGTTTGATGCTCACACATGTGCCTAGGTCTGCCATAGTTAACACAGGTGCCTGGGTTGGAGCCCAGTCACCTCTGGCAAGGAGGCAGACGGTGGTGGCTGCCTGCAGGAGCTGGGATTACAGCCGGTGGAACCGTAGGGACCGGCAGTGGCCCGCCGGTACCGAACCGGGAAACCGATTGGAAACCGGAGCACCAGGAAGGGGTACTCAGACCCAGTACGAGGCCCAGAAACAACTGGGCTGAGTCAAATCAACTGATTGAGGACTGGACTTTAGGACCTTTCCCACATAAGACCTGACTGAAGACAACAGCCCAACCATAGGGGTAAAGCCACCGCCCAGGCATAGAGACCCGAGGGGCCAGCGTCTGCGGGCAGAGGGCTCTCCCGACACATATCAAACCGGGGAGCGGACTACCGTTGCTCAGGCATAGGAGTCGTGATTTCTACATAAGTGAGGTGCAGGAGAAAGGCGTAAACCACCAACCTGTTAAGGGTAAAACTGCAGCCGGCTGCGGGCACCGTTCAGCATCTTGTTTGGTTTACCAGAGACTCCAGCGTGTTTGTCATAGTGAGTACAACAGTGCCTTCAGGCCACGCACCGCGCTGCACCGCACCGACACCCCCAGCACGCATCCATCCCCTTGCCTCAGCACCTCCCTCGGGCCCCAGGGACCATCATCCCCCTACCCACGGAGAGGTCAACACCAAGCTGTGCAACACCGTCCCCGGGAGCCTAATCAACGGCAGCGGTGGTGTCCATCCATTCACCACAACCCGTGGGTGACGTCACGAACTTAAATCCCCTTCAAACAACCGTGGCTCCGGCCGTTGACCTCCCCACCGAAGTCCCTACACGTAGCTCCAACTCCCTTTCAGAGCGACGTGGCCCCCAGGTCCGTGAAGAGCTCGAGCCACCCACCGACGAGCACGGATCTGAGCGGCTCGCAAGCCGACCAAGCCCCGGGTCGGTACACATCGACTCTTCTGACGTCAAGGACTGAACCCGTCCACTTACCTGTGGAAGTGCGCCTTGCAGTTACCGTCAGCTGAGTCCCCGTTGATAATTTGCAGAATCCACCATCTTGTCACTTTCCTGTGGCGCGAACTTTCCCGCCCAAGCCGTCTTCTCCAAGCAAAAGGGCGCGAAAGTGAAGCCCCGCCCCCTGAGAGCAGAGTGGTGCAGAAGGCAAGCATAGTGCCCCAAAAAGACCAAGGGGGGACGAAGGGAAGATGTCCGTACCTACCGGAGATGGCAGAGGGGCGTCCGCTGCGGGAGTGGCAGTGCCCGAAGACGGGAACGTGGCGGCCTTCGCTCCGGTCGCAAGAGCGGAGGAGGCCACAGGTCCAGCAGTCGCCCATTTAATGCCGTTCTCCTTACACTACGTGACTGGTGCTACCTGGCTAACCCAGTACAATGGGAAGCCTGATGCCTTGCAGGTGTTCTGGAAAAAGATAAACACGATCCTTGACTTGTGTGCCATGACTGGCAGACAGCGTGCGACGGTAGTGCTAGGGCAGCTCACCGGCGTGGCCGAGCAGGAGACGGAGACCTGGGCAGACGCGGACCGGGCCTCAGTGACCACTATCTTCGAGAAACTCCAGACCGCCTTTGAAACCCGCACCGAGGCTGAGTTGCGGAAGCAGTTCTACCAATGTCGGCAATGACCCGCGGACAGTATAAGAGACTATGCCTTGCGGGTGGACACCATTAGTAAGGCCAACAGCAACAAGATGCTAGTGGAGCAGTTCCTGCAGGGACTGGGGTCTGCCGAAGATCGCAAACAGCTGCGGTTATGGACTTTGGAGCATGCCGACATAGACTTTACAGTACTAAAGGAGCGGGCCATCAAGGCCCTGCAAGCACCAACCATTGGTGCTCCTGATGCGAACCCTTGGCCGGTCGAAACCACCCCTGTCTCGGTAGCGCCCCCTCCCTTGGCTCTACCGGTCCCTGCCGCACCCGTCGGGACGATGGAAGCGCTGGCCTCGCAGGTCCGACGCATGAATGAAGACCTCACCCGGATCCTCGCCGCACTCCAACTACCGACGAGAGCCAAGCCCCAGGAGAAGATCCAGCTCGCCGACAGTCCGGAGGATGTTCCTTGGATGCAGCGGCGGAGGAACAGTGACCCGCGGTATGGGCCACCTGTTTGCTATAAGTGCAACAAGCCTGGCCATTACTCTAGGCGATGCCCGTTAAACGAGCAACTCCTGAGGCCAAGGGCCAATCCTCAGGAGTAGACTCTCATGGCCCGACTGATTTGTGAGACCGGTACGTTGGAGGTCACCCCATCATCTCCCTGGCAGTGGATGGCGTCCCGACCATGGCCCTGTTGGCCCTGTTGATCGCAGGTAACAACTATGCCTTATTCATTGTACCAGCGATACTGGGCCGATAGTGAACTTTCCCCTCCCAATGATAGCATGACAATTATTGTGGCCAATGGGCTCCCTATGACCCAGGTGGGATTCAAAGAAGTGACCCTGACTGTGGGACGGACCCAGCTGAAACGCCAAGCAATGATTGTGGTGCTGAATGAGTCCAGTGACCGTAACCCGAAAGTGGTCCTAGAGACCAACTTGATTGAGCACTGTATGGGAGAAGTGTTTAGCCTGTTGCAGAAGCTGTCTGCCACTGCAGGAGGGGGTCGGCAGAGGGCACTACAGCGTGAGATCCGAGCCCTCCTGCATCGGTAGCAAGTGAACCTGACGGGTGGAGAGATTGGCGGAGTGTGGGTGATGGACGCAGCCCCTTTAGTGGTCCCGCCAAGGAGCAAGATGATTTGGTGCAGGGCAGCAGTAGGCCCCCAGGGACGAGATTACCCGGCGTTGGTTGAACCCTCGCCTTCAGAGCACTGGCCCACAGTAATGGCAGCCAGGGGGGTGATTGACGTCAAGAAGGGAAGCGTGCCTGTGAGAGTGCTGAATTGCAGGGAGGAAGAGGTTAGGCTCCCCCGCTACACCACCATAGCTAAGCTGTTCACCATAGACGCCCACTCCATCCATGAAATCACCCCCACTACCCTTGCATCCAACATGAGCAGTGACACCCCATCCATGCAGATAGAGGAGTGGTGCCGGGAGTTACATGTCGGCACTGAGTCTACCCCGCTACACCACAAAGATGGGGTATACAGGGTGGTACAGGAATATGGGCAGGTTTTCAGCAAGCACCTGCTAAACTTCAGGAGGATTAAGGGGGTTCAACATCATATCTCCACAGGCACACATCCACCCATTAAAGAAAGGTATAGGCCGATCCCACCAGCACACTATCAATGCGCCAAAGACATGTTGAGGAACATGAAGGAGGCAGGGGTCATCCGGGATAGTTGTAGTCCTTGGGCAGCTCTATTGGTGCTGGTAAAGAAGGATGGTACTATGCGAATGTGTGTGGACTACCGGAAGATCAATCAGATCACGCATAAAGATGCCTACCCTCTCCCCTGCATCGAAGAGTCGCTGGCTGTATTAAAAACTGCTAATTATTTCTCTACCCTTGACCTTACCAGTGGATACTGGCTGGTGGCGGTTGCACAGGAAGATCGTGATAAGACCGCATTTTCTGACCCCATGGGACTCTGCGAGTTTAACAGCATGCCGTTCGGGCTGTGCAATGCCCCCGGGACCTTCCAACGGCTCATGGAGTGCTGCTTGGGACATCTCAACTTCGAGACTGTTCTACTGTACTTGGATGACGTGATCGTATATTCCAAGACGTACGAAGCCCACATGGAGCACCTGGCAGAAGTGTTCGCGGCCCTCTCCAAATACAGGATGAAGCTGAAACCCTCCAAGTGTCACCTGCTGAAACCCAAGGTGCAGTACCTCGGACACGTGGTGAGCGCAGAAGGTGTAGCCCCGGATCCTGAAAAGGTTGCCGCTATCCAGAGCTGGCCACGACCGACCACGGTAAGGGAGATAAGGCAGTTCCTGGGCCTGGTGGGCTACTACCGCCATTTCATCAAGGGGTACACGAAGATGGCCGCACCCATGCAAGACCTCCTAGTGGGACAGACCAAGAACAGGAGAGCCCCTGGGCCCCCGTTTGTCTGGGGCGAGATGCACGAGGAGTCTTTTCTCCAGGTGAAGTCGGCCCTGACAGGGGAAGAGATCTTGGCCTACCCCGATTACAGCCACCCGTTCGTCCTCTACACCGACGCCAGCAATGTGGGCCTGGGTGCGGTTCTATCCCAGGTACAGGACAGGAAGGAGAAAGTGATCGCCTACGCTAGCAGAAAACTCCGGCCAACGGGAAGGAACCCCGAAAATTACAGCTCCTTCAAGCTTGAGTTCTTATCCCTTGTGTGGGTAATATCCAAAAGGTTCAAGCATTACCTCGTGGCGGTGAAGTTTACTGCCTACACGGACAACAATTTGTTGACACATCTGGATACAACTAAGCTGGGCGCCCTAGAGCAGCGGTGGATGGCTCGACTGTACAATTACGATTTCACCATCAAGTACAGGGCTGATCGCAAGAACACCAACGTGGATGCGCTGTCTCGGATGCCGCACCTACCCAAATGAAGGGGTGGAGGACTATGACCTTGAGGAAATTGAGCTACCCGCGTTCCATCGCCCACGGGATGAGAAGTCCTGCGTTAACCAACAACAGGTAAACCTTGACATGCTGCCCAGGCAAGGGTGGCAAGAAGCCCAGGACTGAGAACCTGCAGTCCAACTGGTCAAAACTATGATTGCACAGGGCTCTTCCAGGATGGACCCGCAGCCCCCTCAGAAGCTCAGCAGTTGTGGAAGGAGAGAGACCGGCTGTACTTACATCAAGGGAAGCTGTATAGGGAGCTGATCAACCCGAAAACCCATGAGAAGGTTCGCCAGCTGGTGGTCCCCCAGGCCAGTGTGCCCAAGGTCCTGCAGGCCTACCATGATGGCGCAGGGCACTTCGGTTGGAAAAATCTGGAAATGTTGCTGAGGGAGCGGTTTTACTGGAGTGGGATGTGAGAGTCTGTGGAGGCCTGGTGTCGAGAATGTGGCCCCAGTACACTGAGAAGGCGGGACGAGGCCAGCCAGAAGGCCCCTCTGCAGCCTATCATCACTCAACAGCCACTGGAGTTGGTCGCCTTGGACCATGTCAAGCTCACGCCCAGCCGAAGTGGGAATACCTATGCCCTAACTTTTGTGGACCACTACTCAAGGTTCATGGTGGTTGTTCCCATTAAGGACTTGACGGGCCATACCACAGCCAGAGCCTTCCAGGCCTACTTTTGCCGACCGCATGGCTACCCGGTAAAGGTGCTTACAGAGCAAGGCCCGGCCTTCGAAGCAGAGGTGCTCCAGGAGTTTTGCCACTTATATGGGTGCAAGAAGATCCGGACCACGCCATACCATGCCCAAACTAATGGGATGTGTGAGAAGATGAACCACCTGGTCCTGAACCTCCTCAAGACATTACCGTTGGAGGAAAGGAACCTATGGCCGGAGAAGCTGCCTGACCTGGTGGACATGTACAATAACATCCCCTGCAGTTCCACCAAGTGCACGCCTGCGTACCTGATGAGAGCCCGACCGGGACAGCTGCCAGTGGATCTGGAAATGGACATAGAAGCGCCCGAAGCCCTTCCCTCCACTAACAACTGGGATGCCAAGCAACAGACGCAGTACCGACGGATCCAGGAGTTTCTGCGCCAGAGCCGAGAAAAGCAAGAGCAGCGCTTTAACAAGTGGGCTCTGGCTACCCCCTTTGAACCTGGGGATGTGGTGCTGAAACATAAGAGAAGGACGCATAAGCTCGACGACCAGTGGGAAAGGACCCCATACGTCATACAGCCTACTGAATGGGAAAACGAAAAGACCTATTTGATCAGTCGCGACCAGGGGAAGACCACGGCTACTATTTCCAGGGACCACCTGAAGAAATGCCCGGATTCCTTGAGACTGGTAGATGAGGCTCCGATTCCCGTGCCGAGCGGCGAACAGGAGAAAGAGGTGATTCATACCGTGATGGGTGACTTCCCGGCAGACTGGCCTATGAAGAATGGCGCGGTAATTGTTCCCGTGATAATGTTCCCACAACCCGTGGAAGAAATAGAGACGGAGACGCCCGCCAGCGAGCCACCCGAACAAGCGCCCAGGGATGCACCTATACCACGCCCCCGTAGGTCTCTACCAGGTATACCTGACATACGGGAAGAAGGACCGGTTGTCCCCTCCATCCCATTGCCTCCCCCTGACAGCACTGGGCCCAGGAGGTCCACACGCCCCAACCTAGTTAGGCCCCCGCTTAGGTACAGGGAGACTGCCATCTAGGGGTGCAATATGTTGATTGTGTAAATAGTTGAATGAATGAGCACCAATTATCCGAGACTTTCACCTGATTAACATGAAAGTTAAAGGCAGCGGATCCCGGCTGCCAAGTTGAACAGTCCCCGGTGGGACCCTACTGTCTTTGTTTTTGCCCCATTTTAGAAGAGACAAGGCCGAGAACTTGCAGGCCACCCCAAAAACTATTGGGTCTGTAAATAATCCCTTGACCGGCCTGTCCCGTGTCACGACCTCCGGAGAGGCAGACTGGAGGATGGGCCTGCGGGAAAGTGATGGCCGAGGCCCTGCCACCACTGCAACTAGTGGCGATCCTCCGGGCCCGGGGGTCCCCTGGACGTGGGGCCCCTGAGAGACAAACGGGTGTGAAACCCTGTACCCTTCCCGTAAAGCAAACCTGGGCCCGTTCCTGGACTGGGGAAAAGGGGTGCTGCCCGTTTCTTAGGGGCAGCATCAAGGCTAGGTTTGTTTGGGTGGGTGACTGAAGGACCCGGTCCCGTTCCCGTGTTAATAAAAATATTATATTTTGCAACGTTTAAGAATGTGCCTCCCGTAAGGGAAGATTTAAAAATATCCTTCAAGTTTGTACAAAAGTTATTATATTTGTAAATTTGTTTTAAAGCTTTTTCAGTTACAAAGCACAAAATAAACTGATGGTGGACGGGCAGCCCGCGGACGGTCTGCATTAAACCAAGGGGGAATGTGACGCCCTGGACTAGCCAGGTTGTCACAGGTAGTCCCATACACACACGCCCCCCCTTAAAAAGGTGACAGCAGCCAAACTACAAAAACTCTTGTCACCACCCTCCGGGTTTGATGCTCACACCAGGGGGGTGGAGCCAGGTGGTTGACTTTGCCCACCGAGGAGTTCACAGGCCCGGAGGCGGGAAAAAGTAGAGAAGAGTCTAGTCTTGACAGTGAAGTGGAGTGGAGTGAAGTTCAAGGGCAGACCTGTGCCTAGGTCTGCCATAGTCTACACTGGTGTCTGGGTTGGAGCCCAGTCACATTTGGCAAGGAGGCAGACGGTGGTGGCCGCCTGCAGGAGCTGGGATTACATCCGGTGGAACCGTAGGGACTGGGGACGAGCGGTGGCCCACCGATACTGAACCGGGGAACCGATTGAAAACCGGAGCACCAAGAAGGGGTACTCAGACCCAGTACGAGGCCCAGAAACAACCGGGCTGAGTCAAATCAACTGATTGAGGACTGGACTTTAGGACCTTTCCCACATAAGACCCGACTGAAGACAACAGCCCAACCATAGGGGTAAAGCCACTGCCCAGGCATAGAGACCAGAGGGGCCAGCGTCTGCGGGCAAAGAGGGCTCTCCCAATAAATATCAAACCGGGGAGCGGACTACCACTGCTCAGGCATAGGAGTCATGATTTCTACATAAGTGAGGTGCAGGAGAAAGGCGTAAACCACCAACCTGTTAAGGGTAAAACTGCAGCCGGCTGCGGGCACCGTTCAGCATCTTGTTTGGTTTACCAGAGACTCCAGCGTGTTTGCCATAGTGAGTACAACAGTGCCTTCAGGCCACACACTGCGCTGCACCGCACCGACACCCCCAGCACGCATCCATCCCCTTGCCTCAGCACCTCCCTCGGGCCCCAGGGACCATCATCCCCCTACCCACGGAGGGGTCAACACCAAGCTGCGCAACACCGTCCCCGAGAGCCTAGTCAACGGCAGCAGTGGTGTCCATCCATTCACCACAACCCGTGGGTGGCGTCACGAACTTAAATCCCCTGCAAACAACCGCGGCTCCGGCCGTGGACCTCCCCACCGAAGTCCCTACACGTAGCACCAACTCCCTTTCAGAGCGACGTGACCCCCGGGTCCATGAAGAGCTCGAGCCACCCACCGACGAGCACAGATCCTACAGTAATTCAATAAAGTTGAGTCACTTTAATTGCAACTGTATCACATGTCCTCAGCCTGCCCTTGTTAATGCAGAGATTCCCACAGACTGTACAGCTATCCTATTCCAAAATAATCACAGATATTGAAGGAGCTTGTGCAGTATCTTATAATTTGAGACGGCTGATGGATTGGTCTGATCATATGCCCTTCAAACTGCCATTTTGAACATGAGAGATGCTAAAATAGCAAATATATTTTAGAAATATCTTTATTTTTAATGAGGAAGAGGGGTTGATTTGAATGTTTGTATTTTTCCAATATTTTTAAAACTTTATTCTTAGAGAGGTTTTTTTAGTTCCTTTTTTATGCTGCTATAGTCTAATTACTTGTTCTATACACTGCAATACTTGTGGACAAAATCATGGCCTTGCACAGGCGGGCTTCAGCAGTCCCCTGGCTTCCGTGTCAACCCATCGGTGATGCAACCGTGGACTGCGGGTAGGGAGATTGGGTACATGGTACATGCCCTAAATGCCATTGTCAGAGATTATAGGGGCACTTCAGAGGTAAAAAACAGAGATTGAAGTATATGATGGACACAAATAGCATGGTGGTGAGCAGAAGACGCCCCTTCACAAGGAGGCTTGCCTTTGAAAATGAAGTTAAAAAACTGCAGAATTTGGAATGACACGTGAGTATTTCCTGTAGGAATATAAGCAATGAAAAAGTGTTAATGGGTTGTCAGAACAGACTGGAGCCTATTTAAGGCCTCCTTGCCCGCCATGTTAGTTCTCCTGAGAAGCCTCACCCCCATGCTGCACTCGTCCAGCATACATTGTGAGCTGAAACGGCTGAAGTTCGATTGTTGCTGTTAAAATCATTAAATACTGCTCTGGCAGCAACATTTAAGATGTTTGATTCAGGGAGGACACTGTTCTATGCACTCATCGCTCTCTTTACTTGCACAAAAGTTTCAGGATGTCAATAGGTTACCATGCACTTGGGGCCTGTTGAAGGCAATTCTGTGGAGATCAGCAAGTGGGAATGGTGATTTTACTGTATCTATACTCTGCAATATAGTCAAATTGTAGTATACAGAACGACAAGCAATCAGAAGATCACATGATTAAAGAGGCAGTTCCCCCATTTTTCATTACCGGCCACATCAATATTATGTTGAGAAACAAGGTTTCTCTTAAATACCTTGTTTTACCAATAGTGCCTCTGAGCGGCACTATTGCAATCCGCTCATTCCCATCGCATGACCCCCAAGCTTCGTGACCTCTGATATCCAGTGATGTCATGTCAACTTCCTATTGACCTGCTATCACCACGGCCAGCCCCAGTCTCTGTGAATCACTGGGCTGTGGGCGGAGTTTCACCGCTCATCACAGACCAGCATCGCTCCTGATGGCGCGCTCTGCAGCAAAGAAGGAGTGAGCAGGGAGTTAATGGGCTGTGATGCTGGGCTGTGATGAGCGGTGAAATGCCGTTCACAGTCCAATCACTGGGGCAGACTGAGTCCCACCTCAGGTGATGTGACATCACCGGACATCAGAGGTCACAAAGCTCTGGTGGGTCACACAAAGGGGGTGAGTGTACTGCAATAGTGCCACTCGCAGATACTATTGGCAACACAAGGTATTTGAGAGAAACCTTGTTTTTCAACATAATATCATTGTGTCCAGTAATGAGAAGGGGTGACCTACCCCTTTAGGTCCCAGCTCACTTACAATCTTAGAGGGAGATGCTGACTGTGTCACGCAGCCAGCATCAGCTGGGTATGATGTGGGCTTGTAACTCCCCGGGATAGAGGGGTTTTCACCTGACACGTCGCCGGGCCAGGAGTGCAGATCCTCTGAGTCATCATGGGGTGGCCTGGCCCACTTTTATGACCGTAAGACGTACAGAAGGGAGAAAAGGAGGTGGATGGGAGGAAGGATGGAGGATAGGGGTGGTTGTGACAGTTAGGAAAGTCTATTTAGATTGTGACGTCACCTGTGGTCCGCGGCCAGAGATGGGCTGCCGCTGCGGGTGCTGCTCTCCGGGGCTGATGGTGAAGGTCGCAGATGGGATGGTGTCGCTCCCCACAGGCAGAGCGGGGTTACCCCAGGGAGGATGATGGAGGACGGACGGGGGTGGTGGTAGTCCCCGTTGGCACCACAGCGCTGGGCGACGGCACCGGCAAATGAGAGGCAGAGGCAGGGGCTGTGGTTCCAGGTCTTTTATTCACTCGTAGTTCAAGTGCTGCCCTAGAGTACCGGTCTCTGCCACGATGGGCGTGATGCCAAATGTCAATTCACAGCTGACATCAACAATCAGCAATCAGCAATCAGGAAGAGCCAAATGAAGCACCAGAATTGGCACATCTACTGGATGCTCCACTTCTTGGGTGGCTACGGGCTGCTATTTTTAACCTGGGAAGGACCAAATAACCATGGGCCTTCCCAACTTGATAATACCAGCCCCCAGCTGTCTGCTTTACCTTGGCTGGTTATCACAAATAAAAGGGACCCCATGCCATTTTTAAAATTATTTATTTAAATAATTAAAATGAACAGAGTAGGATGTTTCTGATAACCAGCCAAGGTAAAGCGCCCAGATGAGAGTTGCAGCCCCCAGCTGTCTGTTTTATTTGAGCCCACGTCATTTATTTATTTTTTTAATCTTTATTGTTCAAAGCAGTGGGCAGGCAACTTCCGCATGTAATAAAGCTTGTTAATTGGCTGCTCTGCAGCCTTTCAACAAACTTTATTAACATACAAACATTATGTGAAGTCCAAATTCAGACACGTTTTCTTTTTTTTAGTCTGTGTTTGAGTCAGAGACTCGGACACCTGGCACAAACTGTGAACTTTACACTGTGAGTTTGCTCAACCCTAATCACAAGTCATATTAGTAATGAATGATGGATACATTTGTTATCATGCAAAAAAAAGTTGTGCAATTCTTCCCTAAATCACATTTTCCCCTTTCTTAATTCCCCTTTTGACTAATGAATCCAAAGTCAAACATTTATCACCATTCTTTTAACTTTTTTCCATCTTAAACCAATCTGATGTTCTATTTCCACCAATTATTAGGACAATTCAGAATTGCATATCATTAATATTTTTGGTTATTTATTTCCTCAATGTAAATGCTCTTGTTTATCACTTTCATCAAAAAACAGTGACTGGCATTGTAAGAAGTCAATGAGAAGTTGAATTAATTGATGTGTGAAATATAAACTGAAAAATTAGATTACATGGTGGAAACTGATAGTTGTCTAGTGATCCTCAAATAGACAAAGGAGTCTTTGGGGGATTAATGTGTGTAAATAACCATGCCAATTGATTGGCCATCACTTTTTCTACATATAACAATGGATGGACTGTGTTTTCCCAAGGTTTCATACTTGATGATGTGAGGATGCTGTGATAGAAGACGTGAAAAATGAGAAAACGGAAATAACCGATTAAAAGAGTCGTTATGTTATCTTTAAATAACATCAATATTATAACACATAGTGAGATGTTATCCTCACATGCAATAAAATGTGGTATCAGGTACAACTTACTATAAAGTACATAACTATTTAAGGTCAATGACTTCTTATAATCTTTCAACTTTTCTATATATGATTCAGTACAATAAACTTGTCTGTACCACAGATGCCTCACTGCTTTATCGGTTCATATGTGCAAGTTAAATGGTTTGTCCACTACCAGGACAAACAGTTTTGATTCCACATGTTTCCCCAGGTAAAATTAAAAAAGCCTATACTCGCCTCCCACGCTTGCACCATTCTAGCAGTGTGGGACTTCGCATTCCATGGCTTACGTGACGTTATATCACACCACATCCAATCACCACCGGCTTCTCACTCCCCGCCTCTGGACAGTGGAGTAATCAATAGGAAGTGAGCAGCAGCTGCAGGTCTCACTTTCTGTTGATTAACTCATATATCTGAAAGCGGGGAACGAGAAACCGCCGGTGATTGGATGCAGGGCTAGGATGACGTCACAACCTCATGTGAACCCTGGGAACGCGAGTGCCAACACCGCTGGAATGGAGGCAGCTCAGGAGTTGTGTATAAACTATTTCATTTTACCTGGGGGAAACATGTGGAATAGAAATTGGTTATCCTAGTAGTGGACACCCCTTTTAAAAAGAATATTCACATCATTTGACTTCTCTGTTATTGTGTAGCAATACCGAACCATTGTATAATGTAGTGCTACTATGTATATGTTTATAACTATGATCTTCCATGTTCTCTATGATAATGTATTGGTTTCCAGGGCCGGAATAAGGTTGGTGGGGGCCCCTGGGCAGAAAATCTGGTGGGGGCCCCATAACGTTAACATTTTTAGCCATAACAGTAAAGCGCGAACTGTAGCATTTAGATATAAATCCAATGAACATGTGTCTTATCCTGTTCTGCCACATTCAGATTTACAGTACTACAATACAGATACAGTCCAGGATCACTCACAGCTGTCCACTTACACACAGAAAGATCGAGGATCGCGCTGTTCCCTGCTGCCATCGGTGGCCCCTTGACACGATCACGGGAAGTCGATGGTTGCTATGGTAGCGGCGGGCCATGTAATGACCCCTGTTGCTATCATGACATATTTTCTGTCACAGTCGATAGAGCGCCGACTCACACAGGAATGCTGTATTTCTGCTAATCAGAGCTGTACAGCTCTGATCAACAGGGATGCACAAGCGATCAGACTGCTGATCCTTATAGCTCTCAAGGGGACAAGTAAAATAAATACAAAATGTAAAAAAATAAATAAAAAGTTCAAATCATGCCACATTCGCGCCACTGAAAATAAAACAGTTAAAAAAATATACACATATTTGATATCTCAGAGTTCAGAAATGCCCGATCAATAAAAATATAAAATCAATTAATCAGATCGGTAAATGGTGTAGCGAGAAAAAAATCCAAATGCCAAAATTATGTTTTTGGGTCGCCACAAAATTTTTAAAAAGATCCAATAACGGGCGATCAAAAAGTAGCAACTTCATAAAAATTGTATAATTGAAAACACCAGCTCAAGACGCAAAAGAAATAGCAGTCACTGAGCCTCACATCCCAAAAAATTAGAACACTACGGGTTTCAAAAAATGGCACCAAAAGCACAATTTTTTTTTTAACAAACTTCTGAATTTTTTAACCCCTTAGATAAAAGTAAGAGTATACCTGTTTGGTATTTATGAACTCGGCATCATACTGACATGGTAGTTTTACAATATAGTGAACATGGTGAATAAAATAACCCAAAAACAATTGTGCAATTGCACTTTTTTTTGCAATTTTATCGCACTTGGATTTTTTTCCCTGTTTCCTAGTACAATATATGGTAAAACTGATGATTTCACTCAAAAGTACAATTTGTCACGCAAAAAATAAGCCCTTATATGGCAAGATTGATGGAAAAATAAAAAAAGTTACGGCTCTCAGAAGAAGGGGAGAAAAAAACAAAAAAAAAACCGGAAAATCGGGGTGAAGGAGTTAAATTTTGAGTACTATAATACTATGACAAAATTTTATGAAGTCAATATGAATAACAAAACTGATAGCTGTCAGTGAATGGCGCTCAGCAATACGTCTGGCACATGTACACGGAAAGAACACATTAAACTCCGCGGGGGGCATCATTTTACTGCAAGGGGTGTATGTAATTATACTCCAGGTGGCGGTTATATCACAATAAGTTAGTGTATGAATATACTCAAAAGGGGGATAATGATTATATTCAAAGGGATGGGGGACATTATTCTATGATTATACTCCACTCTAGGGAGGGGGCGTTATTTTATGATTATACTCCATTAGTGAGGTGTTTTACTCTATTATATTCCAGGGGAAGGGGGGGGGCATTATTTTATGATTGCTCTCCAGGTGAGGGGAGTGTTATCCTATGATTATACTCCAGTGGGGGAGGGGGCATTATTATATGATTACAATCTAGTGGGGGAGGGGGCATTATTGTATGATTACAATCTAGTGGGGGAGGGAGCATTATTATATGATTACAATCTAGTGGGGGAGGGGGCATTATTATATGATTATAATCTAGGGAAGGGGCATACATTCTGATTATATGAAAAGGGAATAGTGTAATTAAGGAGGTGTAGGTAGGTTTAAACAATGATGGGTGTCAGGGACTATACTGCAATGTAGCTCGTATGTAGGTCGTTCATACACACTTCACCTCTTGCAGTAAAATAACCCCCCCCCCCCCAAACTCCAGGAACAAAATATACACCCCTTGCAATAAAATGTCCCTGTCTCCACCTTTCATGTGCGGCTATATACAGTTATTCCCCCTTACTGATTGCTCTGTTTTGGAGTTACTTGGAGAGCACTGTAGCCCCCTCTACACCCCCCTCCCCTGCCCTGCTGAGTGACCTTACTCTCACAGCTGACATCGTCCTTCTATCACAGCCTGCATCTCTTATGGACGGTGCAGGCTCTAGCTGCATCCACAGCAGCAGGATGGCCCTGACACATCAGAGACGATGAATTTCCCGCCCCCACAATCCTCTCGGGCAGATAACAGCCGCGGCAGAGAGGAAACTGAAAATCAAAATGACATCTGTCTCCCTGCACCGCCCCCCTCTGGAGCCTGGCGGACGGCACACTGTGCAACTGCACTACTCACATATAGATAAAGCCAGCTATGATCATGGGGGCCGCCAACACAGGGAGCCGAAGACTGATGGTGGTGGGGGCCCCCTTGGAGGCTCTTGTGGTGGGGGCCCCTGGGCGGCAGCCCCGCCTGCCCTGCCTATAATCCGGCCCTGTTGGTTTCCCAATTGCAACAACCTTCTCTGTGGTGTACCCTGACACAGATGAACTCTGCAGGAACATCTCAATCAAGGATATTGCTCAAGCATTTCTGAAGGAAGAAGCACCTTGCTTGCATGGGAATTAAGTCAAGTGTTTCATATTTGGCAAAGTCCCTAGGATCGCCTTTGTTCAGCAGTGAGATAATAACTGATCTTTTCCAATCCTTTACCCTTTGCAGGTCCTCCAGATCTTTTGGCATAGTGTTGTCAGTGCGGCTCTTGAGACTGGATTAAGTAGCTGTTCCTTTTTCTGCATAGCTACATGCTTGTATAAAAAGACTGACCAATAGATCCACTAGGTGTGAACAGGTGCACCCTGAGAATTCAACAAAGTTACAAAAATATGTACAGCAGCACTCTGAAAGCTAAAATATGTAAACATAAAATATAGGATTTTGGCACTGTATTACTGCTATTGGAAAAATGAGATACTTGGTTTACAAATTGGCCAATTTGTGTAAGCCCGACAGCCAACGACAAGGCGTACTTCTCTTTGTCAGGACACTATCCTAATACTCCTCTATTCGAGTTAAAAAACTTACAAGTAATTGGCAGGTATGATCCAGCTAAATGAAAACGCCCTGGCTGAAGGGTGGAGTGCTCATTCAGAAAGACATAGAATGCTAATATAAAAAGACTGACCAGCACATCCACTACATGCTTGATCTTACAAAGTCTAACCCTGATTGTCTATGGGTGATCATTTGGTATTGTTTTTGCTGAGAAAATTGATTCCTTCCATTTTTGCTGGCAAAAGTATAGTTGATCTGGTCACATGGTATCTATTTTGGGATGTCCAGGTGTAGAGGTATTGCTTTGGCTGGATGAAGAACATATTGGTGATTCTAGATTTCTTCTTTTGACACCATTGCAGATTGCGGTCCACAGCTTCATTCATCTCCCCCAGGCCATACCTGCCAACCACTCCTACATCCTCTCCTTTTCCAACTAAGCATTGAAGTTGCCCATGATGCAGATAATGTCCTTTCCTGAAGTTTTATTGAGTGCGCTTTGGACCTTGGGCATAGACTACTCAATGTTGTGCTTTCACATATCTGCTATTGGTGCATAGACTTGGATAATGGTCATACTCAGAGACGTCCCACAGACGCAAGTGAATATGACTCTATCATTGATGTACTGAGGGTTTTATTGGCACTTTGCAATCCTTTTGGCAACAATGTTAACTCTCCTTCTCTTTTCTGTTTTCTTCCCTGGGTAAAAGTTACTATAATTCACTGACCCATTATGCCCATACTTGTTCCTTCTATTTCTCTCTTGACAATGTCCAGCTATACAATGATCATGCCTCTCATCTTTCATGCCCTGATAATATATTGTTCTTTGAAGCTCATGTAGCACTTTTCAGTATGGACTACATCAGCAATTGGACCCCTTTATCTTCATTGTTTTGGATCTTCTTTTCCTGTTCCCCAGTCATTTGAATGCTTCTGTAAAGCCCGTGGGGCCCACTGTTGAGCACCATCTTTTAAGCATTTTCTTATCCGAACCATATAATTGCATGGTGAAGGTTTTATGGATTAGGTCACCAGGTCTTTCCCCATCCCATGGCACTTAATCACATGACCACTTCAGCTGGTGTGTCATGTGCTGCCTCCCTCTGCACTTTGAGCTGGCTATAGGAAAGGAAGAATAGGTATATATATATATACTAGAAGGTGGCCCGATTCTACGCATCGGGTATTCTAGAATTTACGTATTGTGTAGTTAATGTATGATTTTTGTTATATATATCTATATATATATATAGATGTTGTCGTGTGTAGTTACCAAGTGTTTGTGTAGGAGTTGTACATGTTCTGGGTGTTGTCTGGGTGTGGCGGGGGGTGAGAGCGGTGTTGTGTGTGTGTTGCGTGTGTTGCGTTGTTTGTGGAGCGCTGTGTGTCTGTAGCGTTGTGTGTGTATGTGTTGCACGGTTTGTGTGGGTGTGGTGTGTTTTGGGGGGAGGTATGTTTTGTGCAATGTGTGTGTTGCATGATATGTGCGTATATTTATGTATGGCGCGGTGTTTGTGTGTTGGGTGTTGTGTGTGTGCAGCGTTGTCTGTGTGTGTGGGTGTCTGTGTAGGGCGGTGTTTGTGGTTCCCAGTGTGTGTGTGGTGTGTTGTGTGTGTTGGGGGAGGTGTGCACCTCCCATCGTGCTCCATCCGCCATGCTGCGCACCCCCCATCGTGCTCCATCCGCCATGCTGCGCACTCCCAAACGTGCTCCATCCGCCATGCTGCGCACTCCCAAACGTGCTCCATCCGCCATGCTGCGCACTCCCAAACGTGCTCCATCCCCCATGCTGCGCACTCCCAAACGTGCTCCATCCGCCATGCTGCGCACTCCCAAACGTGCTCCATCCGCCATGCTGCGCACTCCCAAACGTGCTCCATCCGCCATGCTGCGCACTCCCAAACATGCTCCATCCGCCATGCTGCGCACTCCCAAACGTGGTCCATCCGCCATGCTGCGCACTCCCAAACGTGCTCCATCCCCCATGCTGCGCACTCCTCATCGTGCTCCATCCCCCATGCTGCGCACCCCCCATCATGCACCATCTCCCATGCTGCACCAGCATCAACCTCTCTGCCCTCAGCATCAGCCTCTCTCCTCCCAGCATCAGCCTCTCTCCTCCCAGCATCAGCCTCTCTCCTCCCAGCCTCAGCCTCCCCCAGCATCAGCCTCTCTCTCCCAGCCTTCCCCAGGATCAGCCTCTCTCCTCCCAGCCTCCGTCCTCCCAGCCTTCCCCAGCATCAGCTTTCCCCTCCCAGCCTCCCTCAGCATCAGCCTTCCCCAGCATCAGCCTCTCTCCTCCCAGCCTCAGCCTCTCTCCTTCCAGCCTCCCCCAGCATCAGCCTCTCTCCTTCCAGCCTCCCTCAGCATCAGCCTCCCCTTCCCAGCCTTCCCCAGGATCAGCCTCTCTCCTCCCAGCCTCCTTCCTCCCAGCCTCCCCCTCCCAGCCTCCCTCAGCATCAGCCTTCCCCTCCCAGTCTACCCCAGCATCAGCCTCCCCAAGCATCAGCCTCCACCAGCATCAGCCTCTCTCCTTCCAGCCTCCCCCAGCATCAGCCTCCCCAAGCATCAGCCTCCCTCATCCCAGCCTCCCCCAGCATCAGCCTCCCCCAGCATCAGCCTCCCCCTCCCAGCCTCCCCCAGCATCAGCCTCTCTCCTCCCAGCATCAGCCTCTCTCATCCCAGCATCAGCCTCTCTCCTCCCAACATCAGCCTCTCCTCTCTGTCCCCAGCATCAGCCTCTCTCCTCCCAGCGTTCCCTAGCATCAGCCTCTCTCCTCCCAGCCTCCCCCAGCATCAGCCTCCCCCAGCATCAGCCTCTCTTCTTCCAGCCTCCCCAAGCATCAGCCTCTCTCTTTCCAGCCTCCCCCAGCATCAGCCTCCCTCTCCCAGCCTTCCCCAGGATCAGCCTCTCTCCTCCCAGCCTCCGTCCTCCCAGCCTTCCCCAGCATCAGCTTTCCCCTCCCAGCCTCCCTCAGCATCAGCCTTCCCCAGCATCAGCCTCTCTCCTCCCAGCCTCAGCCTCTCTCCTTCCAGCCTCCCGCAGCATCAGCCTCTCTCCTTCCAGCCTCCCTCAGCATCAGCCTCTCTCTCCCAGCCTTCCCCAGGATCAGCCTCTCTCCTCCCAGCCTCCTTCCTCCCAGCCTTTCCCAGCATCAGCTGTCCCCTCCCAGCCTCCCTCAGCATCAGCCTCTCTCCTCCCAGCCTCAGCCTCTCTCCTTCCAGCCTCCCCCAGCATCAGCCTCTCTCCTTCCAGCCTCCCTCAGCATCAGCCTCCCCTTCCCAGCCTTCCCCAGGATCAGCCTCTCTCCTCCCAGCCTCCTTCCTCCCAGCCTCCTCCTCCCAGCCTCCTTCAGCATCAGCCTTCCCCTCCCAGTCTCCCCCAGCATCAGCCTCCCCCTCCCAGCCTTCCCCAAGATCAGCCTCTCTGCTCCCAGCCTCCTCCAGCACGCCGTGCTCCTCTGCCGACACTCACACACACGATCGCATACACTCACACACACCCGATCCCGACACTCACACACACCCGATCCTGACACTCACACACACCCGATCGCATACACTCACACACACAGACACTGACGATATCGCACATACGCGCTCACATTCACAACATCCGGAGATACCACATGCTTCTGGCCATGTGATCCTCGAAGGTCACAACAGCACAGTATCAAGGCCGAGAAGCAAGCGATATCGCCGGATGCTGTGAGTATGTGGATGCGATGTGTGTGTGAGGTGTTTGTGAGAGTGAGTGTGATCTGATGTGTGTGTATGTGTGTGTGTGCTGTTATGTGCGTGCGTGTGGATCTTCCGCCGCTGCAGGACCTTGATGTGCTAGTAACTATGCGAGCATGGTTACCAGCGCATCACGTCCCCCACTCGCACGGGAGCCCACACCAGCATACGGCGGCAAGGCCAGCAATGCGAGGGTAAGTGTCGGCTGGGTTGGCGGCATACGCTGATGTGGGCTCCCGTGGGGGGGGTGGGTGGGGGGGTTGTACAGTACTCACCTGGGAGCCGTGATCGTGTCAGTTCGGGGAATGCGCGAGGTGGGGGGGGGGCAGAGCTAACGTCCATTGCGTGAGGGGGGCGGGGCGTGGCGTGGCCGAGTTGCCAATGCCTGCAGGGTGCCGGGGCGAGAGGCCAATCTGTGGGGGGGCGGAGCCTGGGCGAGCGGCTGGCCAATCCGTGTGGGGGCGCAGCCTGGGCGAGCGGCCAATCGGTGTGGGGGGGCGGGGCCATGGCGAGCCCAGCGGCCAATCAGCTTTGTGTCACCGTAAGGACACAATGTCACCGGAAGGACACAATTTTGAAGCATGACAGACAGACAGACAGACAGACAGACAGACAGAATAAGGCAATTATATATATATATATATATATATATATATAAAAATATGAATATATGTATATGAATATACAGTCAGGGCCAGAAATATTTGGACAGTGACACAAGTTTTGTTATTTTAGCTGTTTACAAAAACATGTTCAGAAATACAATTATATATATAATATGGGCTGAAAGTGCACACTCCCAGCTGCAATATGAGAGTTTTCACATCCAAGAGAAAGGGTTTAGGAATCATAGCTCTGTAATGCATAGCCTCCTCTTTTTCAAGGGACCAAAAGTAATCGGACAAGGGACTCTAAGGGCTGCAATTAACTCTGAAGGCGTCTCCCTCGTTAACCTGTAATCAATGAAGTAGTTAAAAGGTCTGGGGTTGATTACAGGTGTGTGGTTTTGCATTTGGAAGCTGTTGCTGTGACCAGACAACATGCGGTCTAAGGAACTCTCAATTGAGGTGAAGCAGAACATCCTGAGGCTGAAAAAAAAGAAAAAATCCATCAGAGAGATAGCAGACATGCTTGGAGTAGCAAAATCAACAGTCGGGTACATTCTGAGAAAAAAGCAATTGACTGGTGAGCTTGGGAACCCAAAAAGGCCTGGGCGTCCATGGATGACAACAGTGGTGGATGATCGCCGCATACTTTCTTTGGTGAAGAAGAACCCGTTCACAACATCAACTGAAGTCCAGAACACTCTCAGTGAAGTAGGTGTATCTGTCTCTAAGTCAACAGTAAAGAGAAGACTCCATGAAAGTAAATACAAAGGGTTCACATCTAGATGCAAACCATTCATCAATTCCAAAAATAGACAGGCCAGAGTTAAATTTGCTGAAAAACACCTCATGAAGCCAGCTCAGTTCTGGAAAAGTATTTTATGGACAGATGAGACAAAGATCAACCTGTACCAGAATGATGGGAAGAAAAAAGTTTGGAGAAGAAAGGGAACGGCACATGATCCAAGGCACACCACATCCTCTGTAAAACATGGTGAAGGCAACGTGATGGCATGGGCATGCATGGCTTTCAATGGCACTGGGTCACTTGTGTTTATTGATGACATAACAGCAGACAAGAGTAGCCGGATGAATTCTGAAGTGTACAGGGATATACTTTCAGCCCAGATTCAGCCAAATGCCGCAAAGTTGATCGGACGGCGCTTCATAGTACAGATGGACAATGACCCCAAGCATACAGCCAAAGCTACCCAGGAGTTCATGAGTGCAAAAAAGTGGAACATTCTGCAATGGCCAAGTCAATCACCAGATCTTAACCCAATTGAGCATGCATTTCACTTGCTCAAATCCAGACTTAAGACGGAAAGACCCACAAACAAGCAAGACCTGAAGGCTGCGGCTGTAAAGGCCTGGCAAAGCAATAAGAAGGAGGAAACCCAGCGTTTGGTGATGTCCAAGGGTTCCAGACTTAAGGCAGTGATTGCCTCCAAAGGATTCGCAACAAAATATTGAAAATAAAAATATTTTGTTTGGGTTTGGTTTATTTGTCCAATTACTTTTGACCTCCTAAAATGTGGAGTGTTTGTAAAGAAATGTGTACAATTCCTACAATTTCTATCAGATGTTTTTGTTCAAACCTTCAAATTAAACGTTACCATCTGCACTTGAATTCTGTTGTAGAGGTTTCATTTCAAATCCAATGTGGTGGCATGCAGAGCCCAACTCGCGAAAATTGTGTCACTGTCCAAATATTTCTGGACCTAACTGTATGTATGTGTATATATATATATATATATATATATATATATATATATATATATACACAGCGGGTGAAATAAGTATTGAACACGTCATCAATTTTCTAAGAAAGTATATTTATAAACGTTTTATTGACATGAATTTCTCACCAGATGTCGGTAACAACTCATTCAATCCACCCAGGTAAAGAACTCAAATCATAGATGTCCATAAATTAAGTTATGTGTAATGAGAAGAACTGCAAATTATCTTTTCATGGAGGAAGGAGACACACTCTATTACCACCTATTGGAAGTAGCAATCCTTAAGGCCGCTTTACACGCAACGACATCGCTAAAGCGATGTCTTTGGGGTCACGAATTTCGTGACGCACATCCGGCCACGTTAGCGATGTCATTGCGTGTGACACCTACGTGCGATTGAAAATGGTCGCAAAATCGTGCAAAATCGTTAATTGTTGACATGCTCCTCTATTCACAAAAATCGTTGATGCTGCAGGTACAATGTTGTTCGTCGTTCCTGCGGCAGCACACATTGCTATGTGTGACACCGCAGGATTGAGAAACCTCACCTTACCTGTGGCTGCCCGCAATTAGGAAGGAAGAAGGTGGGCGGGATGTTACGTCCCACTCATCTCCGCCCCTCCGCTTCTATTGGGCGGCCGCTTAGTGACGTCGCTGTGACGCTGAACGAACCGCCCCCTTAGAAAGGAGGCGGTTTGCCGGTCACAGTGATGTCGCTAGGCAGGTAAGTAGTGTGACGGGTCTAAGCGATTTTGTGCGCCACGGGCAGCGATTTGCCCGTGACACACAAACAATGGGGGCGGGTACGCACGCTAGTGATCTCGCTAGTGAGATCGCAGCGTGTAAGCAGCCTTAAATGTCAAAAGCAACCCATTAAAGAGCCTTGTCATATGACTTAGGATTTATGCTGGATCAGAAACTCAATTTGCTGATACGGTGTTTTAGGGTGATTGCGCTTCGTCAGTGCAAAGTATGAGATCTGCTCTGGCTGTATGAGAAGCTAAGACTGGGTCTAAGGCGAAAACTTTTCTCCTTGCGGAGACTAAAGGCCGCTTTACACGCTGCGATATCGGTACCGATATCGCCAGCGTGGGTACCCGCCCCCATCTGTTGTGTGACATGGGCAAATCGCTGCCCGTGCTGCACAACATCGCCCAGACCCGTCACACTACTTACCTGCCCTGCGACGTTGCTGTGACCAGCGAACCGCCTCCTTTCTAAGGGGGCGGTTCGTTCAGCGTCACAGCGACGTCACAGCTGTGTCACTGAACCGCCGCCCAATAGAAGCGGAGGGGCGGAGATGAGCGGGATGTAACATCCCGCCCACCTCCTTCCTTCCGCATATCGGCCGGGAGGCAGGTAAGGAGAGGTTCCTCGTTCCTGCGGTATCACACGGAGCGATGTGTGCTGCCGCAGGAACAAGGAACAACCTCGTTACTGCTGCAGTAACGATTTTTGAGAATGGACCCCCATGTCACCGATGAGCGATTTTGCACGTTTTTGCAACGATGCAAAATCGCTCATAGGTGTCACACGCAACGGCATCGCTAATGCGGCCGGATATGCGTCACCAATTCCGTGACCCCAACGAGTTCGCATTAGCGATGTCGTAGCGTGTAAAGCCCCCTTTACACAACAATGTGGCAAAACTACTGAGGTGACTTATAGAATATAAGTCTCCTCACTGGCATGCCAGATTGGTGTGTCAGTCTCCGCAAGGAGAAAAGCCTTCCCCTTAGATAAAGAGAACTGATACAGGGAAAAAATATTGAACACATGCACAAAAAGAGGTGCAAAAAGTCATGGAAAGTCATGACACCAGCTGAAATCTATGAGTAATTAGAAAGCAATCTGGCAATTTAGTGAAAAATAATATCAGCTGATTCAATTGATGGCCTATAAAAAATTGTTTCATTACTAGAGATGAGCGATCTTGCCAAGGTTCGGTAAATTTTTGGATGGCAAAAACAATCCTCCCCCTGCTCATCACTGCCATGTCAAGTTTTGGCATGGCTGTGATTGGCCACTGTAAAAAAAGAAAGCAAAAGGGCTAAAGCAGTACATACTTACTGAGTCTCCCCATGGCTGCAGCGCTACTTCAGGGTCCAACAATTATTCCTCATCCAAATTCACTGCTTTCTCCAGATACTGACATCTCTGATTGGCTGTAGTAAGACCCTGCCCCCAGACAGCATCTGTGATTGGTTGGAATCACAGACTCTGTGTGTGGGTCTCTATTGTGGTATTGGATAAATAAATAAAACAATTGGCATAGGGTCCCCTCTGTATTGATACCAACGCAGATAAAGCCTATGGCTACCGGCTACAGCCCCCAGCTGTGCGCTTATCTTGGCTTTGTATCAAAATAAGAGGAACCGCATGCAGCTTTTTATATTATTTACATAAATAATTGAAAAAAATAGTGCGATTCCTCCTAATTTTCATACCCAGCCATGATAAAGTCCGACAGTTGGGGGCTGGTATCCTCAGGCTTGTGAGAAAACCATGGTTATTGATCCACCCAGCCTAAAAATAGCACCCTGCAGCCACCTAAGATTATCACATCCATTAGAAGCAACAATCCCAGCACTTTACCTGGATCTTTCTGATTGCCCTGCTGCGGTGACAATTGTGGTAATAAGGATTTAATGGCAGAGCTTAGCTGCCATTAAGCCCAAGAATTGTAATGGGAGGTGTCTATGAAACCCCCTTATCACTAATTTGTACGTGAAATAAAAAAAACACAAACACCAAATAAATCCTTTATTTGAAATAAAGTACAAAAAAACACCCTCTTTCACCACTTTATTAATCCCCAAAAAGAATCAGGTCTGATGTAATCCATACAAGGTCCCACGACGATTCTAGCTCTGCTACATTTAAACTAACAGCATGCAGCAATAAAACATGACTTCATGCTGTAAGTTCAGGCAGAGACTGAGCCGCAGAGATGAGTGGTGACGTCACTCCAGTTATTGGCAGTCACAGCTGGAGGTTCCCACGGCCTTCCACCTGTGATCGCAGGTAACCTGCCCTCAGGGGACCTCAATGAACTCTCACTGAGTTCACAGACCCACATCTCCTGGCAGAAAACTGTTTGTTTGTTTTTTACCAAGAGATGCAGATTTGGTGGCAATTTTTTACACCATATTCCTGAACCCAATCTATACCTCCTAGGATGGCATATATGGAGGTGTCCCCCAAAATATCAAAGCACATCTTTTTGTATTCTAAATGGTCAAGAATCACCAAAGTAAATATAAGTTTGAATATAAGATGATCATTTTTGGATAGATTGATGATGGATTCCCACTCTACTGATTTCAAATTATGAGGATAACCATTATTAATCCTACCCAATTTTGAGAGATCTTCCTTACTAATTTGGTAAAAATATCAATACAGTACTTATTATTTCAGAACCTGGGGGCATTCATGTGCTGGTGGGTCTAAGCTGTGTAAAGGATCCCTGATCGTGTCTCCTAATGTTTTTATCGAGGATGTTTGTTCTAACACTGGGAAGTTCCTCCTCTGTAATCCCCAGTGCTAGACATTCCCGTCCATCATGATTTTTGAAAAACTGGTGGTACTATACTTTATATGAATGACTGCATTTGCACTTTATATAAATACACAGGCACCTATTTCCATATTGGTATATGTTTAAAACATTATCCTTTCTGCACTTGTACTTTATATAAAATCCCTTATCTTTCTATACGCTGTGATTTTCTTATATGATCAGGCAATTTTTTAATGACAATAGTAATGAAATTGACAATAGTTATGAACATTATTCTTGTGGTTTGTAATTGTGCCATGTGAATTCAATCATTTTGTATACAGCTATGCATATATTTAGGGCCTCATAGAGATACTGTAAATAGGATAACTTTACTTTGAGAGGGGGTACCATTTGCGCAATTTAGGGTGGTCTTAGGATGTATTAGGTCCTTGTTATATTTAACGTTTTGTATATTTACCTCATTGGGGTTAGTATTAACGTAGGTAATATATTTTATGGTGAATATTGATATTATTTCATCTTAATGCATATTTAACAAAAATATCTATAGCTGGACATTGTGCTTAGTAATGTAAGACTTTCATGTGCCTCAGCAACCCCACTTTGTACATGATCTGTCAAAAAAATTTCTAGGTAGGTCATATCTTTGTTGCAGGATGTCCTGAGCATATACAGTATATATTCATATACTGTGTATGTATGTGTATGTATATATATATATATATATATATATATATGTGTATATATATATATATATATATATAATGTCCTGGTGGTGGATGCTCTGGGCCGTGCACCGGACTCCTCCAGTGAGGCAACCCGGAGCTAACCCCTGTACAGGGACTGTCCGATCACCCCACCAGAGGGCCTAGATGCACGGTAGCCGGAGCACTAACGGTACAGGAACAGAGTCCTTCAGGAGACTGGGAATAAGATGTCTCTGGGACCACGGAGCTCCTGGGGGTAGTCCAGATGACGAGGCTCAGGTTCAGGTGCCGGGTAGAGATGTCAGGCGGGATCCAGGTCCAGCTGAACAAGAGGGCAGAGGTCAGCGGGTGAAGCCGAGGATCGGAGACGGGTTCAGGCTAAAGAAGATGGTGGGGTCACAGCCGACAGTCACCGAAAGACTTCCTGGGCGAACTGTGGTCAGGACCGGGTTAGAGTGGCAGGACGGGCTCTGCGAAAGACACAGGGTTAATAGGAGACAAGGCAAGAGGGAACCTGAACACCTGGCTTAGGGAAACACGTTGAACAGGCACCGACCACATGGAAGAAAGGTCCTAATATACCCTGTACCTGAATTTGGCAATAATGAATGACAAAGGAATTCAGCTCACCCACTCCAAGTCTCCAGGCCCTCTCTCTGCAGCACGGACAATCGGCCAGGCAGCTGCAAGCATGTGAGATGAAATCCAGCGCAGGAAAGAAGGCACTCTTCAATATAAATTTCCATATGGTTTATTCCATGTGCACACGTATGAAGGTAGGTACAGACAGCCCCTGAGCAGAGGAAAAATGACTAGCGACGCGTTTCGACCATATTACACGGTCATGTGTCATGACTGGAATAAACCATATGGAAATTTATATTGAAGAGTGCCTTCTTTCCTGCATGCGCGAAGCCCGAGTGCCGGAGACCAGAGCAGGAAGCAGTGCAGAGGATGCAGGAGAGCCCGACAGTGTGTCCTGGGTCGCAAGGGAACTCCGGGAGCGGGGGACAGGAAGCATGGAGGACTCAGAGGGGGAAGAGTGAGCTGTGTGGCCGTCGGCAGGAGGACCGGGGAGAGTGAGGGATGGCGTCGGGACCCGGGGAGCGTGACATATATATATATATATATATATACACACACACACACACACACACATTTAAGCATTTATCACTTATCACATGGCATTTAGTTCTTTTCTGTTTCAGCATGACTGTGTCTCAAGTACACACAGCAAGGTCTACAATGCAAAGTTATAATATCATGGCTTGGTAACTGATGTAGAAATACTTGACTTGCTCACGGCACAAGCCCAAACCTTAACATCATTGAACATCTTTCGGATGAACTAGAAGATGGATTTTGAGCTTACAATGGGAAGGAATTAGCGTTGTAAATCATAAAAGCTGTGAGTTTAATGTGTACGTGTCCTAAAACGTCCATATAGTCAATGACATCACACAGTCATCTTAATTGGATTTTCACAAATGATGCAGCTATTAAATATTATACTTACATCTGTTTGACTATTTTACTTTTTTAACTATACCAATTATTTTTTCATATACAGATATTTTATTTAAAAAATGTACACTATTAAGGGTGTAATTCAGAGAGACACATGGGTTAACAATAATGAAAGCGTCTAATGCCTGTGGCTGCCCTAGAACTGGCAGAAGTGTTTGTTCGTCTACGCCACGCTCCTGGGCACAGTTGTAACAAATGTAAGAAACAGTTTCTTACATCTGCTTAACATTGGAAGATATATGCCAGAAAATAGAGAACTACTTAGAGATCATGAGAAAAAAAACAAATGTTTAATGCACGTCAATTAAACAGTATTGTTATAAACTGTGGCATACTTTTTACCTGGCATGCCCTACCTTTTGGTTATGGATTAAATGTAATCAGTATGAGTTTAGTAGCTTGCCTTATGTGTTTTTTAACATTTTAACAATATACTAACATGCAGAGGCTTCATGCACATGAGCATTGTGAAACAGACCATGAGTTACATAGGACATAAATTAAGAATTTGTATCTAGTTCATTATTATGCTTATTCAGATTTTATTGAAAGTTATACAAAAGAAATAATTGAAACCATAAGTACAGGTTAACAGTACACACCAGTTTGGTAAGACATGAATTAGATATAGTATGCATATGTAGCACCAGGGATATGGGGTACTCGGTTCCGGGCAGTGTCTCTATTGGGAGTGTCACGGTGGTGGCCGTTCCCGATTCCGTGCCCTGGTCCCTTTTTGTAATGGGGGATATTTACAGGGGATTTGTTAATAAAGTTATTTGTGACGCCACTTGCAGTGATGTGGCTAAGTGTAGGGAGCCGCCGCTGCAGGTTTTGCTGGAGCTGATGGAATGTGCAGCTCTGATGACTTGGGCCCTCCACAAGTAGGGTGTTACTCCAGCAGGTGTATGGTGCAGTAGACGTCGGAAGAAGGAGACCAGACAGGTATTCAGTGCAACTGGTTTACTCACTTTTCGGGTGTTAACTGGTTGCCCGAGGCCGGCTGGTTTCGCCTCCAGGTCCCCTTCGTCCCAGTGCCAGTCTGGTTCTCTGGTACCTTCTTCCCCTGCACCTGTCTCTGGTAAGTGGGTACCTGTGGTATGGATCACTGGGGGTCCCCGGTTTGTGGTTTGTCCACCTCTGTCCGCCTGATGGTAGCGTGAACCCTGTGGGGATGGAGTCTCTGGTCTTGTCCCCGGCTCTCTCTTTGCTACTGACTCTTCAGATTCTTTAGGGTCAGCAAGGTCCTTGATGGTCCCCTTTGCTGTTCAGGTGTTAACAGGTGGCTTGAAGCTCTTTCCTATCCTAGGGTCCTGTACCCCGTCGGTGCATAGTTCACTGTGATGTATATTCCCCAGCCTCTCCTTTAATGTATATGCCCCTCCTGTGATGTGTGTACCCCCAGCCTCTCCTGTGATGTGTGTACCCCCAGCCTCTCCTGTGATGTGTGTTCCTCCAGCGTCTCCTGTAATATATGGGCTCCAGCATCTCCTATGATGTGTATGCCCCAGCGTCTCCTGTAATTTATGCGCCCCAGCGTCTCCTGTAATGTCTACGCCCCAGCCTCTCCAGACTGAGACAAACCTGGAAAAGCAGTTGTGAGAAACAACATGATCAATATCACAAAACATCATAGCCGCACCAAAGAGAAGCAGCTCCAGTCACCATAGTAGGGGTGAGTTAATTAATTGTTTGACCACATATAGCAGGGTAGTTTTCAAGTTGATAACTTGGTGCAGCCCCCGAAGGTTTGTAGAAAATTCCAAATGGCCCCCGGTGGTAAAAAGGGTCCCCACCCCTGAAGTAAACTAATGACAAACATGTGACAGCTGTAAAACTTGAGCTTGCCTTAAATCAGATAACACAGTACTTGGATATTCCGGCACAAAAAAGTGTATTTTGACACCTAATCTGACATCAGTCATTGACTTTTGCAAAGTTATTTTAATTTAATTTTTTAAGAGCGATAACCTTATGTGACAAGTTATCTAAATAGTGATGTATGCTTTCCAGATTCTCAGGCACACAAGGGTTTCTGATGCTTACCAGGTTACCAGTGTAACCTAGCGTGGACAAGGACAGAATGAGCCAGCCATAGAAGAAGGCAGCAGGACCCATTTAACTATCTTCTTAATGTCCCTCCAGCAGGGGTCACAAAAGATTCAGCAAGGTTGCTCCTCCATATATGGGCTTCGGCAAAGTGTCTGATAGTTTTATTTTGGAAACAAACTCTTCCCTCCCACTCTCCAGGAATTGGAATCAAGGATCAGAGAAACGAGGCAGATATACAGTAGTACCTTACGGCTTGCAGTAATAACCAGCTGGACAAATTTCAGCGTATATGGTCACCTTGGGACCTCTTTGTGGACAGTCGATATCTGGTTATCAGAGTAAAGAGTTGGTATGCCTCAGGGCCTTCCTCAGACTTTTGACACGTATCGCATATTTGTCATCCCCCCTCCCTGTTTTCTCCTGCCCCGTCTCTCGCTTTGTCTTACCCCCATTTGATGTCTTGTTGAATCTTACCAAAATGCTGTGATTTTGCAGTTTGAAGTTTATATGAAAAATATCTTAATAAATAAACAGTTTAAAAAAAAAAGAAGAAGGCAGCAAGACCCAGTGCTGGAGGAGGGACAAGCGAGAAAACAATATATAATAGGGTGAGAGTGGGCACCCCTGTCAAGTCCCATTTTGGATTCTGCCGTTTACAACCAAGACTCTTGCAGATGGATCATTACAGAGACAAAGGATTTTTTTACAGATGCCAAGACTATTGTGCCTCAGGGAGGTTTATAGGAAGCACGAAAAGCTGTGTTATCTGCAAGGGTATGTTTTGTGACTCTTCCATAGTGCAAAATCAGAGTAATACCTCAAAAAGCTCGAAAACTCACTCCACTATCAGACATGTACCATGCTTGATGAAGGCACAGGGTAACGCATACTTCCATGTCTCCCACTGTATCAAAAAAGGGTTGTGTCTCCTGAGCAATTTTGCCAAGAAAGTGGTTATTTTGGTGGTGATCTTTGTTGGAAATCAAAAATTGAAAAAAAGAATACTGTGGCATGATCTGACCACAAAAGTAAGTCAATGGAAGCATGAGAGGAGAAATCAAGTCCACAATGACTAACAAAGAAAACATCTTCACAGCTGTATGTAATGTACATATTGTATGGCTGTATACAATTTGCTTTTATGGGAGGATTACAATTATTATTCGGCATCTGATGAAGCATGTTGCATATTGAATTATAAACACTATATATAGAGAAATCCTTACAGATTTTTTTGGATTACCTCATTGATTAACACTTACTTCATAGCTGTGAGTAAAACTACTGTATATTAAAGTAGATCTGTCACCAGATTCCACAATTGAAGCTGCATACATTATTAATTAGATCTCAGACTTGATGAGGAGAGCTAAAAAAATGAAAAAAAAAGAGGAAAAAACATCCAAAAGTTCAAATCATCATTTTCCCGTTTTAAAATAAAAAAAAAAACAAAATTGGTATAGCCAAATCCATAAACGACTATCAAAATATACATTTATTTGCACCATACATTAAATACTAAAAATAGAAATTATAGTGCCAAGTTTTAAGTTTTTCAGCCACTGCATTTACCCCCCAAAATATAAAGTGATCAATATGTGCTATGAAGCCAAAATGGCATCTTTAGGGTATGTGCGCACGTTGCTTTTTACCTGCTTTTTACCTGCTTTTTTGCTGCTTTTTCTTCTGCGCTGTTTAATGCCAAAATGGATGTGTTCTTCTATTCAAGCAAAGTCTATGGGAATTTGGTTTTCTTGTCCGCACTATGCAGTTCAAACTGCAGCCTTTTTGGTGCAGAACTTTGGTCAAAAACTCAGCTTTGCAGTGCAAAACCCAAATGGCAAAAACAATTCACATGTCAGTTGTTTTTGCCATTTGGGTTTTGCACTGCAAAGCTGAGTTTTTGACCAAAGTTCTGCAACAAAAAGGCTGCAGTTTGAACTGCATAGTGCGGACAAGAAACCCAAATTCCCATAGACTTTGCTTGAAAAGCAGAACACAACCATTTTGGCATTAAACGCTGCAGTTGAAAAAGCAGCAAAAAAGCAGGTAAAAAGCAGGTAAAAAGCAACGTGCGGACATAGCCTTAAACACGTCAGCTTTATGTTAAAAAACCAAGCTTTTAGGGTATGTGCGCACGTTGCTTTTTACCTGCTTTTTACCTGCTTTTTTGCTGCTTTTTCTTCTGCGCTGTTTAATGCCAAAATGGATGTGTTCTTCTATTCAAGCAAAGTCTATGGGAATTTGGGTTTCTTGTTCACACTATGTTGTTCAAAATGCTGCCTTTTTGAGGCAGAACTTTGGTCAAAAACTCAGCTTTTCAAAGAAGCAACATGTCAATTGTTTTTGCCATTTGGGTTTTGCACTGCAAAGCTGAGTTTTTGACCAAAGTTCGGCCACAAAAAGGCAGCATTTTGAACAACATAGTGTGAACAAGAAACCCAAATTCCCATAGACTTTGCTTGAATAGAAGAACACATCCATTTTGGCATTAAACAGCGCAGAAGAAAAAGCAGCAAAAAAGCAGGTAAAAAGCAGGTAAAAAGCAACGTGCGCACATACCCTTACGCTACTCCATTGATAAAAAAAAAAGTAAAGCAGTTTTTTTTGCTTACAAAGGTTCTGGATTTATTTTTTACCAAATTTATACTAAAGTATAAAATAACGAATATAAGTTTGATATCAATTCACCATGTTCCTATGTGGAATGTTTTCCCCTGTTTTCAGTACATTATATGGTAAAATAAATGGCGTAAATCAAAACTTCTGCGCGTCCGTACAAAAAAAAGTCCTTCTTCAACTATGTTGACTGAAAAGTTAAAAAGTTTTGGCTCTTGGAAAAAGCAGATGAAAAAACAAAACCACGAAGATGAAGAACTGTCCAGTCCTGGGAGGGGGGATAAATTTAGAAATTCACAGTTATCACAATTTATTAACTTTTGCTGTCATTTTAGGTTTTGAAGAGCATGCTCTAAAAACTTATAATTGCACCAAAATTACAGCCATCCGTTCAACAATTGTAAAAATGCACCATTTTTAGTGGTTATTTTAAAGCCCCAAATTACTTTTTATAAATGTGCGTCATTTATATAAAGTATTGCATTCTATATAAACACTGTTTATACAAATTGAAAGAGCAGATTTTTGAGCTTTTATTAATGGAACATATTAAAATTACATATTTAAATCAGGATTTTTTGTCTTTTTCATTTTTTAAAACCTAAATGTTATATAGTATTACTATTTGGCAATATCATCTGCAAAATATTAAATGTCAAAAACCAAAACCATTAGTATATGGTTTTAATCTAGGACCTAAGTACACAACGTTACTGTAAATCTAAGTAAATAGGATAATGGTCATTTGTCAGCAGAAAGCATAAACAAGTAAATCCCATAATGCAGTGAAAAATACTAAAAATATGGGAGATATAAACTCATTATATATTGACCTCTTCTAATACGCTGTTTGTTTTCACAAAATGATCTTCCAAAATCTATTATCAAGGCTGGCCAGGGAAGTCCCCGGTAGACTTGTCTGAGAAACATCCCAGAAGGAAGTACTAGAGATTAGGACTATTGTCAGCTATCCTTGTCTTATACTATCAGGAGGAAATGTTTTAACAAGGCTAAATCTCTAATTAGATGCCCCATACGTGTGTATTACAGCTGTGCCTGCAGATGAGAAACGGCTTTAAAAGCATTAATTACATATTCAGTATTTCCCGGCCATTAAACATTAAACACAAATTAACTACCAGAATAAATCTAATGATGGCATTTTAAGTTGAGTCATTTGTGAAGTGATCGTATAATGCTACAATACGGAGTCATGGAAATAATATTGCAAAGTTGCCTATTCACCACACACTGAACTACTAAAGTCTCAGAACCTCACTTGGGTTAGTTTTGTAAGAATCCAAATAACCTTTTATTATGTTTATGTAAATGAACTATGCATTTGAGGACTATACAACAGCTGCAGGCTTATGCCATATAGGGACTGTCTAGAGAAGATAGCAGATGGCGCTGTGTTTTTAAACTGTCTTCATAGTTTACTGAGTGACCCCTTAGGATTTTAGAGGTTTGAGTTAATTCTCCCACAATGAAAATGGAAAGTTCTGCTGACCGGTAAGATTCTGCAGCATGCATAATCACAGATGTACAGGTGTAAACTCTATATGGATGTCAGACTATGTTTTATGATGTGTTTTATTATGATTTTATTATAAGAATTTTGAAGTTTGTTGTTGCCTTTATTTTCATCAAGTTTATACATTTCAAGTAGCAATTCATAAATCTGGCTAAGTCCTGTTCTCCTAGATTACCATGCCCACTTGTCCACACACCGTGCAATTTTTAAACAAAGCTAACATTCATGAAATTGTGGGCTTTTTTTATGCCAGAAAACTGGTGCAAGAGCATGAATAAATTCCCCCTAAAAAGTACGGTATATATTTTGATCTGGCTATAGGAAAGGAAGAATAGGTATGTATATATTTATATATATATAGATATACAGTGCCTACAAGTAGTATTCAACCCCCTGCAGATTTAGCAGGTTTGATAAGATGCAAATAAGTTAGAGCCTGCAAACTTCAAACAAGAGCAGGATTTATTGACAGATGCATAAATCTTACAAACCAACAAGTTATGTTGCTCAGTTAAATTTTAGTAAATTTTCAACATAAAAGTGTGGGTCAATTATTATTCAACCCCTAGGTTTAATATTTTGTGGAATAGCCCTTGTTTGCAATTACAGCTAATAATCGTCTTTTATAAGACCTGATCAGTCCGGCACAGGTCTCTGGAGTTATCTTGGCCCACTCCTCCATGCAGATCTTCTCCAAGTTATCTAGGTTCTTTGGGTGTCTCATGTGGACTTTAATCTTGAGCTCCTTCCACAAGTTTTCAATTGGGTTAAGGTCAGGAGACTGACTAGGTGTCACGCTCCCCGGGTCCTCTGCTCCGCTTCCCGGCTCACCTGCCACGCTCCCCGCTCTCCAGCCTCCATCGCCCGCGCTTCCCAGGCCTCCTGGTCCCCGCTCCCGGTGCCCGTCGGCTTCCCAGCCCCAGCCCGGCTCTGCTGCGTCCTCCTCTCAGCTTCCTGCCCTGGCTTCTGGCACCCGGGCCGCGCGCATGCGCATTAGGGCGCGCGCGCGGTCACTGACCCTTTCTTAAAGGGCCAGTGTCCACTGACAGGAAATGAAGCACACAGGTACGGGGTATAAAGGGGTGCAATGTCCAAGGGGGCGGGGCCTGATCTTCGTGTTTCCCAAGCTAGGAGTCAGGTCTCCTTGTGTCTCTGTGCCATACTCACGTATCTCTCTTCTAGAGCCGATCCTGCCTCGCCATCCGGTCCTGCCGCATCCCGCACTCCGAACGCTGCCTATCTGCCATCCTGACAGTCCGTACCATCTCTGACCCCTGTGGTGACCCGTCATCTCGCTCCAACGGTTCCGGACTCCGCCTGACATCATCTCGGCTTCCGAACCTGAGCTCCGTCACCCGGACTACCATCAGTGACTCCGTGGTCCCAGGGACTTCTCTATTATACTCTTGTGCACGGACTGCCCTGCTACCTGTAGTGCTCCAGCTACCGGACCCCTTACCATCATCTAGGAGTTCGGCCCAGTGGATCCACCTCCTGGGTCTGCCCTTCCACCTGGCCCTAACAGTAAGATCAGGCCATGGATCCCGCTGAAGCACTAGCGGCCTTGCAGGAGGAACTCCAACGCCAGCGTGAGACCCAGACCCGCATGCTGAACTTCATGACTTCGGTGGACGCCCGCCTGAACACGCTACAAGCGTCAATTACATCTTCAGCATCTCGGGCTTCCACTAGCCAATCCAGCCCCCGTGGCAGCCTCTTCGGATGCTTCCAGACTTCGTTTGGCTTCACCACCCCGGTACGCCGGAGATCCCAAGACCTGCAGGGGTTTCATAAACCAATGCTCCCTCCATTTCACGCAGCTGCCGCATTTGTTTGCCTCCGACCAAGCCAAGGTCGCCTTCATCATGTCCCATCTAGAGGGTGAGGCACTGGCGTGGATGAACCCCTTGTGGGAGAAGGAGGATCCTGTGACCACGAACATCCAGGAGTTTCTGCAGGCATTCCGTGGCACCTTTGACGAGCCCGGACGCGCCTCCGCGTCTGCCTCATCTCTTCTCCGGTTACGTCAGGGGACTCTGACGGTGGGTCAATACGCAATCCGTTTTCGCACCTTGGCTTCGGAACTTGGCTGGAACAACGAGGCCCTAACTGCCGCCTTCTGGGAAGGACTCTCGGGTCGAATTAAAGATGAGCTGGCTGGTCGTGACGTACCATCCACCCTGGATGCCCTGATTACCCTAGCGACTCGAGTGGACATCCGCTTTCAGGAGCGATCTAAAGAGGTGTCCCGTGAGAGACGTCCGGTACGGCATTCCTCTCCTCCGCAGAAGTCCGCCGTACTACAGTCAACGGCATCTGGTGTCTCCGTCCACGAGTCCATGCAGATCGACCGTGTGCGGCAGTCTGAACAACGTCGAGCAGAGCGGCTCGCCAAGGGCCTCTGCTTCTACTGCGGAGAGGGCACACACCTGCTACGCTCCTGCCCAGAGAGGCCGGGAAACTCCAAAGCCTAGGGTTGGTAGGAGAGGCCACCCTAGGTGCTGGGACTCTCTCAGACCCGGTTATGTGGACTGTACAAGTGTCAACGGGAGAGACGCGGTTCACGGCCGAGGCGTACCTCGATTCTGGGGCAGCAGGCAATTTCATCCAGCAAGCCACGGTGGACAAGTACCAGATGCCTGTAACTCCACTCGACAAACCCCTCGTGATTGCCTCTGTGGATGGGAGACCCCTCTCTGACACCATCTCCTGGATCACCAAGCCGGTGGAACTACGTATCGGTGCCCTGCACACCGAGAACATCGCTCTCTACGTCCTCCCACACATGTCCCATCAAATCCTGCTGGGACTTCCCTGGTTACGGACACACGAGCCATCAGTCACCTGGGGCACTGGTGAAATCACCCGATGGGGCTCTTCGTGCCAGGAGAAGTGTCTGAAGACCATACAACCCATCCGACGACCTCCGGTTCCAGAGAACCTACCGGGACTGCCCTCGGCCTATTGGTCCTTCGCGGACGTCTTTGATAAAAAGGAATCTGAGGTACTTCCGCCACATCGTCCGTACGATTGTGCCATCGACCTGCTCCCGGGAACAACACCACCTCGAGGACGGATATATCCATTATCTCCAGCCGAAACAAGGGCCATGTCTACTTACATCACAGAGAGCCTGGCAAGGGGATTCATTCGGAGATCCTCCTCTCCTGCTGGAGCAGGCTTCTTCTTCGTTAAGAAGAAAGAGGGCAACCTACGCCCATGTATAGACTACCGGGGATTGAACCAAATCACCGTAAAAAACAAGTACCCTCTGCCGCTCATCCCCGAATTGTTTGACCGGCTTAGAGGAGCTCGTGTGTTCACCAAATTGGACCTTCGAGGTGCCTACAACCTGGTCCGCACCCGCTCTGGGGACGAATGGAAGACCGCGTTCAATACTCGCGATGGGCACTATGAATACTGCGTGATGCCCTTCGGCCTGTGTAACGCACCAGCAGTCTTTCAGGAATTGGTGAACGACGTTTTCCGGGACCTTCTCTACGTCTGTGTGGTGGTGTATCTGGATGATATCCTTGTCTTCTCTCCGGATCTCCAGACCCACAGAGAGAACGTGCAGCTAGTTCTACAAAGACTGAGAGAGAATCGTCTGTACGCTAAGTATGAGAAGTGTGTCTTTGAGCAGTCTTCTCTCCCCTTCCTGGGTTACATCATCTCCGATACCGGACTGCAGATGGATCCAAAGAAGGTCTCCTCCATTCTCAACTGGCCTCCTCCTTCTGGACTGAAGGCAATCCAATGCTTTCTGGGATTCGCCAACTACTACCGCCAGTTCATCCCTCACTTCTCTGCTCTGACCGCTCCTCTCTCCGCCTTGACCAAGAAGGAGGCTAATCCAAAGGACTGGTCACCTGCGGCCGACGCCGCGTTTGGCTCCCTGAAGCGGGCATTTGCCTCCTCTCCTGTGCTCCACCGTCCGGAGTTAAACCGCCAGTTCACCTTGGAGGTGGATGCCTCCTCCTCGGGAGCCGGAGCAGTGCTCATGCAGAAGTCCTCCTCCGGGAAGATGGTGACTTGCGGTTTCTTCTCCAAGAGCTTCTCAGCGCCTGAACGCAACTACACCATCGGTGACCGAGAGCTATTGGCAGTAAAACTGGCTCTGGAGGAATGGTGCTATCTTCTGGAAGGAGCAGTGTACCCCGTAATCATTTACACGGACCACAAGAACCTGGAATACCTGCGGTCCGCTCAGCGACTGAACCCACGGCAAGCCAGGTGGTCCTTGTTCTTTGCCAGGTTCGATTTCCAGCTCCATTTCCGACCCGCGGACAAGAATGTACGCGCTGATGCCTTGTCCAGGTCTTTCATGCCCATGGAGCAGGAGGAGGAGACATCACAGCCCATCATCTGTCTTAGTAAAATCATTCCAGTGGCTCCTGTCACCCTGGCCCAGATACCGCCCGGGAAAACCCATGTCTCTGAGACCGACAGGCAAAAAGTGTTACACTGGGGCCATGCCTCGAAAGCAGCCGGTCATGCTGGTCAAAAGAAAACATGGAGTGCGATTGTACGTCATTACTGGTGGCCATCCCTTCGCACGGACGTCACTGCTTTTGTCTCTGCCTGCTCCTCTTGTGCCAGGAACAAGACGCCCAAACACCTGCCATATGGCCGTCTTCTGCCTCTGCCTATACCCTCAGTTCCCTGGCAACACATTGCAATGGACTTTATTACGGACTTGCCATTGTCCTCCGGACACACAGTCATATGGGTCGTGGTGGACCGGTTCTCTAAAATGGCTCTTTTCGTCCCTATGGCTGGACTGCCCTCTGCTCAGGAACTCGCGGACGCCTATATACATCACATCTTCAGCTTGCATGGCTTTCCATCACACATCGTGTCCGACAGAGGAACTCAGTTCACCTCCCGCTTCTGGAGGGCTCTCTGCAAACATCTGGGAGTGACTCTGGACTTTTCTTCTGCCTACCATCCTCAGTCTAATGGCCAAGTGGAAAGGATCAACCAAATCTTGACCTCCTTCTTACGACACTACGTCAACGCCCATCACGACGACTGGTCCACGCTTCTTCCTTGGGCTGAATTCTCCCATAACCACCACGTCAGTGAGTCCTCCTCCAGCTCTCCCTTTCATGTCGTTTACGGACTTCAGCCCTCCGTCCCATTGCCTGTATCTCCTTCTTCGGATGTCCCTGCTGCTGATGCTGTAGCCCGTGACTTTGCAACCATTTGGGACTCTGTCAAGGCGTCCCTTGGGCGTGCTTCCCTGCGGATGAAGAGACATGCAGACAAGAGACGTCTGGATCCTCCGTGTTTCTCTCCTGGAGATCTAGTCTGGCTTGCTTCCAAGTACGTCCGATTGAAGATACCATCCTACAAGCTGGGTCCTCGCTACATCGGGCCGTTTAAAGTCCTCCGCAAGATCAATGAGGTCTCCTACAAGCTACAGCTCCCGGCCACGATGAGGATACCCAACTCCTTCCACGTCTCCCTGCTCAAGCCGGTTGTCCTTGGTCCCTTCTCCGCTGCTGCCAGTTCGGCTCCTCCTCCTATTGCCGATGACGACATCTATGCGGTAAGGGATATCGTGGCCATGAAAACTGTACGGGGCCGACAATTCTTCCTGGTGGACTGGGCTGGCTATGGTCCTGAGGATAGGTCCTGGGAACCCCGGGAGAATGTGGGTACTCCTTTGATCCGTGCCTTCCTGTCCCAGTTGCGGGGAGGGGGGCGTGGGGGGGGGTACTGTCACGCTCCCCGGGTCCTCTGCTCCGCTTCCCGGCTCACCTGCCACGCTCCCCGCTCTCCAGCCTCCATCGCCTGCGCTTCCCAGGCCTCCTGGTCCCCGCTCCCGGCGCCCGTCGGCTTCCCAGCCCCAGCCCGGCTCTGCTGCGTCCTCCTCTCAGCTTCCTGCCCTGGCTTCTGGCACCCGGGCCGCGCGCATGCGCATTAGGGCGCGCGCGCAGTCACTGACCCTTTCTTAAAGGGCCAGTGTCCACTGACAGGAAATGAAGCACACAGGTACGGGGTATAAAGGGGTGCAATGTCCAAGGGGGCGGGGCCTGATCTTCGTGTTTCCCAAGCTAGGAGTCAGGTCTCCTTGTGTCTCTGTGCCATACTCACGTATCTCTCTTCTAGAGCCGATCCTGCCTCGCCAACCGGTCCTGCCGCATCCCCCACTCCGAACGCTGCCTATCTGCCATCCTGACAGTCCGTACCATCTCTGACCCCTGTGGTGACCCGTCATCTCGCTCCAACGGTTCCGGACTCCGCCTGACATCATCTCGGCTTCCGAACCTGAGCTCCGTCACCCGGACTACCATCAGTGACTCCGTGGTCCCAGGGACTTCTCTATTATACTCTTGTGCACGGACTGCCCTGCTACCTGTAGTGCTCCAGCTACCGGACCCCTTACCATCATCTAGGAGTTCGGCCCAGTGGATCCATCTCCTGGGTCTGCCCTTCCACCTGGCCCTAACACTAGGCCACTGCAACACCTTGATTTTTTCCCTCTTGAACCATGCCTTGGTTTTCTTGGCTGTGTGCTTTGGGTCGTTGTCTTGTTGGAAGATGAAATGACGACCCATCTTAAGATCCTTGATGGAGGAGCGGAGGTTCTTGGCCAAAATCTCCAGGTAGGCCGTGCTATCCATCTTCCCATGGATGCAGACCAGATGGCCAGGCCCCTTGGCTGAGAAACAGCCCCACAGCATGATGCTGCCACCACCATGCTTGACTGTAGGGATGGTATTCTTGGGGTTGTATGCAGTGCCATCCAGTCTCCAAACGTCACGTGTGTGGTTGGCACCAAAGATCTTGATCTTGGTCTCATCAGACCAGAGAACCTTGAACCAGTCTGTCTCAGAGTCCTCCAAGTGATCATGAGCAAACTGTAGACGAGCCTTGACATGACGCTTTGAAAGTAAAGGTACCTTACGGGCTCGTCTGGAACGGAGACCATTGCGGTGGAGTACGTTACTTATGGTATTGACTGACACCAATGTCCCCACTGCCATGAGATCTTCCCGGAGCTCCTTCCTTGTTGTCCTTGGGTTAGCCTTGACTCTTCGGACAAGCCTGGCCTCGGCACGGGTGGAAACTTTCAAAGGCTGTCCAGGCCGTGGAAGGCTAACAGTAGTTCCATAAGCCTTCCACTTCCGGATGATGCTCCCAACAGTGGAGACAGGTAGGCCCAACTCCTTGGAAAGGATTTTGTACCCCTTGCCAGCCTTGTGACCCTCCACGATCTTGTCTCTGATGGCCTTGGAATGCTCCTTTGTCTTTCCCATGTTGACCAAGTATGAGTGCTGTTCACAAGTTTGGGGAGGATCTTAATTAGTCAGAAAAGGCTGGAAAAAGAGATAATTAATCCAAACATGTGAAGCTCATTGTTCTTTGTGCCTGAAATATTTCTTAATACTTTAGGGGAACCAAACAGAATTCTTGTGGTTTGAGGGGTTGAATAATAAATGACCCTCTGAATAAACTTTTCACAATTTAAAAAAAAAAATAAAAAAAGAAATAACATTCTTTTTTGCTGCAGTGCATTTCACACTTCCAGGCTGATCTACAGTCCAAATGTCACAATGCCAAGTTAATTCCTAATGTGTAAACCTGCTAAATCTGCAGGGGGTTGAATACTACTTGTAGGCACTGTATATATATATATGTATATATATATATATATATATATATATATATATATATATATATATATATATATATATATAAAAAGAAAACCAGCATGCCATACAGTTTAGTTTTTTGTTAGTGTGATGCATTCATATGCAACTGAACAACAATACAATAGTCCCACCCGTAACTGCCAACTCTCCAAAAATAAAAAGAGGTTCAGATCATGCAAAGTTTTCAGCCACCTCCTTAGCCACATCCCTTGTCATCCATTTACCATTCCATTCCTCCCCGACAACATAAAAAAATATTTTAAAGTGATGAATGAATGCTGTAAAAACAACACATACTGTAAAAAGAACACCCCCAAAAAAACATTTTGAAATTTCATTTTCTCCATTTTATCCTATGTTTTCCCCATTTTTCAGTACATTACATAGTGTCATTTAAATCTACTAGTCTCAAAAAAACAAGCCCTCAAATGACTGTCTTGATGGAAAAATAAAAGGATTATGACTCTTGGTGGAAAGGAATGGAAAGGCTTGTAAAAAAAAGTATACAAGCTCTCTATGTGACTACAAAATGTTGAATTCTGACTGTTTTGTGTGCACACTGTCATGTTTCCCTAATATTGCCAATGTGAGAAGGCAGTCACGTGGCAGCATGTGTACGATTTAAATATCGTTCATGCACTAACCAGACTCTAACAACTTCTCTCAATTCCTTTCTATGGAGATAAGTCAAATGTGTTTAGTCGCAATGTGACTGACAACATGCAAATCACATACATGCGGTCATGTGAATCCCCGCTCGCACCGAGAATACCGAAAAATCGTGACATGATGTCAATATTTAGGGAATGAAAACAAGAGAGTAGTGTTGAGGCATTAAATAATTATAGAAAAAAAGTGATTGTGTAAAAGCAAATTAAAGTAGCAAAGATTGAGAAAGAGAAACTGATTGCTAAAGAAAGTAGAAAGAATCCAAAAATATTTTTCAACTGCATGAACAGTAAGAAACTCAAAAATGATAGTGTTGGCCTCCACAAAAATTACCTAGGAAAAATAGTGGAGGAGGTTGAAGAAAATGTTAAGCTAGTAAAATGCATTTTTCTGTACAGTTTTTATACAAGAAAATCCCATGAGCATTTATGCCACTAATTTTCCATTAAATGCTACCAGCCTAATCCAGCAGACATAACATCAAAATTACTAAAGTAGACAAATCACTGCAGCATTTCAGTACTGTGAAAGACAGACCACTGTTTCTAATATTCAAGTATGCCATAAAAGCAGAGTTTGTACCACGTGCATAGTAAATGTGGTGCCAATAGTCATTTAATGTATCAATCCTATCCACTAATCTGATCAGTTTCTACGAGGAGGTATGTTAGTAGACCAGGGTAATGCCACAGATGTTGTCTATCTGCACTTTTCACAGGCGTTTGATACATTGCCACACAAAAGGTTTGTATATGAAATGACAGAAATGGTACTAGCAAAAATATATGTAACTGGGCTTAACAAGTGATTCATTGATAGAAAACAAAGAGTGTTTATTAATGGAACAGACTTGGGTTGGGTCGAGTTAACACTGGAGTACCAAAGAGGTACCGTATTTTTCGCTTTATAAGACGCACCGGATTATAAGACGCACCCCAAACTTAGACATAAAAAAAGGTGAAAAAAAGAAAAATGGGGTCCATCTTAAAATCCGGTGTTCTCTTACCGGAGGGGGGCAGCAGTGGTGGTGAAGCGAGTCACAGGAGGCAGCGGATTTGCTGGCAGGCACGGCGGGTCAGTGGCAGCGGCGTCCGGGGTGGCAGGAGCCGGGGGATCCATGGTGGTAGGAGCCGCGGGGCCCGTGGTGGTGGTGGCGGCGGCGGCGGCAGCAGCGTCGGCGGGTGAGTCATGCAGCAGGCCGCTGCAGTGAGTGTCCCAGTGTCCGCGGTCCCGGTTCAAATAATGGCGCCTGCGCAGATGGAGCTCTCATCCAAGGGCTCCATCTGCGCACGCGCCCGCTGCCATCATTTGAAACTGGGACCGCGGACAAACTGGGTAAGTTGCTGCACAGCCGCCCGCCCCGCAAGCACAGAGTGGCAGCCAGCAGGCTGGCCGCCCACCCTGCGTGCAAGCGGCCGGGTACCTGTGCTTGCGTGCGGGCGGCAGCCATCTGCCACCCGCACAGGCACCCGGCCGCTACCCGCACACAACACCCGGCTGCTGCCCGCACACAGCCGCCGACCGCCGCCTGCACACAGCACACAGCCGCCGACCGCCGCCCGCACACAGCACACAGCAGCCGACCGCCGCCTGCACACAGCACCCAGCCGCCGACCGCCACCTGGACACAGCCGCCGCCCGCACACAGCACCCGGCCGCCGACCGCCGCCTGGACACAGCCGCCGCCCGCACACAGCACCCGGCTAGCCGACCGCCGCCTGGACACAGCCGCCGCCCGCACACAGCACCCGGCCGCCGACCGCCGCCTGGACACAGCCGCCGCCCACACACAGCACCCAGCCACCGACCGCCGCCTGGACACAGCCACCGCCTGCACACAGCACCCGGCCACCGACCGCCGCCTGGACACAGCCGCCGCCCGCACACAGCACCCGGCCGCCGACCGCCGCCTGGACACAGCCGCCGCCCGCACACAGCACCCGGCCGCCGACCGCCGCCTGCACACAGCCGCCAGCCGCTGCCCACACACAGCACCCGGCCGCTGCCCACACACAGACGCCGACCGCCGCCCGCACACAGCACCCGGCTGCCGCCCGCACACATCCACGGGTACCCGGCTGCCACCGCACGCAAGCACAGGTACCCGGCCGCTTGCACGTAGCCACAGACACCCGGCCGCCCGATCACCCCACAGACAGGACCCCCAGGTACTGCTATATTTGCTTTATAAGATGCACCCCCCATTTTCCTCTCAAATTTTTGGGAGGAAAAGTGCGTCTTATAAAGCGAAAAATACGGTAAGTATTGGGCCATCTTCATTTAAACATACTGTATCTATTAATTATCTTCAATATTTGCAGATACTACACTTGTCATTGTGTGACAGGGGATAACAAGGGATCGGGACATGTAGACTGGCCCTCAGGAAACCAAAACTTGATCACACAGCTAGCACACACAGAGATATAAAACAACATGTGATCAGGTTTAAATAAAGAACAGGAAGGAAATACCAGAGGAGAAGAGGATTTCCATAGCACACCAAGTAACACACAGTAAATCACCAGCAACTGAAACACAACAGCACACGGACCGGGTTACCTAAAGCTATAGTCGGCATGGGACGACAGATAACTCCATGTTAAAAAGGTGGGGAGTACTTGTGATAGGGCTCCCACAACATGGCAACCAGCAGACTTGCAGAAATTAACTCCTGCTAGCCAATTGCTAATGAGCCTACAGTTGGTCGACACCAGAGCCTGCCTGTGCAACTCTGAGGCACGAGAGAAAGCATAGTGTAGAGTATCAGAGTCTGTAGTATGAACAGCGTCTGATGCCACGATGACACGCGACGCGTTTAGAGAAAAACCCTATGAGACAACTCTTCAAGGTAATCAACACATAGGAGGATACTTTAATATTACAGAGAGATATATGTCAGCTGGAGGATTTGTCTGAGAAATGGAAATTGATAATTAATGAAGTGTTAAGACTTGAGGGGTGTCTGCATCTGCACTTCACCCCATGCGATACATCAAGAGTTCACTTGGTAAGGCTCCTGACTGATTTGCAGGTTTGCCTCTGTTCTAGTGGGTGTGGTGCAGTGCTCTGGTATTAGCCATTCATCACACCCTTTGGATCAAATGTTCTGGGAGGAATCACAACTTAGTAAGAGCAAGGACTGTCACCCAGTTGCTTAGGGCAAGTCGTAGAATTAGGTAGGGACAGCTTCCCCAACTGGGACATGTAGTTAAATGTAAGGTCATACACTTATGCAGAATTAATAAAATGAATAATTATGTAGTAAATAGGAAAACACTGGGTAAAACGGTCACTGAGAAAGACATGGGCATGTGTTTGAACAGCAAACTAACTTTAGTGACAGGTGCCAGACAGGTGCTAAAGTGGGTAGAGAGAAGAGCGACCAAGCCTATTAAGGGAATGGGTCGATTGCAATTCCAAGACATGTTATCAAACTTTGTTTTATTCAGTTTGCTAATACAAAGGCTTAGGACTAATCTTATTACAATGTACACATTTATGAAGGGACCATACACAGATTTTTTTAATGATCTTTTAATACCTAGGAGTGCAACAGAGATAAGGGGGATTCCTCTACACCTAGAAGGAAGAAGGTTAAATGAGATGATGATTCTTTACTGTAAGAGCACTGAGGCTATGGAACTCTCTGACATATGATATTGTAATTGTTGATTCACAACAAATGCTCAAGAAGGGTCTGGATGCCTTTCTTGAAAAATATAATATTATACATTGCAGGTACTAAATTCTGTGATGGTGTGACAATTCAATATATTTTTGTATGTGCTTTTCTACTGTGAGAATACAATATATATTTTTCTATATGCTTTTTCTATAACCAAGCTTTCTTTTCAATATAAATAACAAGAGACTCTAGGCATGTCTACACCAAGGTCAGCAGCTGATATTGTGAAACAAGGGAACAGAATGAAGAGATTGATATTGATGATGACTGGCTACAAAGTTCAGATCCATGGCTGAGGTGTTATGTGACAAAAACTCTGCAAGTTATGGAGTTGGAACACAGCATGGGCTGGAGGGGAAGTCCCCAAAAATGGATAAACGTCCCAGGCTTTTTGCATATGCTTTTAATATAATCAATGGTATACTTAGGAATTTTACTAAAAGAGTAACCCATTATTGCTCTATAAAAAGGCTTGTGATAATAAAAGCACGACACGTGTGCACCTTTACTGAGAAGGAATTCATACCAGCTATATTGTGTGGTCTGAATTTCTCTGCCGGCTCTCAGCAACCTTCAATTCGAGATTACAGCAGACATTCACTGTTAAGATGGAGCTTTCCCAAAAAAATGTGCATTTCTCCTTAATAATGGGAAAGTGAATCAGGCAATTAGTCAGATTGCCATACGTGGAGTCAGAAAGGATTTTTGTTCTCTAATATTAGCACCCCAATTAGCACCTGCCTCATGAGCAGAGACGAGCGAACTTGTTAGAAAAACGGTTCTCCAATTTCAAATTCAGCACAAGCCGTGCCCATTTGGATTCATATTCAGAAGCCTGAGCACTTTTCTAAAAAATTGACAATGATCGGTTGTGTTCGGCAACTGTTCGCGGTGCACCAATGCTTTTTTCTACCTTATTATCGCTTTGGCTAGGATATTGGTGCTGTATGATGAGCAGGGGACATATTTGATGAGGGGAGGTAAACTTTATGTGTGGATGTTCCTTCAACCAATAAGGCCCTAGAAAACAACCATAACAGTCAGATACAGGGAATTTTGTTATTGGTTGCCTAAGTCACATTTCCTTCTGCATATAAAAAGGAGACATGCGGCATTGGCGCTATTTTGTGATTGCTACAGCTTAGGATGGTACTGCTACTAGGCAGATAGTTAACTTAGCTAGGAGGTTTAATTTTATCTAGTTCAGATTGATAGGAGGGTAATAGTGAAGTATAGGGAAGTGCAGGGGTGTGCAGCGTAGGGAAAGTTGTGTGCCAGAAATCGGCTTTTCAGCAGTGACTGCAAATTATTTGGGCGAGCCTCAATTTGACGTTTTATCATCTAAATAGAGATTGCTAGTGTGTCCAGGCACAAATTGCCATTTCATCATCTAAATAGAGACTGCAAAATACGTGATCCAGGCAGAAATTGCATTTCATCATCTGAATAGAGATTGCAAAATTTGTGGTCCAGCCAAAAATTGCCATTTCATCATCTAAATATTGATTTCAAAATCTGCAGTCCAGCCACAAATTGCCATTTCATCACCTAAATAGAGAGATTGCTATTTTGTGGTCCAGCCAAAAATTGCCATTTCATCATTTAAATAGAATTTGCAAAATCTGTGGTCCAGCCAAAAATTGTCATTATATCATCTAAATAGACATTGTGGTCCAGCCACAAATTGCCATTTCATCATCTAGAGATTGCAAATTCTGTGGTCCAGCCACAAATTGCCATTTCATCATAAAAATACAGATTGCAAAATCTGTGGTCCAGGCAAAAATTGAGATTTTATCATCTAAATAAAGATTGCTACTCCGTCATCCAGCCAAAAATTGCCGTTTTATTATCTAAATAGAGATTGCAAAATCTGTGGTCCAGCCAAAAATTGCAATTTCATCATCTAAATAGAAGTTGGAAATTCTGGGTCCAGCCACAAATTGTCATTTCATCATCTAAACAGAGATTGCAAAATCTGTGGTCCAGACAAAAAATTGCTATTTTATCATCTAAATAGAGATTAAAAAAATCTGTGATCCAGCCAAAAATTGCCATTTCATCATTTAAATAGACATTGCAAAATCTGTGGTCCAGCCAAAAATTGCCATTCCATTATCTAATGGTCATACTGCCCTTAGATCAGCACCATGCGGTCTCCCTTTTTTACCCTCATAGGAAAAGTTTTCAATCATTTCATCATTTAAATAATCATTGATAATTTAGTGACAGGTTACTGACATGTATGGGTCTAGGGTTGTGAAACAGCTGGATAAAGGAGAGAAAGAGTACATCAAACATAAGTACGAAGTCCCACCATCATGGTGGAAGAGGGAATAGGTGTGGTGTTGGAGGTATACGTGGGATGGGCACTAATGTTACTGAAACCTCTACTGAACAAACACTGGCTCATCCTATCCAACAATAATTGACAACTTCAGTTACTTGACGGGCTACTTGATTCCCTTTCATTGGCAGTTGCAGAGTGGTACAACTTGTAGAAAGAGGATGTGCTACAGTAGATAGCAAGCCTCTCTGCCTCTTCTTACATCTCAACATCTCCCACAGTACAGTCCTCAGAGATGGCACCTCAATTGCTCTTGTTTCCTACCGCGTCACAATTTTCCAACCACCCAACTGAGAGGAGAGTCTTGTAGAACTTTTCACACATTCTCTTCCATGGGCATCAGAGGCCTTCTCCATAGATTCATAGACTCAAGACTCGAGGCAGAAAGCACCTGCACTGATGCCCAAATTTTTTGTCAGTTGGATCTGGGGTCAGTCAAGTAGGGTCCGCGCAAAATCTAGACACTCATCACCAAATGTTAAGCCCCAGGGATGGAGGTGATGATGATAAGACTTAGATACCTGAGGCAAACACGTACTGTACTGTGCTGTCAGGGCAGGAAGAGAAGGAGGGTGACTATCACAAGGATTTATGATCAGTGATTAACACCAAACTAAATATTGAACATGGACGCTGGTGCTCTTTTAGCCAGAAAAATGCTCCCTTGATGAGTCCACCAATGAAATGCGTAGGCATATCCAAGAACACCATACAGCAGTGGGATGCAGGCTGTTTTTGTCAAGCGGTAATTTGTGGCTGTGATAATTGTGCAACCCTCCCCCCCCCTCTTTTGAAGACGACCAGCTTACTATTTGACTACCCCTCCAGCTGATGCCCGATATTGTGGGTGAGATCTTTCTATTTATTCAGTAGCCTGCTGCTCAGTGTTTAGCAATTTTACATTAGTCCAAACAACTACTGTATCTGAGCATAAACAGTTTATTCTCTGTAGCACTCTACTTGTAGCCATGTGTAGCCGATCTCCAAGGTATTCAGTTCTGTATCTGTGGTTTAATTCTGATGGTTTCTTTTTAGACAAACAGTGACTACAGAATAATTTATGTGATATTTGTCCAATGTTACTTTGACAAGCAAATTTATATTTACTTGCACTTTGTGTATGTATGTCTGTGTTATAGATTCTTTTACATATACCTAGTAAAAGTTAAGTTTTATATTTATTACCAAGCTGTTTGATAATGATTTAGGTAATTCTTTTTCCATTGCTACTAAATATTATCCTGGCCCAGATGTGTTGCTGCAAAAGTCACAGTCACTGTGTGCTCACTTCCGCCGTTTGCACCCAGCGAGTAATTAACTTGCGTTGCTACAGAGGTCTTTCGGCCTACCGGTTAACCAGGTGATATGTGATGTGCTGATGTAGCACCCACGGGTCAAGGGGTTAAATACTCGTCGCCGGGCCTGGTGATATCGGGTCTGGAGATGTCACAGGATGGCCTTTTTGTCCGGTGTCATGGCCCCGAGGTGTACAATAAAGAAGGTGGAGAGATGATGATGGAAGTTTTGTCTCGTGACACCACCTGTGGTATGCGGCCAGGGAATTAGCCGCTGCTGCTGTCACTGTCCTTCAGAGCTGATGGTAGTAGCAGCTAAGATGTTTCTGCTCCCCACAGGTGGAGCGGGCCCCGGGGAGGATAATGAGGGGAGTAGTAATGGTGGGCGCCGAAGCGCAGGGCACCGGCAAGGTAAGATTTACACAGTCTCTGCTGGTTCAAGGTTTTCTTTACTCACAGACCTGGTGTACCCGGGAGATGCCGGTCACTCCCGTGATGGGCCCCAGCCGATCCCGGTTCCATTGGAGGTCAGAACTGGTACAGTGGATGGTGCACCCATCCTCCTTGCGCTTGGTGTTGGAACCCCGTGTCCTGAAGCTTCTTGGGGACCCTGGTTCTTGAAAAGTGTTTTACTCCCATCCCGTATGCAGGTGCCAAGTGTCCGTTGTGGGGCCTGCCTTAGAACACGATCCTGGTCCCTGGGTAGCACTGTCTTCTGGTAACTGTCGGGGTCGGAGGGACATACAATCCCCAGGCCTGCAGATTTTGGTGGACAACCTGAAGTATAATTCACCCTAGGATTGCGCACTGCGCCGGTCCCGAGGGAGCAATGAAGCTCTCCCCTCGGCGACCGTATTGACTCCTGCGTCCCACCACAGCCACTGGTAAACCCGACTGCTCTATTCCTTTCCTGCTGGAGAACTCCTGAACTCCTGACTGTTGTATTGCTCATAACTTCCCCTGGTGGCTGTTCCTTCCCCGGTTCCCTGTCACTAGTGGGTGTCAGCTCCCCATGTTTGGTGACAGCTTTAAGACTCAACTCTAGCTGGTCCCGAGTGGGGAGGCCAACCTAGTTGTGTGTATGATTTGGTGTGTTGTGGAACCGGTACCGACCTCCTCTGGATCCAGGATGAGTACCGCACCTTAAGTAAGGTGCAGTACCCTGTGGCAACTGAAGCCTCAGGGGTGCCACAATCCCCCACAGCAAATGGCAGCACTCCCGGGCTGCAACCAAAAACAGTTAGTACGCCGCAATTTATTTTAGTATGCAATAAACAGGTAAACATTCTTCTCTTTATGGGCGGCAACATACATTAACGTTGCAAACATATTAACTCTGCACAGTTCACTGGTTCCGCATGGTAATAAAAGCATTTTTTCAAGTACTGGTCATTAGCAGCAAAAGATCACCAACATTATAAAACTTGTTCATATATCCAAAACATAAAACACTCTTGTCAGCATTATAAAATTTGTTCACCTATTAAACAAGTAAAACATTCTTACTATGACACGATATAAGGATGCAGAACGACGGAGTCCTTTTGTGCCACCTATCGGTCCACCGCTCTCGAATAGTAGACATCCTCCACAAAATCCCGAGTCACCCTAATTCTGGTAGGGTGCACAACAGGTGCAACTATTTACAAATCAGTTCCAACCACACACAGTCCTGTGGCCCGGTTGTCCATTAAACGCAAAAATTAACCGATGAAAAGAAAACAATTTACTGGGGGTATGGGAATTCCTGGCTGGCCAGTCTCAGGAAGATTTCTCCTTCGGTTTGGGTGCACTTGTCCCTTTTTTCAGGTGTGCAAGTTGCTTGGCAGTAAGCGGAAACTGGTTCAGGACATACCACTGGAGTGGGTTCCGGTGCATCAGCAGCCGCCTCCAGGCGACACAGTCCCACGTCCAGGGCATACCAGCCACACTCTCCCTTGTGCCTGGTGTAGGTCACCCTGTCTCCGGGATGCAGATTCCGTCCAGGGTGACCCTTACGGAGGCGGAACTCCACATCTCGGCAGGACACGAAGGCCTCCTTGGTCAGTCCCTCCTCCGAGATAAAGCCCCACCCCCGCTCCAAATCAAATCGGGTGACAATGCCCACCCATAGCGGTCCCTGTTCTACTGCATTGGCCTTACGGAGCCGCTGTTTGCCTGCCAGGTTGCGGATCTCCATCTCCGCCATCCAGATCTGGCGCTGCCGGTCTTCGGCAGCCAGCTGGGCAATCTCAGCCTGGCACACAGTCCATTGGTGGTCTACCCCACCACTTGGCACGGCGGAGGGGGACTCAGGGTTGTCATGGCACCTTCCAGCTCACCAATCATTGTCTCAGTCTCTGTCGTCTCCAGGTCAGGGGCGGCCAGGTCCAAGGTGGCTAGAGCCTCAACTTTTGGTTCACTGTCGGCTGGTCCATTAGCTGCCTGGGGGTCGGTAGCCGGGTCTTCAACTGCCTGGGGGTAGGCAACCGGGTCTTCAGCTACCTGGGGTTGTTAGCCGGGTCTTCAGCCACCTGGGGTCGGTAGCCGAGTCTTCAGCCACCTGGGGGTCGGTAGCCGGGTCTTCATCCACCTGGGGCTCGGTAGTCGAGTCTTCAGCTGCCTGGGGGTTGGTAGCCACTGTGCCTCTGGTCTGGTCTGAGGCCGGGTCAGGTGAATCTGCCACCGGGGATTGCTGACGGCTTGGTGGGGCCAGGAGGGTGTCACCGATGGCAGGGGTGATGATGATCCCTGCTTCCTTCGTCACAGGTTCGTCTTCCTCCAGGGTTGGCGGCTCTCGTTCTTTGTGGGCCCGCATGGCTCCCACCACCCCCATCATGGACGCCTCCCAGTCATATATGGTGTCCATCTGCATCCTCCTCAGCTGCCGGCTCATCTGAGCCACCTCTGCCTCCATCGCCCTGGCGCTCCAGAATAGAGGGCGCACCGGTGTTGCCCCGTGACGGCCAGGGTTTGCTATGGTTGACACCCTGCGCTTCAGGTAGTCTCGGCATGTCTCTCCTCTTTGGGCTCTGCAATCCGACTCCTCTCCTGTTAGTTTTGTTTCTCTTTCTTGGACCTTGGGAGGGGGTGGGTCTCAACTTTCACGCCACTCTCCCCGCCAACCCATGAAGGGCGAGCATTCTTTATCCACCTGTTGTTCTGTTATGGCTACTGTGTACAAGCTTTCAATTAATTAGTCCTTTAGGCATTCAGTTCGTAAGGCACACAGTACCCATTTGGCTTAGGCACATTATCCTGTTTGTGACGCCAAGTTGTAGCACCCACAGGGCAAGGGGTTAAATATTCGTCGCCGGGCCTGGTGATGCTGAGTCTGGGGATGTCACGGGGTGGCCCTTTTGCCACCTTTTGTTTTGTTGCCCCGAGACGTACAATAACGAAGGTGGATGTTTGATTATGGAGGTTTTGTCGGGTGACACCACCTGCGATATGCGGCCAGGGAATTAGCCTGTCGCTGTCCTTCGGGGCTGATGGTAGTAGCAGCTAAGATGTTTCTGCTGCTGATGATGGATGATGAGGGGAGTAGTAATGGTGGAACATGACCCCGGTCCCTACTGTCTTCCGGTACCTGTTGGGGCCGGAGGGACATGCAATCCCCTGGCCTGCAGATTTTGGTGGACAACCTGAAGTATAATTCACCCTAGGATTCTGCACCCTGCACTGCGCCAGTCCCGAGGGAGCAATTAGGCTCTCCCCTCGGCGACTGTATTGACTTCTGCGTCCCACCAGAGGCACTGGTAAACCCAACTGCTCTCTTCCTCTCCTGCTGGAGAACTCCTGACTGTTGTGTTGCTCCTAACTAGAGATGAGCGAACCGGTCGCGGTTCGGCTCGAGGTCGGTTCGCCGAACGGGGGTCCCGTTCGAGTTCGGTTCGTCGAACGTTCGACGAACCGAACTCGAACCAATAGGCTATAATGGGAGGCAATCACAAACACATAAAAATGCATTATAAATGTACACAAACAGTTAATAAACATTGCCATAACACTTACCGGTCCTCGCGATCCCTTCTGCACTCTGTCTCCTGCCGCTATTCCATCCGATGATCGCTGAATCCTCCCGGTGACTGGCACTGCAGCAGTGATGCAGGACCTATAGTGACGTCAAAATAGCCATGTGACCAGTCACGTGGCTATTATCTCATTGGCTACAGACTGGTCACATGACTATGACGAGTCATGTAGGACCTGCGAGTGCATCTCTCCGGTACACGGTGCACATATGTGTATCGCCGTGTACCGGCGACATGCTCTACCACACGGTCGACTCCCCGTTCCGTTAGGGACCGGCTGACACAGCCGGTCATTAACGGAGGTTGCCATAGCAACGCAGTTAGCGGTGACGTCACCGCTAACCGCGGCTCCGAGAGCACCGTTGCTATGGTAACGCGTCTGTCAGCGTCTGAGAGCAGGGAGCCAGCGCTAAGCGGTGTGCGCTGCTCCCTGCTCTGTGCACATGTAGCTGCAGCACATATCGGGTAATTAACCCGATGTGTGCTGTAACTAGGAGAGCAGGGAGCCAGCGCTCAGTGTGCGCTGCTCCCTGCTCTCTGCACGTGTAGCTGCGTGCGCTGGTAACCAAGGTAAATATCGGGTTGGTTACCCGATATTTACCTTAGTTACCAAGCGCAGCATCTTCCACGCGGCGCTGGGGGCTGGTCACTGGTTGCTGGTGAGCTCACCAGCAACTCGTGTAGCCACGCTCCAGCGATCCCTGCCAGGTCAGGTTGCTGGTGGGATCGCTGGAGCGTCGCTAGTGTGACATCTCACCAGCAACCTTCTAGCAACTTACCAGCGATCCCTATCGTTGCTGGGATCGCTGGTAAGTTGCTAAGGCTAAGTTCACATTTCCGTTGATTTGTATCAGTCACATGCGTCGCTTGACGCATGTGACTGATGCGCTGTTCAACGCTGTACAACGGATGACAAAGAACAGAATTCTTTGTCGGATTCCGTTGTGTGCGGGGGGCGGAGTTCTGGGGCAGAGCCGAGCGGGGGGCGGGGCCAGGCGCTGAGGATGTCAGTGGAAGTGCTGCGGTCTGCATGGCTGGGGACAGGTGAGTGTATCTGTGAGTGAGTGAGTGTGTGTATGTGCATGTATGTATGTATGTATGTATGTATGTGTGTGCACATGCAAAGTGCGGGAGGGGGCGGAGCCGAGCGGGGGGCGGGGCCAGACGCTGAGGATGTCAGTAGAAGTGCTGCGGTCTGCATGGCTGGGGACAGGTGAGTGTATGTGTGAGTGAGTGTGTGTATGTGCATGTATGTATGTATGTGCATGTATGTATGTATGTGTGTGCACATGCAAAGTGCGGGAGGGGGCGGAGCCGAGCGGGGGGCGGGGCCAGGCGCTGAGGATGTCAGTAGAAGTGCTGCGGTCTGCATGGCTGGGGACAGGTGAGTGTATGTGTGAGTGAGTGTGTGTATGTGCATGTATGTATGTATGTGCATGTATGTATGTATGTATGTATGTATGTATGTGTGTGCACATGCAAAGTGCGGGAGGGGGCGGAGCCGAGCGGGGGGCGGGGCCAGGCGCTGAGGATGTCAGTGGAAGTGCTGCTGCGGTCTGCATGGCTGGGGACAGGTGAGTGTATCTGTGAGTGAGTGTGTGTATGTGCATGTATGTATGTGTGTGTGTGCACATGCAAAGTGCGGGAGGGGGCGGAGCCGAGCGGGGGGCGGGGCCAGGCGCTGAGGATGTCAGTAGAAGTGCTGCGGTCTGCATGGCTGGGGACAGGTGAGTGTATCTGTGAGTGAGTGTGTGTATGTGCATGTATGTATGTATGTGCATGTATGTATGTATGTGTGTGCACATGCAAAGTGCGGGAGGGGGCGGAGCCGAGCGGGGGGCGGGGCCAGGCGCTGAGGATGTCAGTAGAAGTGCTGCGGTCTGCATGGCTGGGGACAGGTGAGTGTATCTGTGAGTGAGTGTGTGTATGTGCATGTATGTATGTGTGTGTGTGCACATGCAAAGTGCGGGAGGGGGCGGAGCCGAGCAGGGGGCGGGGCCAGACGAGGGTGTCAGTGGCAGTGCTTGTCTGCATGGCTGGGGACAGGTGTGTGTGTGTGTGTGTGTGTGTGTACATACATGTGCGGAGTGCGGGAGGGGGCGGGGCCGAGCGGGGAAGTGTCGGCCTCCCTGCACACGTAACCAGCCTAAATATCGGGTAACAGCAAAGCACCCGATGTTTACCTTGGTTACCCGATATTTACCTTGGTTACGGGCCTACACCGCTTAGCGCTGGCTCCTTGCACCGTAACCAGGGTAAATATCGGGTAACCAACCAAAGCTGGTGACGTGTGCAGGGAGCCAGAGAGCATGCGCAGCGAAATCCGACGGATCTCGCTGCTCAAAAAACGTTACATGCTGCGTTCCTCCCGCCCGGCGGTCAGTCGTTCCACGACTGATCAGTCGGGCGGAGGGTGCAACGCAGCATAATCAGTCACAATCCGCTGCTCATACAAGTCTATGGGAGCAGCGGAATCCGCTAAACGGATTCCGCTGTTTACAAGAGCAGCGGATTGTGACTGATACATTTTAGCGGAAATGTGAACTTAGCCTTATGTGACGGGGCCTTTACCGCTGTTACCGCTGACAGCCAGCACTGATCTGCACGCTGCACGCTGCTTCCCGTTTGTAGTGATGATTGTAGTGAGGATGAGGTTCCCCAGCCCCAAGTGATGAGCTGGGTAAACTCATCCTCACTACAATCGTCACTACTACTACACTAGAAAGAAAGAAGACAGAAGAGCAGGATCGTGGAGGGCTGACAGGGGGTAATAAAGATGGAGTCTCTAATGTGTCTGTGTATTTATTTCTATTAAAGTATTTTTTCTCTGTGTGGTGTTTTTTTTTAACCCTTTATTGGAGATTCTTAATGGCCGGGTCAAACGTGCCTGACATTAAGAATCTCTGGCTTAATACTGGCTAGTAAAACAAAGCCAGTATTAACTCATGATTACCCAACAAGCCACCCGGCTCCAGGGCTGTTGGAAGAGTTGGATACAGCTCCAGATGATGGCGCTTCTATGAGAGCGCCATTTTCTGGGACAGCTGCGGACTGAAATTCGCAGCAGAGGCGCCCAGAAACCTCGGGCTAACCTGTGCTGCGGATTCCAATCCCCAGCTGCCTAGTTGTACCTGGCTGGACACAAAAATGGGGCGAAGCCCACGTCATTTGTTTTTTAATTATTTCATGAAATAAGTGAAATAATTAAAAAAAAACGGGCTTCCCTATATTTTTGGTTCCCAGCCGGGTACAAATAGGCAACTGGGGGTTGGAGGCAGCCCGTGGCTGCCTGCTGTACCTGGCTAGCATACAAAAATATGGCGAAGCCCACGTCATTTTTTTGGTGGGAAAAAAAATTCTGCATACAGTCCTGGATGGAGTATGCTGAGCCTTGTAATTCTGCAGATGCTGTCTGCTCTTCTCCATACAGACAGACAGCAGCTGCAGAACTACAAGGCTCAGCATACTCCATCCAGGACTGTATGCAGAAGTTTTTTGCCCCCTGAAAAAATTATGTGGGCTTCGCCATATTTTTGTATGCTAGCCAGGTACAGCAGGCAGGTACGGCTGCCCCCAACCCCCAGTTGCCTATTTGTACCCGGCTGGGAACCAAAAATAAAGGGAAGCCCTTTTTTTTATTATTTCATGAATTTCATGAAATAATTAGAAAACAAATGACGTAGGCTTCGCCCCATTTTTGTGTCCAGCCAGGTACAACTAGGCAGCTGGGGATTGGAATCCGCAGCACAGGTTGGCCTGAGATTTCTGGGCACCACTGCTGCGAATTGCAGTCTGCAGCCGCCTCAGAAAATGGCATTTTCATAGAAGCGCCATCTTCTGGCGCTGTATCCAACTCTTCCAGCACCTGCCTGCTATACCTGGCTAGCATACAAAAATATGGCGAAGCTCACGTCCTTTTTTTTGTAGTTTTTTGGCAAAAAAAATAAAAAATGCTTCCCTGGATTTTCCATTGCCAGTGAAGGTAACATCAAGCAGTGGGGGTTAGCAGCCAGTAGCTGCTTGGATTACCCTTACCTAGCAATACAAAAAATGCAGCGGGAGCCCATATATATTTTTTTTAATTATTTATTTAAATAACTAAAAATAAAATGGGCTTCCCTGTATTTTGATTGCTGGACATCACAGTGCTGTAAAAATAAATCTTTAAAAAAATGACGTAGCGCTCCGCGGTATTTTTGATTCTCAGCGCAGATAAAGCAGACAGCTATGGGTTGCCACCCCAGTCTGCCTGCCGATACCTTGGTTGGCAATCAAAATACAGGGAAGCCCATTAATTTTTTCTATTTAAAAAATAGTTAAAAAAAAAATGACATTGGGTCCCCCCATTTTTGATAGCCAGCTAGGGTAAAGCAGACGGCTGTAGCCTGAAAACCACAGCTGGCAGCTTTACCGTGGTTGGGGATCCAATGTGGAGGTCCCCTCAGGCTCTTTTTTATAATTATTTTATAAATATTAATAATTACACAATAAAAGTAGGGTCTCCCCCAAATTGGATCACCAGCCAAGGTAAAGCGGACAGCTGTGGTCTGGTATTCTCAGGGTGGGAAGGTCCATAGTTATTGGGCCTTCACAGCCTAAAAATAGCAGGCCGCAGGCACCCCAGACGTGGCGCATCCACTAGATGCGCCAATCCTGGCGCTTCACCCCAGCTCATCCCGTGCCCTGGTGCAGTGGCAAACGGGGTAATAAATCGGGTTGATACTAGCTGTAAAGTCACCTGAGATCAAGCCCAGCAGTTTGTGATGTCATGGCGTCTATTAGATACCCAACATCATAAACTGTCAGTACTAACAAAAAAAAAAAAATCGACAAAAGAAATTTATTTGAAAAAACAGTCCCCAAAACATTTCCTCTTTCACCAATTTATTGTAAGAAAAAAAATAAAGGGGTCCCACGACGACTCTGGACCGTCTAGAATATGGGGGGGAGACACTCAGGGAACGTATCCCCCATTTTCTAGGAGTGCGGACCCTTCATGTGAGGAGTGTGGGTGCAATGAATCTGCACTCACTCTCCCCGGGTCCACAGCAGCAGAGTCCATGTCGTAATAGTTGCTACCAAAGCTGCAATGCCCTGCTCATGAGGTAAGGGCATGCCTAATCAGGAGAACTACTGTAGAGGAAGCTCTGCTCACTGGTATATAGATGCTCAGAGGTAATAATAGATAAAATTAGTGAGTAACCTCGGCACTCTAAATCTCCCAGACTAAGTCAGTAAGTCACAACGGATAGTAATGCAAAATCACTCTTTATTGGTCCGTATTAAGAAAAAATTTTTTTTCATAAGCATATATGTTTTTGTCCAAAACAAGTTACAAATGACGTTTCGGCCTGAGCCTTCGTCAGATTGGACTTATCTGCATGTAATCATGAAAAATGACAATAATCAGTATCACATAAGAGTGAGAGAACAATAACATAAACTCGAACAATGTAGAGGTACAATTGGGATGCAGCAAAAAAATTGCAACACAGCAAGAAATGAAACACATGATACAAATGTCATAATAAAGTACAAGGACAATATAGTAATGACAAATATGGGGTCAGAGTAGGCTTAGACAGCTCTGGTACGAAAAAGATGTCAATCATAAAGTAACATGTGCAGTAGGTGTAGAGCTACAGTATGCATGGCAGAGCTAATGGGTAGACCGACCATAGAAAAAGAACGGAGAAAAAGTGGAGAAAAAATGGAGAAAAAGTGGAGAAAAAGTGGAGGAAAAATTGGAGAAAAAGTGGAGAAAAAGTGGAGAAAAAGTGGAGGAAAAAGTGGAGAAAAAGTGGAGAAAAAGTGGAGAAAAAGTGGAGAAAAAGTGGAGAAAAAGTGGAGAAAAAAGTGGAGAATAAGTGGAGAATAAGTGGAGAATAAGTGGAGAATAAGTGGAGAAAAAAGTGGAGAAAAAGTGGAGGAAAAAGTGGAGAATAAGTGGAGAATAAGTGGAGAAAAAGTGGAGAAAAAGTGGAGAAAAAGTGGAGAAAAAGTGGAGAAAAAAGTGGAGAAAAAAGTGGAGAAAAAGTGGAGAAAAAGTGGAGAAAAAAGTGGAGAAAAAGTGGAGAAAAAGTGGAGAAAAAGTGGAGAAAAAGTGGAGAATAAGTGGAGAATAAGTGGAGAATAAGTGGAGAATAAGTGGAGAAAAAGTGGAGAAAAAGTGGAGAAAAAGTGGAGAAAAAGTGGAGAAAAAGTGGAGAAAAAATGGAGAAAAAAGTGGAGAAAAAAGTGGAGAAAAAGTGGAGAAAAAGTGGAGAAAAAGTGGAGAAAAAGTGGAGAAAAAGTGGAGAAAAAGTGGAGAAAAAAGTGGAGAAAAAAGTGGAGAAAAAAGTGGAGAAAAAGTGGAGAAAAAGTGGAGAAAAAAGTGGAGAAAAAGTGGAGAAAAAGTGGAGAATAAGTGGAGAATAAGTGGAGAATAAGTGGAGAAAAAGTGGAGAAAAAGTGGAGAAAAAAATGGAGAAAAAGTGGAGAAAAAGTGGAGAATAAGTGGAGTAAAAGTGGAGAAAAAGTGGAGAATAAGTGGAGAATAAGTGGAGAAAAAATGGAGAATAAGTGGAGTAAAAGTGGAGAAAAAGTGGAGAATAAGTGGAGAATAAGTGGAGAATAAGTGGAGAATAAGTGGAGAATAAGTGGAGAAAAAATGGAGAATAAGTGGAGAAAAAATGGAGAAAAAGTGGAGAAAAAATGGAGAAAAAGTGGAGAAAAAGTGGAGCACCCTTTGGTGCCTTTCATGTGGCACTAAGGGGTGCTTAGCTTTGTATTTAGCCAGAAAATGAAAAAAAAAAAATGACATAGGGTTCCCCCTAGTTTTGTAGTCAGCTAGGGTAAAGCAGACGGCTGCAGCCTGCAGACCACAGCTGGCAACCTCACCTTGGCTGGTAATCCAAAACTGAGGGCACCCCACGCTGTTATTTTAAATTAAATAAATAATTAAAAAAAAAAACACGTAGGGGTCCCCCAAAATTGGATCACCAGCCAAGGTAAAGCAGACAGCTGGGGCCTGATATTCTCAGACTAGGGAGGTCCATGGTTATTGGACTCTCCCCAGCCTAAAAATAGCAGGCCGCAGCCGCCCCAGAAGTGGCGCATCCATTAGATGCGCCAATCCTGGTGCTTCGCCCCAGCTCATCCCGCGCCCTGGTGCGGTGGCAAACGGGGTAATATATGGGGTTAATACCAGATGTGTAATGTCACCTGGCATCAAGCCCTGGGGTTGGTGAGGTCAGGCGTCTATCAGATACCCGACATCACCAACCCAGTCAGTAATAAAAAAAAATAGACGACAAACACATTTTTATTTGAAAAAACACTCCCCAAAACATTCCCTCTTTAACCAATTTATTAGAATGAAAAACAAATCCAGGTCTGCTGTAATCCAAGGGGTTGCCATGACGATCCACACTGTCCCAGTCAATGAAGAGCAGGATGTTCCCCATTGGCTGGGAGAGCAGTGCAGTGACCTGAGCTAACATCAATGGGTCAGCCCAGGTCACTGCAGGGCATGACAAGTGCTGCTGTCAGCGAGGTACATTACCTGCGCTGATCTCCAGCACACTGACAGCCCCTGTCACTGAGGTCAATGACCGCCGCCTTCACACCAAGTCTCGCGAGAGGCCCGTGACGTCACCGCTAGTCAGTCTCGGGTCGGAAGCGAGAGGTGATGTGACAAGCGGCGGCCATGGAGGACAGTGACAGCGCTGAGGTCGGGATGGCGGGACTTCATCACCGCAGGCAGGGCCGGCTCCAGGTTTTTGTGGGCCCCGGGCGGAAGAGTCCCAGTGGGCCCCATAAACACGGAGACACACACACATACACAGATACATACACGTACATATACATATTTAAAGACAAACTCACAAAAATACATATAAACAGACAAATCTATACAGTCATATACACTGACATACATAGATACACATCATACATGCATACATACAGAGACACACACTGCTATGCTGCATACATACATACATACAGACAGACACACACATACTGCTCTGCTGCATACATACATATAGACAGACACACACACTGCTCTGCTACATACATACATACAGACAGACACACACATACTGCTCTGCTGCATACATACATACAGACACACACACACACACTGCTCTGCTGCATACATACAGACAGACACGCACACTGCTCTGCTGCATACATACATACAGACACACACACTGCTCTGCTACATACATACATATAGACAGACACACACATACTGCTCTGCTGCATACATACATACAGACACACACACACACACTGCTCTGCTGCATACATACAGACAGACACACACACACACTGCTCTGCTGCATACATACATACAGACAGACACACACACTGCTCTGCTACATACATACATATAGACAGACACACACATACTGCTCTGCTGCATACATACAGACAGACACACACACACACTGCTCTGCTGCATACATACATACAGACAGACACGCATACTGCTCTGCTGCATACATACATGCATACATACATACACGCATACTGCTCTGCTGCATACATACAGACACGCATACTGCTCTGCTGCATACATACATGCATACATACAGACACGCATATTGCTCTGCTGCATATATATATATACATACATACAGACACGCATACTACTCTGCTACATATATACATACATACATACAGACACGCATACTGCTCTGCTGCATACATACATACATACATACATACAGACACGCATACTGCTCTGCTGCATACATACAGACAGACACGCATATTGCTCTGCTGCATATATATATATACATACAGACACGCATACTACTCTGCTACATATATACATACATACATACAGACACGCATACTGCTCTGCTGCATACATACATGCATGCATACATACAGACACGCATACTGCTCTGCTGCATACATACATGCATACATACAGACACGTATACTGCTCTGCTGCATACATACATGCATACATACAGACAGACACGCATATTGCTCTGCTGCATATATATATATATAAATACAGACACGCATACTGCTCTGCTGCATATATACATACATATAGACACGCATATTGCTCTGCTGCATATATACATACATATAGACACGCATATTGCTCTGCTGCATATATACATACATATAGACACGCATACTGCTCTGCTGCATATATACATACATATAGTCACGCATACTGCTCTGCTGCATATATACATACATATAGACACGCATACTGCTCTGCTGCATATATACATACATATAGACACGCATACTGCTCTGCTGCATATATACATACATATAGACACGCATACTGCTCTGCTGCATATATACATACATATAGACACGCATATTGCTCTGCTGCATATATACATACATATAGACACGCATACTGCTCTGCTGCATATATACATACATATAGACACGCATATTGCTCTGCTGCATATATACATACATATAGACACGCATACTGCTCTGCTGCATATATACATACATATAGACACGCATACTGCTCTGCTGCATATATATATACATACATACAGACACGCATACTGCTCTGCTGCATATATACATACATATAGACACGCATACTGCTCTGCTGCATATATACATACATATAGACACGCATACTGCTCTGCTGCATATATACATACATATAGACACGCATACTGCTCTGCTGCATATATACATACATATAGACACGCATACTGCTCTGCTGCATATATACATACATATAGACACGCATACTGCTCTGCTGCATATATACATACATATAGACACGCATACTGCTCTGCTGCATATATACATACATATAGACACGCATACTGCTCTGCTGCATATATACATACATATAGACACGCATACTGCTCTGCTGCATATATACATACATATAGACACGCATACTCCTCTGCTGCATATATACATACATATAGACACGCATACTGCTCTGCTGCATATATACATACATATAGACACGCATACTGCTCTGCTGCATATATACATACATATAGACACGCATACTGCTCTGCTGCATATATACATACATATAGACACGCATACTGCTCTGCTGCATATATACATACATATAGACACGCATACTGCTCTGCTGCATATATACATACATATAGACACGCATACTGCTCTGCTGCATATATACATACATATAGACACGCATACTGCTCTGCTGCATATATATATACATACATATAGACACGCATACTGCTCTGCTGCATATATACATACATATAGACACGCATACTGCTCTGCTGCATATATACATACATATAGACACGCATACTGCTCTGCTGCATATATACATACATATAGACACGCATACTGCTCTGCTGCATATATACATACATATAGACACGCATACTGCTCTGCTGCATATATATATACATATAGACACGCATACTGCTCTGCTGCATATATACATACATATAGACACGCATACTGCTCTGCTGCATATATACATACATATAGACACGCATACTGCTCTGCTGCATATATACATACATATAGACACGCATACTGCTCTGCTGCATATATACATACATACAAACACACACCTTGCTCTGCGGGGCCCACACACGCGGCTCCGGGGGCCACACACACGGCTCTGTGGGGCCCACACACGCGGCTCAGGGGGCCACACACGCACGGGGGGACAGGGAGGGGCGGGGAGGGAGTGATGTCCCACATACTGATCAGGTCACGGTGCAGATGGGGCCCACACAGCGCCGGAGGGAAGCGATGTGCTGGGGGTCGCTGGCTGGCACTGTGACTCCTTCATCTGTGCGACCGAGCAGGACGCCGGGCGGTAGCTCCGCCCACAGATGATGCTCAATGAAGGAGAACACACCCTTAAAGGGCCGGCAGCCACAGTTTCCAGTGCCAAGGACTGCTGCCTCCGGACCGACCGCAGGTAAGCCGAGCGGGACCGTGTGTGTGTGTGTGTGTGTGTGTGTGTGTGTGTGTGTGTGTGTGTGTGTGTGTGTGTGTGTGTGTGTGTGTGTGTGTGTGTGAGTGTGTGTGTGTATGTATGTATGTGTACATGCCGCGGGCAGGAGGAGGCGGAGTGAGCTGAGCGGGGAAGTGTCGGCTTCCTGCACGTAACTAAGATAAACATCGGGTTACTAACCAAAGCGCTTTGCTTGGATACCCGATGTTTATCTTGGTTACCAGCTTGTGGCAGGCTGCCAGCGATGGCTCCTGCACACTGTAGCTGTAAAAAGCCCTGCTTTTTGCTGCTAGAACCGTTCTCGAACGTTTCTAGAACTATCGAGCTTTTGAAAAAAGCTCGAGTTCTAGTTCGATCTAGAACATGGCCCAAAATCACTCGAACCTCGAACTGGAGAACCTCGAACCACGAACCGCGCTCAACTCTACTCCTAACTCTGCCTGGTGGCTGTTCCTCCCCCCAGTTCCCTGTTACTAGTGGGTGTCAGCCCCCCATGTTTGGTGACTGCCTTAAGACCTAACCCTAGCCGGTCCCCAGTGGGGAGGCCAACCTGGTTATGTATATGATTTGGTGTGTTGTGGAACTGGTACCAACCTCCTCTGTATCCAGGATGAGTACCGCACCTTAAGTGAGGTGCAGTACACTGTGGCGACTGAGGCCTCAGGGGCGCCACACTGACATGGTGGAATTCCACTCTTCACATGTTGCAGCGACTGTGGCAGCAGTGATGATCCTTGGTACAGTATGTCATGACGCATAGCTGGGCCAACGTAATCTGAGCCACACTTACAGAATGGGCACAGATGAAGGACCTCTGCACCCTTTTGCAGAGTTTTGAAAGGGTTACTAAGATGGCTAGCACTTACAATGCCATCATCATTATTCTGGTCAATCACATGCTGGTGCACACTATGAATAATCTGTGGGAGGAGGCGGCGTTCCCAGGGGCAGAAGAGGATGCGGAAGGGAGACAATATTTCTAAGGTCCGGAATGTCGTCCAACAGGCAGGTGGCATGCGAGCATGGAATACAGCGATCGAGGGGGGGCTCATGATACCATATAAACTGTTAGTGAAAGTGCAGGAGGAGGTAGAGGTGATGGGCATGCAACAGTCATGAGATGAAGAAGATATTGATCCCCTTTCTGTTGTCATTGGTTGGTGGGACGAAGGAAGCAAACTTTAATGTTACCCCCACCATCAACAAATCATGGACTTGGAACTCCTGACACATGAGTGCCTTTTCGCTGCACTATGTGCAACATGATTCCCGAATTGTTAGGATAAGAAATAATGCTGACTACTGGGTTGCCACTCATGTACCCATGGTACAACAGTACATTTTGCCAGATGCTTGACGCGCGAATGCTGGCGTATCGAAACCAACTTGTACACAATCTTAAGAGTGGTTTTCTCCAAGACAGTAATGAGGCCCACAGTGTGCAGCAATGGTAAAAAGTGTCAGAAGCAATTTCTCTGAGTTGTGGCACACATTTTTTAGACCATCCCGTGCAACAGTAGAACAGAGTACAAGTCTGACACATTGGGAATAACTGGACAGGATGATGCAGTAGTATCTAGAGCTCAATATCGATGCTATCAGGGGGGCTGGACCCTATCACGTTTTGATGATCTAAATCTTTGTGATCGTCAAACGTACATCGGGGTCCTTGCTCCAGGGGGACCTCTCTGCTGCTCTCTACCTGACTGTGTGTTAATCATGGGTATGCTTACTTTTATGCTATTGATCATGCTGCCCACAATCACTTTACTCTGCTGCTAAGACCATGTGTTACTTGGATCTATAATGATCACTGACAAGCATGTATTCATTTACTTGGCACTTGTAGTACTACCTCCTCTGTAACTGCTACATTTTACTATGTTCACGTTTTTGGGTTATGTACTTGTAGTACTCCATTGCCTTTAGGACATTGTGATCTGCAGCCAGTAGGATTCAGATTGCTTGTTCTACCTTGTATATTTTTACAGTAAACTGTTGTTATACACACGCTTAGTGTAGTTTGCTGCCAACTTTTACATTGTGCCAGTTGTTTTGTATTAAAATTATCTAGTTTTGCACTACACTCTTGTTTTGTCCTCCTGTTTTCAAATGGGTTGCCACTCTGTTAAATCCATGGTACAACAGTAAATTTTGCCAGATGCTTCACGCGCGAATGCTGGAGTATCGAAACCAATTTGTACACAATCTTAAGAGTGATTTTCTCCAAGACAGTAATATGATGCCCTGGACTAGCCAGGTAGTCACATGTAGAGCCCCACATAACACCTGTCCCCTAAAAAGGTGTCATCAGCCAACCACTAGAACCTAGTCACCCCTCTCAGGGCTTGGTGGGCACACCAGGGGGCGGAGCTAGGCGGTTGGCCACGCCCACCGATGAGTTCAGAGAGCCTGAGGCGGGAGAAAGTCAGTCAGTCAGTAGTCAGTCGGTAGTCAGTCTGTGGTCAGTGAGAGTGGAAGCAGGCCTGTGCCCAGGTCTGCAGCAGTCTGACAGGTGCCAGGGTTGGAGCCCGGGCACCTTTGGCTAGGAAGCATACGGTGGCCCCAGCCTGAAGGAGCCGGGAAGACAGCTCGGTGGAACCGTGGTGGACCGGGACAGGATAGTGGCCGCCGGTACCAACCCGGGGAACCAACTCGGAAACCGGAGCAGGAGGTACTCAGACCCTGAAACGAGGTCCAGAAGCCACTGGACTGAGTTAATTAACTGATTGCGGCCAGAACTATAGGTCTTTTCCCACCCAAAGTCCCGACTGAAGACAACAGCCCAACGAGGGGGATAGAAAGCCACCGCACAGGCAGAGAGATCCCACGGGCCAGCGTCTGTGGGCAAAGGGCTCTCCCGATATCCACAAAGCCGGGGAGCGGACTCCTGACGTTGAAGCGCAGGCAGTCCACAAATACACAACACGGTGCAGGAGAAAGGCAGAGACCACCAACCGGGTGGGGGACCAGACGCAGCCGGCTGCGGGCACCGACCACCATCAACTTGGTTTACCAGAGACTTGTGTGTGCTACTAATCGTAAGTACAACAGTGGCCTCCGGCTGTGCACCTCCCTGCACCACCCAACAAACACCCAACGGGTCCCGGGGCCACCAACCCTGCCCACGGAGGAGTTAACATCTTGCTGCGCAACATCTCCCCCGGGTGCCCAGTAAATGCAGCGGTGGTGTCCACCTTCACCACAACCCGTGGGTGGCGTCATGAACTCAAACATGGCTCCGGCCGTACACCTACGTCCCCCTAAAAAGCGCCAGCCCCCCTTTCAGATCGAAGTGGACCACGGGGCCCCCGGGCCCGGAGACGCTGGAGCCACCACCCGGCGAGTCCGTATCCAAGCGGCTCGGTTGCCGCCGAGCACGGGGCGGTACACACCGACTCTTCTGGCGTCACAAACAGGATACTTACCCACTCACTTACATAGTGACGTGCGCCTTGAAGTGAAGTCAGCGGTGATCCGTTGCAAAATTTTCAGAATCCGCCATCTTGCCACCATCTTTTGGTGTGAAGATTCCCGCCAAAGTCTTCTTCCCCGCCGAAAGGGCGCGAAAGCCGAAGCCCCGCCCCCTGGGAACACGGCTGTGCAGCAAAGCCGGAAGTCGAAAAACGAAACTTACCGGCCGAACAAGGGAGTGCCGCGAAAAGACCAAGGGTGGTGGGTGAAGATTCTGTGACATGTGACCGAGCAGATAAAGGGCAGGGACTCCAGAACCCTGCCACTCTTTTGGTTCTTGGACTCCGAGAGAGAGACGTGGCTGACCTGTCTAGCAAGCCCGGAGCCCCGGAGCCCGCACCTGGAACAGCGGCGTGGGTGGAAGCCACGACGCAGATGTGTCGCCATCTGCAGGCCCAGGTGCGTTTCTTAATGGAGCGGTGGATGGCCGAGATGGAGGAAGTAGCTGCGGCCGTGCGAGTACGTGAAGTGGAGGCAATCTTGGAGGAGCGGGTAAGCGACCCACGCCCCTATGTTCCCGAGGGACCGGCCGATGCGGCTGAGGGACCCGGTCTGCCCTTGCCCTCTATGTTGCCTCCTTCGCCACCTGTACTGGTTGCCGCTGCTCCCCCGCTCGATCCGCTGCCACCGACACCGGCAGCGGAGCCCATCCTATCTGCCCGTGAGGACCCGCCTGTGGAAGCAGCCCGCGGACGGCTAGTCATCCAACCGGCGCCAATACCGCTTCCGTGGAAGAGTAACCTCCGGAAGGTGCCTGGCCCAGGAGTGAACCAGCCGGCCCGGAAAAAGCCACGCCCCAGCTAACCAAGGCCCCGGCAGTTCGTCCGGCCGAGATGGAGGTGGAGGCCGACCGGAAGTGGGCCCAGCGGGCGAAGCTGGCTGCTCCCAAAAAACAGGCCTCGGCTGAGGCATCGCGGGGTTGCCACTGCAAGGCAGCCGAGCAGGCCACAACACAGCGGGGCTCCCCAATGCAGAAGGTACTGGTCGTAGCCGGCACGGGGGAGCTCCAGCTGGGCCCGACCCCTGCGCAGAGTGACCCGGAGCAGGCAGACGCTGCGTACTTGGAGCGGCAGCAGAACCAGCTGGGCCGGGAGATTGTGGCCTGAGAGAAGAAGAAAGCGGAGGTGCTGGCCCGGACCATCCGAGAAAAGGACAACCTCCGCAGCGCTACCTATTGGGTGCGGGGCCCGACCTTTGAAGGCCAAGTTCGGCAGTTTGACCCCCGCCGTGGATGGGGGTTCATATTTGAGCCGGGCTGGAGGCGGAGATATTTGTGTCCCAGAGGGACGTGTACCCGCATCTTCCTGTTGGTCATCCCGACCGAGTTCTGAAGCCCGGAGAGCTGGTGAGCTACACCCGGCATTGCGGGGAGAGGGGATCGTTCGCCCTCGACGTGAAGAGGAGGGTGAGCCGCAGTGTCCCGAGGCGCCCCCAGTCCTCTCCCCCGCTGTACAGTTCTGAAGTTGTGCTTGAGGAGGAGTACGAAGAAGAGTATGAGTGAGGTAGCGGTTTCCGGCTACCATACTGCCCGTCCCCGTTGGGACTTTGTTGATCCCCGTTAATGTTCCCGTTTTCAAAAAACATGGCCAAGAACTGGCAGGCCACCCAAAAACTATTGGGTTTTTAAATAATCCCGGACCACCCTTTTAGGTCCTACAGTCTCCGGAGAGGCTGGTTGGAGGAAGGGCCTGCGGCAGAGGAGGCCGGGGTCCCGTTACCACAGAAACCGGTGACTACCCTCTGGGCCAGGGGTCCCCTGGATGTGGAGCCTCTGAGAGACTGCCGGGTAAGGAACTTATTACCCGGCCCGTGTAGGCAACAACTGGACCTGAACCCGATTCCTGGACTGGGGAAAAGGGGTGCTGACCTAGTTCTTAGAGGCAGCATCAGGGCAAGGTTTGCTTGGGTGGGCAAATGAAAGGACCAGGTCCCGTCCCGTTCCCGGTTAATAATAATGTTTTTTATATTTTTTGTAACGTTTAAGAAAACCTGCCTCCCATCAAGGGAAGAAAAATAAGCTTTCGTATATGTAAATATGTTATTATACTTATCAACGTCAAGTTGGTCAACCTTATAACTTAGATATAGAATATAAATCCAGCGCAATCACACGGAATATTAAAAAGTTGTCTTCTTTATTTATAGTTTTTCATAAGATCCAAAAGGTACATGCAGCATAAAAATAAAGGATGCCCAGGTCAGAGCGACGCGTTTCAACAAACTGTCTTAATCATGGTCTCAGAAATGGTTTCTCTTTTTCATCTTTTGCAGTTCAAAACAAAATAAACGGTGGTGGTCGGACAGCCCGCGGACGGTCTGTAGTTAACCAAGGGGGAGTGTGACGCCCTGGACTAGCCAGGTAGTCACAGGTAGAGCCCCGCATAACACCTGTCCACTAAAAAGGTGTCATCAGCCAACCACTAAAACCTAGTCACCCCTCTCAGGGCTTGATGGGCACACCAGGAGGCGGAGCCAGGCGGTTGGCCACGCCCACCGAGGAGTTCAGAGAGCTTGAGGCGGGAGAAAGTCAGTCAGTCAGTAGTCAGTCGGTAGTCAGTCTGTGGTCAGTGAGAGTGGAAGCAGGCCTGTGCCCAGGTCTGCAGCAGTCTGATAGGTGCCAGGGTTGGAGCCCGGGCACCTTTGGCTAGGAGGCATACGGTGGCCCCAGCCTGCAGGAGTCGGGAAGATGGCTCGGTGGAACCATGGTGGACCGGGACAGGGTAGTGGCCAGCCGGTACCAACCCGGGGAACTGACTCGGAAACCGGAGCACAAAGGGGTGTACTCAGACCCTGAAACGAGGTCCAGAAGCCACTGGACTGAGTTAATTAACTGATTGTGGCCAGAACTTTAGGTCCTTTCCCACCCAAAGTCCCGACTGAAGACAACAGCCCAACGAGGGAGATAGAAAGCGACCGCACAGACAGAGAGATCCCACGGGCCAGCGTCTGCGGGCAAAGGGCTCTCCCGATATTCACAAAGCCGGGGAGTAGACTCCTGATGCTGAAGCGCAGGCAGCCCATAAATACACAACACGGTGCCGGAGAAAGGCAGAGACCACCAACTGGGTGGGGGACCAGACGCAGCCGGCTGCAGGCACCGACCACCATCAACTTGGTTTACCAGAGACTTGTGTGTGTTACTAATCGTGAGTACAACAGTGCCCTCCAGTCGTGCACCTCCCTGCACCGCCCAACAAACACCCAACGGGTCCCGGGGCCACCATCCCTGCACACGGAGGGGTTAACATCTTGCTGCTCAACATCTCCCCCGGGTGCCCAGTAACCGCAGCGGTGGTGTCCACCTTCACAACAACCCGTGGGTGGCGTCACGAACTCAAACACGGCTCCGGCCGTACACCTACGTCCACCCTAAAAAGCGCCAGCCCACCTTTCAGATTGAAGTGGACCACGAGGCCCCCGGGCCGGGAGACGCTTGAGCCACTACCCGGCGAGTCCGGATCCGAGCGGCTTGGTTGCCGCCGAGCATGGGGCGGTACAGTAATGAGGCCCACAGTGTGCAGCAATGGTAAAAAGTGTCAGAAGCAATTTCTCTGAGTTGTGGCACACATTTTTTAGACCATCCCGTGCAACAGTAGAACAGAGTACAAGTATGACACATTGGGAATAACTGGACAGGATGATGCAGTAGTATCTAGAGCTCAATATCGATGCTATCAGGGGGGCTGGACCCTTTAGCGTTTTGGTTTTGAAAAATGGAAAAGTGGCCTGAGCTCACATTCATACCTTGAAGATTTTGTTATGGGCGGCAGCTAGCGTTCTCTCAGAACGTGTCTTCAGCGCTGCTGATGGCTCATGCGTTTGTCCCATGAAAGTATAGACCACCTAGCTTTCATCAAGATGAAAAAGTAATGGATCTCTAATGACTTTTCCACCCCAGTCCCAGACTGTGAAGACTAGGTGATGGTGTATTTTTCAGTGTTCTGCATTCATTTTGCATTATTACAGTCTGAAACACCTTTGTCGTGGCTTGTGTGGCTGCTATTGCTACTGCTGCTGATGTTACTAACAAGTACCTTGGTGGCGCAACAATCAAACGGCGTGTCTACCAGTTACGTTTACAATTTGGCTTTGTTTTAGTGTATGAAGCACCTAATATTCTTCCTATTCCTCCTCCTTTTGCTTCCATCAGACAAGCCAAATTTTTTGGAAATGTGCAGACGCCAAGCTAGGTCTCCAAGTTATGTGTTGTATGTAGTGGCACGGATCTCAGAGCACCAGGCCTATACCTGTCACTCACCCACCTGTTACTGATCATTGTTTAAGCTAGAAATGCTGAGACACGGCTTTCTTTTAGGCCCTGTTCCATGCATCCATGCTGCGCCATTATACTATTTGTACTCTGAGGCAATTGTTACCACTTTTCCTGGTGTCTGCTCCTAATTTTTGAAAATATGAAGATTCCAAGTTGGGTCTCCAAGTTGTGTGTTGTCTATAGTAGCAGGGGTCGCAGAACACCAGACCTACTACTGTCACTCATTTACCTCAATATTTCTTATGTTAATAGTTTAGGAAGATAATGGCTGTGCCATAACTGTGTGGCTGCACTGTAAAATGGTTTGAGCTGTTTTGTCAGCTTTTGGGCCCCCCTAAAGTTGCTGTCTAAGACCTTGGTTTTGCCTCCAATTGAATTCAGTGGGGTTTGGATATGTTCTTTGAACCGTTCGGAGAACCATTTGGTGAACACAGGTAAAGTCGGCGAACACAAACCGAATCAAACCTTGCGAGGTTTGCTCATCTCTACTCATGAGGTTTTTGTCAACCTCTGAATCAAGATGTTAGGTTATAGGTTAAACTTCATGGACTTAGGGCGGCTTTGCACGTTGCGACATCGCACGTGCGATGTCGATGGGGTCAAATCGAAAGTGACGCACATCCGGCGTCGCAGTCGATATCGCAACGTGCAAAACCTTTTTGATACGATGAACGAGCGCAAAAGCGTCGTTATCGTATCATCGCTGCAGCCTCCAACATTTCCATAATGCCGGTGCAGCGACAGGTGCGATGTTGTTCCTCGCTCCTGCGGCAGCACACATCGCTGTGTATAACGCCGCAGGAGCGAGGATCATTACCTACCTGCCTCCCGGCTGCAATGAGAAGGACGTAGGTGGGCGGGATGTTTACATCCTACTCATCTCCGCCCCTCCGCTTCAATTGGCCGACTGCCCTGTGACGTCGCTGTGACGCCGCACGACCCGCCCCCCTAAGGAAGGAGGCGGGTCGCCGGCCAGAGGGACGTCGCACGGCAGGTATGTGCGTGTGAAGCTGCCGTAGCGATAATAATCGCTACGGCAGCTTTCACTAGATATCGCACGTGTGACGGGGACGGGACTATCGCTGCAGCATCGGTAACACATTGTTACCGATGTCGCAGAGTGCAAAGCCCTCCTTATGTCTATCTTCAATCTTAAAACCGATGAAAACCTATGATTCAGCAGTGCATGTAAACTTGTCTCAAGCCTGAGCAATCCCTTTACTATATAATAAAGTGTTTTTCTAAAAAAGCCTGGGAGCTTGGAACTGCAGTGGGGACCTCAAACAGAACCTGGAGGAACACATGGGCGGCTGCGGCAGTGAGTATGTCAGTGTCCCTGCCAGAAAGGAGAGACAGAACAGTGCAGGGATGTCGGAGATACAATAACAATAGGGTCGTCATGCGGTCCTCGTTCCAAATTTTTACCGGGTCATCAGGCCTCATTGACTTCAAATGTTTAGAGTGTCATCAGGCTGCCTTTGCTCTTAATGTTTATAGGGTCATAAGGCGGCGCTTGCTGTTAATTTTTAGAGGGTTATTAGGCGGCCCTCGTTCTTAATCTTTAGAAGGACATCAGGCAGCCCTCACTCTGAATTTTTAGAGGGTCATAAGGCTGCCCTCACTCTTAATTTTTATAGGGTCATCATGTAATTTTTAGAGGGTAATCAGCCACTCATAATTGTCATCAGCCACTTTGTGTGTATGATGCCTCCTTCATCAGTTTTTCAGGATATGTATGAGGCCTACCTTTACAATTTTCTTATGTAAATATTTATCAGCCCTTGAACTTAGTGCATAAGCTTTACCGTCTGAGTCCGCTGTTTAAAAATGGCGGAAAAAAGGTTTTCTGAGACACTTCTCTACATGTCTACGAGTGTATTGCAGTTGCTCCTACTTTATTTGCAGCCCTTGCACTTAGTGCATATGGTTTATGAGTCTATAATAATAATAAATATTAAGTTTTACTTCTATAGCGCCAACATATTCCGCAGCGCTTTACAATTCCGAGGGGACATGTACAGACAATATGAGACAATACAAAATAACAAAATTAAGATACCAGAAGGAGTGAGGGCCCTGCTCGTAAGCTTACAGTCTATGAGGAAATAGGGGAGGCACAAAAGGTGAATGGGGGAGAATAGCTTGTCATATATGGTACAGTCATCGATTTAATAGGGGATTCAAAACCAGCTGCATGGAGCGGGCATCGGACAGAATTTATACAGGTACAGGGGACGAGAATTGGAAGTAAATTTTATGAAGGGCAGAATGGGACTAGATTAAATCAGGGCAGTGAGCTGATAGGCTAGTCTAAAGAAATGCTTTTTATAGGGCCCGCTTAAAGGTGTGGCTTTTGGGAATTAATCGGATTGCTCTTGATAGTGTGTTCCAGAGCATAGGCGCAGCTCATTAGAAATCTTGAAGACGGGAGTGGGAGGTTCGAATTGTTGATGATGTCCGTCTTAGATCATTAGCAGAGCGGAGGGCACTGGTGGGGTGATAGATAGAGATGAGGGAGGAGATGTAGGGTGGTGCAGAACCGTGGAGAGCTTTGTGAGTGAGAGTGATAAGTTTATGTTGGATTCTGTAGCGGATAGGCAACCAGTGCAATGACTGGCAAAGAGCAGAGGCATCAGTGAAGTGGTTGCAGAGGAAAATGATCCTGGCTGCGGCATTCAGAATGGATTGGAGAGGGGAGAGTTTAGTAACAGGGAGACCAATTAGTAAAGAATTACAATAATCCAGGCGAGAATGAATGAGAGCGACAGTAAGAGTTTTTGCAGAGTCAACGGTAAGAAAAGGTCGAATTCTAGAGATGTTATTGAGGTGGAATTGACAAGAACGAGCAAGTGAACGAATGTGGGGAGTGAAGGAGAGATCGGAGTCAAATACAACCCCAAGACAGCGGGCGTGCTGCTGGGGCGTAATGGTAGAGCCACTGTCACATCCCCATCGGAGTCCGCTCCTGCGACTTCTGCTCCGATCGCCAGACGACGCCATGTTCCCACCATGGATAGTGCTGGGGATGGGAGAGGAGTCAGTGCCCATGTTTATGTGGAGCACAGTGTCACGTCCCCACCGGAGTCCGCTCCTGCGACTTCTGCTCCGATCGCCAGACGACGCCATGTTCCCACCATGGATAGTGGTGGTGATGGGAGAGGAGTCGGTGCCCGTGGCTCTGCGGAGCACAGGCTCCGCTCATCCACTAGGCTGGGTTTCCCTGGAACCTGCAGTACCACTGGCTGACTGTAGGTGGCGTGTGTCTCCTGACTGAAGTGGCCAACATTCACCTGCAGCCTATGGGAAGATACCACACCCTTCTTATTCCCTCTCCTGTCACATGATCACTGCCAGTGATAGTTCTGTTCTCCTGGCTCATGTGCTGTTTGTATTGTGATTCCTGTGTGCTGACCTTGCTTGTGTTTGACTACCCTCCTGCCTGTCGTTTTTGTACCTTGCTGCCAGTTCCGGATTTGACCCCTGCTTTGTCTCCTTACTACGTCCTTGCCTGCCGATTCTGTTCCTGTTTTGCATCTCCTGGATTTTGATCCTGCCTGACGACCACGGACTACAGTCTACCACAGGTAGTGATCTCTGAGGCTCTGTGTAAATCCAAATCCCTGTACAGGGATTAAAGGGTTGCAGAGTTCTTGGGGTCCTGCTTTGTGAGCGGCTTTTCACTAGATTCCCCTTACAGCCAGTCTGAGTCTGTGGCTCCTGTCAGGCATTACAGCCACACACAGAAATGGTAATATTGAGTTTCAGAAGGTTAGGAGAGGGAGGAAACTGAAGAGGTTCAGTTTTTGACAGGTTCAGTTTTAAGGGGAGGACATGATGTTGGAGACAGTGGACAGACAATCGGTAGTATTTTGTAATAGTGAAGGGGTGATGTCAGGAGAAGATGGGTAGAGTTGGGTGTCATCAGCATAGAGATGGTACTGGAAACCAAATCTGCTGATTGTTTGCCCAATAGGAGCTGTGTATAGAGAGAAAAGGAGGGGGCGTAGGACTGAACCCTGAGAAACCCCGACCGTAAGGGGAAGAGGAGCCGGCAAAGGATACAGTGGGATGAGCGGTCAGATAGCTAAGAGGAGAACCAAGAAAGAACGGTGTCCTTGAGCCCGATAGAGTGGAACATAGTGAGAAGGAGCTGGTGATCCACAGTATCGAATGCAGCAGAGAGATCCAGGAGGATCAGCAGGGAGTAGTGACCATTAGATTTAGCTGTTAGTAGATCATTAGAGACTTTAGTAAGAGCAGTTGAAGAAGGATGTAAGGAGCGGAAACCGGATTGTAGAGGGTCAAGGAGAGAGTTATCTGACAGATAGCGAATTAGACGTGAGTGGACCAGGCGTTCCAGGAGTTTTGAGATGAATGGGAGATTAGAGACACGTCTGTAGTTAGTGGCACAATTTTGGTCCAGGGATGGTTTTTTAAGTAATGGGTGTATGCTTGCATGTTTGAAGGAGGAGAGAAAGACACCAGAGAAGAGAGAGAGATTGAATATTTTAGTTAGGTGAGTGGTGACAGCTGGGGTGACAGATTTAAGGAGATGTGAGGGAATAGGGCCACTGGTGCAGGTAGTAGGGCGAGAAGATATGAGGAGCCTGGTGACTTCTTCTTCTGTGACTGGATCAAAGAGTGAAAGTGAGCTAGATGAAGTGTAGGAGGGCAGACAATGTGTGGTGTTATGAGGCTGTGAGGAAATCTCCTGGTGTATATGGTCAATTTTTTCTTTAAAATAATTGGCCAGGTCATCTGCGCTGAGGTTGGTGGTTGGGGCCAGAATTCTTGGTGCGAGGAGGGAATGGAAAGCATCAAAAAGTCGTTTAGGATTGTTGGCTAGAGAAGTGATTAGGGTGTTAAAGTACGCTTGTTTTGAGAGGTGAAGGTCAGCATTGTATGTTTTGAGCATAAACTTATAATGGATGAAATCTTCAGCTAGATTGGATTTTCTCCAGACGTTCAGCGCACCTGGAACACCGCTGGAGAAAGCGTGTTTGCAACGTGTGCCAGGGCTGCTTCTATCTGCGCTGAGCTGCTCTGCATGTAGCAGGTGCAGCTTCATCTAGGGCACTCTGTAGGGTTTCATTATAATGTTTTACAGCAGATTCAAGACATGAGAGGGAGGATACGGGGGCCAGTGATGACTGTAATTTCTTCAGAAATTTCTGGGTGTTAATGGCGTGTATATTCCTATATGGGAAGTAAGTGGGGGTGTCCTGAGTGGGTTGACAGCTCCTGACCAAGAATGAAACAAGGTTGTTGTCAGAGAGTGGGAGAGGGGAGTTAGTGAAATCATGCACTGAGCAAAGATAGGAGAAGACCAGGTCCAGCGTATTTCCTCCTTCATGTGTAGGAGAGTTAGTTAGTTGCAGGGGTGGAATTCAAATTTTTAACAAGTTCTCTGTAAACCCCGCCCAGTTGAAAACTACACCCATTCAGTAACCACACCCATTTTGTTAGCCACACCCATTTACACGCACTTTCCTCAACCAAAAAATACAAGTAATTTAAAGTAAAATCTCTTTCCCCTTCTTCCCCTCCTATACCTTCACTCTACTGTCCAGCACCAGTTGTTCCAGTCACTGGCATTCTAATTGTAGTAAACGTTTTTTTTTACAATTTTTAAAAAATTTTACTAAAGGAGCCCTGCTAAAATTGGAACGTATGACCTTCCCCATACAGATTTCATCCCATGTGGTCTCTTTCCCCTGCAGATCCCATCCCATAATGGCCCTTTCCCTTGCAGATCCCATCCCATTATGGAATCTTTCCCCCTACAGATCCCATCCCATCATGGCTTCTTTTCCCAGCAGATCTTATCCCATGTGCTCCTTTTCCCATATAGCTCCCATCTATGCGGCCTCCTCTCCCCATATAGCTCCCATCTATGCAGCCTTCTCTCCCCATATAGCTCCCATCTATGTGGCCACCTCTCCCCATATAGCTCCCATCTTATATGGCCTCCTCTCCCCATATAGCTCCCATCTATGTGGCCTCCTCTCCTCATATAGGTCCCATCTTCTGTGGCGTCCTCTCCCCATTTAGCTCCTATCTTATGTGGCCTCCTCTCCCCATTTAACTCCCATCTTAAGTGGCCTCCTCTCCCCATATAGCTCCCATCTATGTGGCTTCCTCTCCCCAAATAGCTCCCATCTTTATGCGGCCCCTCTCCCCATATAGCTGCCATCTTATGCTTCCCCTCTCCCTGCATCTTCGGCTCACTGAGCGCTTACCTGCTCCAAGCACCGGCGGCCTCTCCTGTGTCTTCCGTCCTCCGCAGCTCTCTGCACACTGACGCTGATGCTGACAGGCAGTAGGAGGAGCTACCTCCTCACACTGTTGTGACCTCTCTGCACCGTCAGTGCGTCACTGCACATCAGGTCAGGGAGCAGACAGGCACCACTGAACCCGGAAGTGCGGCGCGTAGGTACGGGGATTCATTTGTGCTAGTGTCTTAAAGACACTAACACAGATGAATACAGGGAACCGGATCGCCAGAGCTGTTTCTTGCCGGTTCGGGGAACCGGCTGCTATTTTAACAACCGGTTCGCCGAACCGGACAGAACTGGCTGAATCCCACCCCTGTTTAGTTGTGAAAGGCCAAGAGAGGAGGTTAGAGATAAAAGATGAGAGACAGCTGGGGAGAGGGGATCATCAATAGTTAAAGTCCCCATGACAAGAGTGGGGAGGTCACAGGCTAGAAAATGTGGAAGCCAGGTGGCGAAATGATCCAAGAACTGACTGGTTGAGCCTGGAGGGCGATACACAACTGCTACTTGCAGGGAGAAGGGTCTGTAAAGCCTGACAGTGTGAACCTCAAAAGAAGGGAAGATAAGTCAGGGAACAATAGGGATGACCTTAAAAGTACAGTTTGTGGAAAGCAGCAGACCAACACCTCCACCTGATCTGTTGTGAAGTCTAGGGGTGTGAGAAAATTGTAGGCCACCATATGAGAGAGCAGCAGCAGCGGTGGTATCTGACTGCTGAATCCAGGTCTCAGTAAGAGCCAGGAGGTTGAAGGAATTGGAAAGGAAGAAGTTATGGATGAAGGAGAGTTTGTTACATGCTTAGCGTTGAGTTCCAAAGGGCACAGTTAAAAAAGACAGAAGGTATGCAAGGAATATTAATGAGATTTAGGGGATTTCTGAGTATGCCAGGGTAGGAATTGAGCTTACTATTATAAAGAGGTCCTGGATTAGGTGCAATATCTTCTGCTAAAAGGAGAAGGAGAATAGAGTGAGCATGTGGTTAAGAGATTTATGAGAGTGTCTATTACGTTGCATGATGGGAGTGAATGGATCTGGATGGTTTATAATTTTGAAAAGAGCATGAGAGCAGTACATAGGAGAGGAGAGGAGAGAAGGACTGATATAGATGGAGTGTACTGGGTGTGTGAAAGAGCAGTAGAAATGAGGGATTGAAGCAGCTAGCATATAAATGGTACAAATACACAGGGTGGAAACATTTTTCAATACACAAAAACTTGGAGAAAGTTTGTTTGTTTGCCTTACCTGTCTCCTGCCATGTACAGGAGACAGTGAGTTTTGTATGTTTTATTATCAGTCCATAAAAGTAGAGTAAGGCAATAAACCTTGCCTAAGTGCTACTTTGCACACTACGACATCGCAGCTGCGATGTCGGTGGGGTCAAATCGAAAGTGACACACATCCGGCATCACTGTCGACATCAGAGTATGTGAATCCTTTTTGATACGATTAATGAGCGCAAAAGCGTCGTAATCGTATCATCGGTGTAGTATCGGTCATTTTCATAATTTCCCTGCAGCGACGGTACGATGTTGTTCCTCGTTCCTGCGGCAGCACACATTGCTATGTGAGAAGCCGCAGGAGAGAGGAACATCTGCTTACCTGCGTCACCGCAGCCCACGCCGGCTATGCGGAATGACGAAGGTGGGCAGGATGTTTATGTCCCGCTCATCTCCGCCCCTCCGCTTCTATTGGCCGCCTGCCATGTGACGTTGCTGTGACGCCGCACGACCCACCCCCTTAGGAAGGAGGCGGTTCGCCGGCTAGAGCGACGTCGCAGGGCAGGTAAGTGCATGTGAAGCTGCCATAGCGATAATGTTTGCTATGGCAGCTATCACAAGATATCGCAACTGCGACGGGGGCAGGGACTATCGCGCTCGGCATTGCAGCAATCAGCCTGCGATGTCGTAATGTGCAAAGTACCCCTAACTGTCTCTAATCCAAAACTATCCCTCCTCTACCAGCTACTGTATCCCTTCCATCATTGCAGATAACAGTTGTTTTACTAAAATAAAGCACTGTGATTAGCCTTGAAAAGGTGTTTTGGTTTTAGGTTGCAGTAGTATAAATATAGAAGGACTGTAAGGCAATAAACCCTGCTTATATGCCTGCTCCAATTCAAAACTATCCCTCCTCCACCATCTATCCCTGCACTCAATGCAGGTAATGGCAGGTTTACTAGAATAAAGGGCAATAATTAGCCTTGAAAAGGACTTTTGCTTTTAGATTGCAACAGCAGTACAAATATAGTAGAACTCTAAAGGTACCGTCACACTAAGTGACGCTCCAGCGATCCCACCAGCAACCTGATCTGGCAGGGATCACTGGAGCGTCGCTACACGGGTTGCTGGTGAGCTGTCACACAGGCAGATCTCACCAGCAACCAGTGACCAGCCCCCAGTCAGCAGTGACGCGTGGATGCATGCTGCGCTTGGTAACTATGGTAAATATCGGGTAACCAACCCAATATTTACCTTGGTTACCAGCGCGCACCGCTTAGCACTGGCTCCCTGCACACCTAGCCACAGTACACATCGGGTTAATTACCCGATGTGTACTCTGCTACGTGTGCAGGCAGCAGGGAGCCGGCCGACCATTTTTTAGTTGTTGCTCTCCCGCTGTGAAGCACACATCGATGTGTGTGACAGCGAGAGAGCAACAACTGAATGAGCAGGCAGCAGGAGCCGGCTTCTGCGGACGCTGGTAACCACGGTAAACATTGGGTAATCAAGAAGCCCTTACCTTGGTTACCTGATATTTACCTTCGTTACCAGCGTCCGCCGCTCTCACACTGCCAGTGCCGGCTCCCTGTTCCCTGCACTCCTAGCCACAGTACACATCGGGTTAATTACCTGATGTGTACTCCAGCTACGTGTGTAGAGAGCAGGGAGTCGGCACTTGTCCTCCTCCATCAGCTATCCCTACACTAAATACAGGTAAGAGTGATTTTACTAAAGAAATGACAGTATGTAGCTCTGATAAGGACTTTTGATTTTAAATTGCAGCAGAATTAAAAGAATAGAAAGACCGTAAGGCAATAAACCCTGCCTATATGCCTGCTCTAATTTAACATCTTCCTCCTAGTTCAACTATCTCTGTACTGCCGTGTGATGAACATTGCACCCAGGGGCTAATATAGTCATGTAAATCAAGTAATGCCAGTAGCCAACATGGCTATGGCATTACCGTGTATGGAAGGCAATACCCGCATGTTTATTTGCTGGCTAAAAGCCAAAAAATGGGGGGCGGGGACTCGAGCATGACACGCGAGCACCCGCAATTCTCGATTGAGTAACAAGCGTGCCTGACCACCTGATGCTCAATCGCAATGCTCGATCACTAATTAAAAGGTATAAAAGATAAAGATAAAAATAACACACCAATATGCAGAAAAGTTTTAAAATTAAAAGGGAGAAATAGCAGAAGTAACCAAATGTTTCAGGGTAAAATTATCTGGAGGGAAGGAGAAATGAATTAGGCCGGTTTCACACATCCGGCTTTTTGCCGTTTTGCCGGATGCGGCGCTCTCCCGTACAGTTAATACAGTACAATGACAGCGCTGTAACTTCCGGGTCACATGCGCCGGTCACATGACAGCATGTGACCGGCGCTTGTTGCGCTGTCACTGTACTGTATTAACTGTACGGGAGAGCGCCGCATTCGGCAAAACGGCAAAAAGCCGGATGTGTGAAACCGGCCTTATGAACCACAATCAGAATCGCACAACCCCCACATGTGAACACCTTCCTATTGTGTCACCCATCTTTTTATATACCTGGTTCTAGGCTCATGTGTCGCCGAGGGTTATAGGGTACTCGGTCCTGGGCAGTGTTAGCTAGGGAATGTCACTTTGGTGGCCGTTGCCCGGTTCTGTGCGCTGGGTGCTTTTTTAAAAGGGGTTATATTTACAAGGGAATAAATAAGAGTTTATCACGTGACGCCACTTGCGGTTTGCGGCTATGTGGATGTAGCCACCGCTGCACAGTTTTCACTAATGGGGCTGGTGTTAGTGGCAGCCGGGATGTTAGGCCCTCCGCAAGCAGGGCTAGGCCCTAGAGGATAGGTGATGTAGATGGGTGTTGAAAGAAGGTAGGCCACACAAGGGGTTGCAGTGTAACTGGTTCCTTTACTCACAGTAAGCTGGAAACTGGTCACCCGAGACTGGCTGGTCTCAACCGCAGGTCCCCTTAGTCCCTTTGCCAGTTTAGTGACCTTGTGGCTTCTTTCCCCTGCACCTCTCTTTGGTTGGTGGGTCTCCGTGGCTTGGAGCGGCTGGGAGTTCCCTCCTGGTTGTCTCTTAATGGCAGTCTGTATGACGGTAGCGTGATCCCTGTGGGGTTGGAGTCTCTGGTCCTGTTCTCTGTTTCTCCCGTTGCTACTGTGTCCAGAACTTCAAGGTCAGTGAGATCCTTGATGATCCCCTCACTGTGCAGATTTTATCAGGTCTGCCTGGAACGTTTGCCTGACCTAGGATTCTGTACCCCGTTGGTGCGTGGTTCCGGGAGTACACCACTGTAGTCCACCAGCAACCAACCGCCTGGGCCCACAGGTCACTGTCACACTCCTGTCAGTGCTTCCTCTCTCTCTCACTGTCACCGACTCACTGCTCACTCTCCACTGTCTGCCCCTCCCACCTGGTCATCTAGTGGACTGGATTGGCTCCACCTCTGGGTGGCCATCCATTGGTCTAACCCTAGCCTGGTACCAGTCTATGGGGAAATTTTGGGGGAAAACAGGGTTTTTCTGGAATGTCTGGTTGTTACCGGCATTAGTCTTCTGGGTCCTTAGGGGGTAGGCCCTGCATCCTGGTGGGGAAGCAGTACCTTATAGCTCCCTGATGACCTCAGGGGCGCTACACTCATATTTCCAGGATGGCCTAGATTATAATATTCCATTTGCTGATCTGTGACTGGTCCATGGGCTAATTTAGGGACAAACACCTTGTATTTTAAATAGTTTGTGTCTCCAGCCACCTCCTCCCCCCACATAGTAACTAGGGAATCCAGCCTGGTTAGAATGGCCACCTACTCACACTCTTTGAAGTTTAGACTAACTAGGCCGATATGTCACAATTGACACCTCTGTATTCTTAGCAAAACCCCTCCTATGTGGATGCAAGCAAACTAGTTATTTTACTGATGTTATAGTTTATCTTATACCACTGCTCCCCAGATAATCCCATGAGCTACGCCTCCATGCTAAAGTCAATAAATATTAGAGCTAAATAAAGAGGCCCATATCTCTGAAAATGTATAGAGGACATTTAAAAAATACAAATAAAAAATTAAACGCAGTACTCAGATGAGCAATGAGAATCGAATTTAAGCGACAACTGGACACTTTCGATTTGGTGACAGGTCGTTTTTAAGGCGAAATAAATAAGGCAATGAATCTTTGGAATCCAGGCTCTGTACTTATGATGTGACAGCACTGAAGAAGTGGCTACATGTTGAATACATGGCATATTCATTCAATACCCTAGCTTTAGCTGTAAAACTTTATAAAGTAAAAACTATGTCATACTAGGTTATTATAAGTGTGTTTGGGGGAAAACTCCTGATCTCCACATATTCAAATTGTCTCTCCAGGAAATGAGACAAACTCTAGCGCCACCTATTGGAAGTAGCAATCCAAAAAGTCAAAACTGGCCTTTTAACAAGCCTTTTCATATGACCTAGGATATACGCCAGATCAGAATCCCAATTTGCAGACACGGTGTTTCGGGGTGATTGCCCCTTGTCAGTGCAAAGAGTGGTTAACTGATCTGGCTTATGAGAAGCTTTGTGGAGATGACGGGGGAAGACAATTCTCCTTATGGAGACCTGACAAACCAGTCTGGCTGTCAGTGGTGAGGAGACTTATAGTTCCAATGCCCCTCTGGGAATTATTTTAATTGTCTCTCCAGGAAAGGAGACAAACTCTAGCGCCACCTATTGGAAGTAGCAATCCTAAAGGTCAAAAGAGGCCTTTTAACAAGCCTTTTCATATGACCTAGGATATATGCCAGATCAGAATCCCAATTTGCAGACAAGTTTTTTTGGGGTAATTACCCCTCATCAGTGCAAAGTGTGGGTAACTGATCTGGCTTATGAGAAGCTTTGTGGGGATCACGGGGGAAGACTATTCTCCTTATGGAGACCTGACAAACCAGTCTGGCTGTCAGTAGTGAGGGGACTTATAGCTGCAATGCCCCTCTGGGAATTATTCAAATTGTCTCTCCAGGAAAGGAGACAAACTCTAGTGCCACCTATTGGAAGTAGCAATCCTAAAAGTCAAAAGTGGCCTTTTAACAAGCCTTTTCATATGACCTAGGACATGGGTCCCCAATTCCAGTCCTCAAGGGCCGCCAACAGTGCATGTTTTCAGGATTTCCTTAGTATTGCACATGTGGTAATTTAATCACCTGCACAGTTGATGATTCCAACACCCATGCAATGCTAAGGAAATCCTGAAAACATGCACTGTTGGCGGCCCTCGAGGACTGGAGTTGGGGAACCCTGACCTAGGATATACGCCACATCAGAATCCCAATTTGCAGACACGGTATTTCGGGGTGATTGCCCCTCGTCAGTGCAAAGTGTGAGTAACTGATCAGAACTAATCTCCACATAGACATGGGTCCCATTTTGGCAAATTCTGCAGATTCTTCAGATGAAAAAATATATATTTTGGCAAATTCTGCAGATATGCCATGTATATATAGAATCCAAACACGGATTCTATAATGTATATATATATATATATATATATATATATATATAATCTGTGTTTGGATACTCCTGTAATTTGAGCAAAGTTTTCAGATTATGTACAACCTGCAGAGTTTCTGTGCACAATATAGGCACTGCAGAGGTATGTATAACACTCACTAACCCCGTGTGACAGCATGTTTATCTCAGGGCACAGAATGCCATATGCCCACACATCAAACAGTGTGGGAACAGACGCTGGTAGCTGAGCAGCTGTACTGAGATCCTGTTCACACCCTTCCTGTATGCTGTGACTTAGCATGGACTATTATTTTCCCAACAGGCTTGTGATTTCTCCTCTTCCATTCCCTGCCGCCGTCTCTGCTTCCAGTCTCGAGGGAGGGAGGCCTAGGCACTTGTCTTGCTGTCAGCCAGCAGTTCCTTATTGTTTTCTAAGCAAGGTGTAGATAGCAAGCCAGACAGACGTTCCCTGGCACACAGATAAGCCTCAAGAAATCCTTTCTGTTATGTATGAGTAATGGGGAAAAGTGAAATACCTAATCTCTGCATTTAATAGCACAGACATTTGATAAGCGGTTTCACATTATAGCAATGAAGAAGTGGGAGGCGTAGTATTTATACAACCCCAATTCCAAAAATGTTGGGATTCTGAAAAGAACATGCTGTCGTGATGAGAACACTGTAGAGAATATGAGCCTTTCAAAACTATGGACATGTCGGGGTGCAGTCCAATTCAATAACCAAACCCATCTATTTGAAAGAATGGTTATGTGATGTTAACTGATAGCACACAGATGCCAGCCATGTGGCATGTATGTGTTGTGCGTTACAAACACAGAAGTATAAATTTGGGCTTACACTGGAAGGTGTAAAAATGCCTATAGCAACTATGATGCTTCTATCAGATAAGTATACTTCTATGTAAGAAAATGGTAGCAGAGGATTGATGAAGTAGCAAAGTGCAGATATCTAGATGCATCTATTGGCCACTACTCATATTCATTAGCCATGGCAAGATATTCAATGAAATTATTTTGGTTTAGTAGTGATTTCATTTTATGTGTGTAGCAAGATATGCAAAATTACAGTGGAGAGTTATGAACAGCCAAAATTGCATTGAAATGTAGACTTAAGCCTGCTTTACATGTTACGATTTCGCATACAATATCGTATGAGATCGTAACCGCCCCCATCGTATGTGTTGCACGTTCAATTTGTTGAATGTGCCGCACAAACGATTAATCCCCGTCACTTGTACTTACCCGGCCATACGACCTCAATGTGGGCGGTGAACGTCCACTTCCTGGAGTGGGAGGAACATTCGGTGTCACAGCGACGTCACGCGGCAGCCGGTCAATACAAGCGGAGGGGCGGAGCTGAGCGGGACGGTAAACATCCCACCCACCTCCTTCCTTCCGCATATCCGGCCGGGAGCCGCGGGACGCAGGTAAGCTGCAGTTCATTGTTCCCAGGGTGTCACACACTGCGATGTGTGCTACCCCGAGTACGATGAACAATCTGACGTTCAATTTTTAGGAATTGAACGACGTGCATGCGATGAACGTTTTAACGTTCAATCGCAATCGCACGTACCTGTCACACACTGCAATGACCGGATGTGCGTCACTTACGACGTGACCCCACCGACACATCGTAAGATATATTGTAGCGTGTAAAGCGGGCTTTATGGAGATGGACAGAAGTATTGGCAGCCTTGAAATTGTTCCAGAAAAGGAGGTAGTTCTCTCAGAAAAGTATTGCAATTTCCATGTTTGTCATACATCTGTTTATTTCCTTTGTGTGTATTGGAATAACTTAAAAAAAAAAAACAAAACAAGAGAAAAAAGGGCAAAAGTGGTGTGGACAAAATTGTTGGCACCTTCAAAAATTGTTGGTAAACAGCTTTGTTTCAAGCATATATTACTCATACTAACTCATGTGTGGCAAGTAACAGGTATGGACAATATAAAATCACACCTGAAACCAGATAAAAAGGAGAGAGGTTAACTCATTTTTTGTGTATCTGTGTGTGCCACACTAAGCATGGAGAACAGAAAGAGAAGAGAACTGTCTGAAAACATGCAAACCAAAATTGTTGAAAAATATCAAGAATCTCAAGGTTACAAGGCCATCTCCAGAGATCTTGATGTTCCTTTGTCCAGGGTGCGCAACATAATCAAGACGTTTACAACCATTCACACTGTAACTCATTTCTCTGGACATCGACGGCAGAGGAAAATTGATGAAAAGTTCAAATGCAGCATAGTCTTGATGGTACAACAGAAGCCACAATAAAGTTCTACAGAATGTAAAGCTGTCCTGTAAGCTCAGGGTGCACCGGTGTCAGTGTGAACTATCTGTCAACATTTCAATGAAATGAAACACTATGGCAGGAGACTCAGGAGGACCTGACTTCTGAGGCAGAAACACAAAAAAACTAGACTGCAGTTTGCCAAAATGTATATGAGTAAGCCAAAATTCTTCTGGGAAAGCATCTTGTGGACAGAGTAGATCAATATTGAGCTTTTTGGTAAAGCACATCAGCCTACTGTTTACGGAAAATGAAATGAGGCCTAGAAATAAAAGAACACAATACCTATAAATCAAATATGGCAAAGGTTTAAAGATGGGGTTGTTTTGCTGCCTTTGGCACTGGGCGCCTTGATAGTATGCCAGGCATCAAGAGTAATGATAGGTTGACCTGGACTGTAAAAGTCTGGATCCGCGCGGTTTCAAAGATGCCCGGGTGATGGACCCAGGCCCGGGTGTTTGATATGGATCTGGGACTCGAGAAATTAAAAAAAAAAAAAATAAATAAAGATAATACGAATGAAACAAGCGCTTCATACTTACCAAGGCTCCGTCGCTGCTCTATGCTGCCTCAGCACGGCTGTACGCTACCCCTGTGGCCTCCCTGTGCCGCTCATCATTGCTTATACATGTGCACTGCTTTCCCTGCTGCCCCGCCGACTGGCCAACCTGGCATCTGTGATTAGTTGCAGCCAGATGTGCCCCCAGCCTGTGTGACAGTGTTTGCCTGAAACTAATCACAGGCTCTGTCTGCAGGTCAGAATCATGAATCATGAACCAGGAGGGCTCAGGATGAGCAGAGCAGGAGACATCGTTGGCGCAGCTCATCCAGAGCCGCATTTTGAACACGCCTCCCTATCACATGACAAATTACGTCATACCTTGAAGAAGCCCCTAAATTCTACCATCTACCTTTTTTTTTTTTTTTCACTATCTAGATGCACGCAGCCCCGTAATTGAATGCGAGAGCTTGAAGCAGCTTGCCGCCATGACATGGAGCTTCGGTGAGTACACCATATGTGCTCCAACCCCCCTATACAGGGGTGGGATTCAGCCGGTTCTGTCCGCTTTCGGCGAACCGGTTGTTAAAATAGCAGCCGGTTCCCCAAACCGGCAAGAAACAGCTCTGGCGATGCGCTTCCCTGTATTCATCTGTGTTAGTGTCTTTAAGACACTAGCACAAATGAATCCCCGTACCTCCGCGCCGCACTTCCGGGTACAGTGGAGCCTGTCTGCTACTCACCTGGCGTGCAGCAACGTGCTGACGCTGCAGAGGTCACGGCAGTGTTAGAAGATAGCTCCTCCCACTACCATCTGTCAGTGTGCAGAGTGCCGCGGAGGAGGACGGAAGATAGAGGAGCAGTCGCCGGTGCTTGGAGCAGGTAAGCGCTCATAGAGCCGAAGATGCAGGGAGAGGGACCACATAAGATGGCAGCTATATGGGGAGAGGAGGCTGCATAAAGATGTCAGCTATATTGGGAGAGGAGCCCCATAAAGATGGGAGCTATATGGGGAGAGGTGGCCACATAGATGGGAGCTATACGGGGAGAGGAGCCGCAAAAGATGGGAGCTATATGGGGAGAGGGGCCACATAGATGGGTGCTATATGGGGAGAGGAGGCCACATAGATGGGAGTTATATGGGGAGAGGAGGCTGCATAAGATGAGAGCTATATGGGGAGAGGAGGTCTCCTAAGATGGGAGCTATATGGGGAGAGGAGGCCACATAAGATGGGAGCTATATGGGAAAAGGAGCACATGGGATAAGATCTGCTGGGAAAAGAAGCCATAATGGGATGGAATTTGTAGGGGGAAAGGAGCCACATGGGATGGGATCTGTAGGGGGAAAGGAGCCACATGGGATGGGATCTGTACAGGGAAAGGAGCCAAATGGAATGGGATCTGTACGGGGAAAGGAGTCACATGGGATGGGATCTGTACAGGGAAAGGAGCCACATGGAATGGGATCTGTAGGGGGAAAAGAGCCACATGGGATGGCATCTGCAGGGAGAAAGGAGCCACATGGGATGGGATCTGTAGGGGGAAAGGAGCCGCTTGGGATTGGATCTGCAGGGGAAAGGAGCCATTATGGGATGGGATCTGCAGGGGAAAGAGACCACATGGGATGGGATCTGCAGGGAAAAGAGACCACATGGGATGTTATCTGTAGGGGGAAAGGGGTCATTATGGGATGGGATCTGCACTGGAAAATCAGCCACATGGGATGGGATCTGTATGGGGAAGGTCATCCGTTCCCATTTTAGCAGGGCTCCTTTAGTAATAATTTTTAAAAATTGTAGGAAAAACGTTTAATACTGTGGCACCCTGGACAAGCCAGGACGTCACAGGTACTGCAACAACACACCCCAAACCCCGGTTAGGCACATCAGCCGCACACACAAATCCTTGTTGCCTCCCTCCAGGGGCTGATGTCCACACCAGGTGGGGTGGAGCCAGGCGGTTGGCCCCACCCACTGAGTAGTTCACAGTCCTGGAGGCAGGAAAAGGGAAGTAAGAACAGTGAGGGAAAGGGAAAGGAGAGGAGTGAAGTGGTAGTAGAGCAGACTGACCGTGTCCATGTACGTGGCCCGGACACCTACAGCAAGGTTGGCAGACGGTGGTGACCGTCTGCAGGAGAGGCCGATTGACGCACAACCGTAAGGACCGGGGACGGGCGGTGGCCCGCCGGTACCGAACTGGGCAGCAAAGAGAAGCCAGCACCATTCGGCAGGGCCTATGGACCCCGACCACGCTTGGAATCGCTGTTAAACCGGTCAAATCCGTCAGCGACAGGAACCTCCGGGGTTTCCCAGCAGCAAAGACCCGACTGAAGGCAACCGCTCAACCGTGAAGGGAAATACAGCTACCGCCACAGTTAGAGTTCCCAGAGCCAGAGCCTGTGGGCAAAAGGGGCTCCTCTGGCAAATACACCGCTGGGGAGCAGGTTACCGGTGGGAAGCCATCGGAGCCGAAAACACATCACAGGTGCAGGGAGAGGCAGTCACCGCCAACCTACCGGGAGTGACCACCGCAGCCGGCTGCGGGACCCGTCCATCCAGCCATTTGTTTTACCAGAGACTCCGTCTACGTTATTGGCTGAGTGAGTACCACCGTGCCGTCTGGCACTGCGCTGCCCCTGCGACCCTGCACCTCACCAAACCCCGCCATCCACCTTACAGTCACCATCACCGGGCCCCGGGACCACCAAAACCCCCTACCCACGGAGGGGAGAGAAACATCTCGGCTGCTCCCTGTCATCGCTCCCGGGATCCCTGTCCAGAGCAGCGCTGGTGTTCCCAACCTCACCACAAACCGTGGGTGACGTCACGGACCGACTTTCCAAACCCCAAAAACTATCCCCCTTTCACTCACAGGCGAGGAGCGCCGCTCGAGTCCCCGGATCTGGCCCACCTCTCGAGCCACCGAGCAGCAGGAGCAGCAGCGCCGGACCCGACCGTGGTGAGCACAGCGTCCCCTCCCCGCCTGCGACAATACAATATGACTGACAGTGACTGGAACAACTGGTACTGAACAGGAGAGTGAAGGTAGAGGAGGGGAAGAAGGGGAAAGAAATGTTACTTTAAATTACTTGTATTTTTTGGTTGCGGAAAGTGCGTGTAAATGGGTGTGGCTAACAAAATGGGTGTGGTTACAGAATGGGTGTGGTTTTCAACTGGGCGGGGTTTACAGAGAACCTGTTGTTAAAAATTTGAATCCCACCCCTGCCCCTATACCTTCCACCAACGTTTTTAATCCCCTGATTCTGGTTCCCATAGACATATATGGGTACTGGATTCCGGACCGGAACTGTATTTTTTTTAAAAAATAGCAGTATCAGAAAGCTGGCTATGTGTCCTAGGTCATCGGTCAATGCAGGACAATGACCCCAAACATACTTCTAGAATCACCCTGAAATGGATGGAAACAAAGTGCTGGAGAGTTCAGAAGTGGCAGCAATGAGTCCAGATCTAAATCCCATTTAACACATGTGGGGAGATCTTAAAATTGATATTGGCAGAAGACACCCTTCAAATATGAGACCTGGAGCATTTGCAAAAGAAGAGTGGACCTAAATTTCTGTTGAGAGATGTAAGGAACTTACATACAGTTAGGTCCAGAAATATTTGGACAGTGACACAAATTTCGCAAGTTGGGCTCTGCATGCCACCACATTGGATTTGAAATGAAATCTCTACAACAGAATTCAAGTGCAGATTGTAACGTTTAATTTGAAGGTTTGAACAAAAATATCTGATAGAAATTGTAGAAATTGTACACATTTCTTTACAAACACTCCACATTTTAGGAGGTCAAAAGTAATTGGACAAATAAACCAAACCCAAACAAAATATTTTTATTTTCAATATTTTGCTGCGAATCCTTTGGAGGCAATCACTGCCTTAAGTCTGGAACCCATGGGCATCACCAAACGCTGGGTTTCCTCCTTCTTAATGCTTTGCCAGGCCTTTACAGCCGCAGCCTTCAGGTCTTGCTTGTTTGTGGGTCTTTCCGTCTTAAGTCTGGATTTGAGCAAGTGAAATGTATGCTCAATTGGGTTAAGATCTGGTGATTGACTTGGCCATTGCAGAATGTTCCACTTTTTTGCACTCATGAACTCCTGGGTAGCTTTGGCTGTATGCTTGGGGTCATTGTCCATCTGTACTATGAAGCGCCGTCTGATCAACTTTGTGGCAATTGGCTGAATCTGGGCTGAAAGTATATCCCGGTACACTTCAGAATTCATCCGGCTACTCTTGTCTGCTGTTATGTCATCAATAAACACAAGTGACCCAGTGCCATTGAAAGCCATGCATGCCCATGCCATCACGTTGCCTCCACCATGTTTTACAGAGGATGTGGTGTGCCTTGGATCATGTGCCGTTCCCTTTCTTCTCCAAACTTTTTTCTTCCCATCATTCTGGTACAGGTTGATCTTTGTCTCATCTGTCCATGGAATACTTTTCCAGAACTGAGCTGGCTTCATGAGGTGTTTTTCAGCAAATTTAACTCTGGCCTCTCTATTTTTGGAATTGATGAATGGTTTGCATCTAGATGTGAACCCTTTGTATTTACTTTCATGGAGTCTTCTCTTTACTGTCGACTTAGAGACAGATACACCTACTTCACTGAGAGTGTTCTGGACTTCAGTTGATGTTGTGAACGGGTTCTTCTTCACCAAAGAAAGTATGCGGCGATCATCCACCACTGTTGTCATCCGTGGATGCCCAGGCCTTTTTGAGTTCCCAAGCTCACCAGTCAATTCCTTTTTTCTCAGAATGTACCCGACTGTTGATTTTGCTACTCCAAGCATGTCTGCTATCTCTCTGATGGATTTTTTTCTTTTTTTTCAGCCTCAGGATGTTCTGCTTCACCTCAATTGAGAGTTCCTTAGACCGCATGTTGTCTGGTCACAGCAACAGCTTCCAAATGCAAAACCACACACCTGTAATCAACCCCAGACCTTTTAACTACTTCATTGATTACAGGTTAACGAGGGAGACGCCTTCAGAGTTAATTGCAGCCCTTAGAGTCCCTTGTCCAATTACTTTTGGTCCCTTGAAAAAGAGGAGGCTATGCATTACAGAGCTATGATTCCTAAACCCTTTCTCCGATTTGGATGTGAAAACTCTCATATTGCAGCTGGGAGTGTGCACTTTCAGCCCATATTATATATATAATTGTATTTCTGAACATGTTTTTGTAAACAGCTAAAATAACAAAACTTGTGTCACTGTCCAAATATTTCTGGCCCTGACTGTAGCTATAGATATTGATAGCTATAGGAAGCGATTGATTGCAGTAATGTATTCCAAAGCGTGTGCAGCCAAATATTATTATGTTGAGGGCGTCAACAATTTTGTCTGGCCCATTTTGGGGGGTTTTATGTGAAATTATGTCCAATTTGCCTTTTTTTCATTTTTTTTTTTGTGTTGCTCCAATACACACAAAGGAAATAAACATATATAAGAAACCGTGTAATTGCAATCATTTTCTTTGAGAAATATTTTGTTTTCTGGAACAATTACAAGGGTGCCAACACTTTTGGCTATGATTTTAATAAAGATGGACAGAATGCATAATATATGATGGAATTTAAAAACTCGCAAGGAAATCTGATTTCTATACGGGATGATTTTCTTAAAGTGATGGCAGCAGATATGCAAATTGCACTGAATCTTTGTCCAGCCATAAAGCAGTGTATGATCAAGAAGTAAACAATAAAGGTTTTATTGATTGACCACAAGTAGAGGTCTTGAAAACAGTAAAAGGTTCATTGTATATTTGAATTGGAGAATTGTAGACAATGCATAATGTAATAGCACATGGTAGATGAATGTACTGGGTGAAAGGAAGCCTTACCAAAATTATTAGTGGGCATCCCTTTTAAGGTTACCAATATGATATAGTGGCAATTGATATATTGCTAACTTTTCTTTTTCTAACTGAATACCCATTTATCATGCAAAGGTTTTTCATGCATCACAACCAGAGATATTTTTACATGTGTCAAATCCACCCTAGTTCAGAGAATCATGGTGTTGGTATTGTTTTCTTATTGGATTGTTCTGTGTCTGTTTATTTTCCAGGTTTTTCTCCCACTATACAAAACCCCACATTGTCAGTTTTTGTTTCCTCTGTCTCCAAAGCTTCCTCTATACCTTCAAATTTAAGAGGGTCTCTCCATTGTGCACTTGATTTGAATTTCATGTCAAGATGAATGTTTATATAAAAATGACATTCACCGAAAAGTATAATCACTCATTAAAAAACAACACTTTATGATTACAGCAGTGATGAAGATTAGCAGATTTTCCATGTAAAGTTTAATAAAGAAATGTGGTAGTACATGGTCGAAAAATGGTCATGCTCAAGTCCTCCCAAGTAGGAATCGCTCTTTATTAGTGATTAGTGATAGGTGGACCCAGACTGTAAAAGTCTGGATTTGTGTGAGTTCAAAAGTGGAATAGAACCCCGAGTAACAATCCGGGTTTAGCAACTCAGATTATTAAAAAAAAATTAAGGAAAAAATAAATTACAAAAAATGGAAAGCAGGTGCGTTATACTTACCAAGTCTTTTGCATGGCTGTACACTGCTTCCAGGGGGGCTCATACTACTTCCAGGGCCATTAATTAATCTCATACATATGCATTGCTTTCCACGCCCCCTGGTAGTTCTGGCATCTCTGATTTGTTGCAGTCAGATGCGCTTCCACCCTGTTTGACATTGTGTCTGACTACAACTAATCACAGACGTTGTGTGTGCATCTATATTGGTGTAAAAATAAGCAAGGAAGTAAAAAAATTGCCATAGGGTCCCCCCATATTATGATACCCAGCACAGATAAAGCATACGGCAACAGGCTCCAGCCTCCAGCCGTACGCTTTTCTCGGTTTTAAAAAAAACGGCGTACGGTCCCTCTAATCTATACCTCCTGGCAAAAAAAATCATCAAAACACCATATGTTTTTGATGCAAAGTGATGTGATTTTTTTTTTTTTTTCCCGCCAGGAGGTGTAGATTGGATGCAGGAATATAGTGTAAAAATTTCAGCACCAAATCTGCATCTATTGGCCAAAAAATGCACAAAAGCGATTTTGACTCTGCTTCAGTGCAGTTTCCTGCTAGGAGGTGCAAATTTGATGCGGAAACGTCTGTAACAGATTTCCGCAACAAATTTGCACCTCCTGGCAAAATAACGCACCAAAATGGCATCAAAAACGTTTTTGTGCTTTCATTCCCAAGTGTTGCAGTTTTGGTGCTGAATTATTTACACCATGTTCCGTCATCCAATCTACACCTCCTGGCAAAAAATTGCAACACTAATGCACAAAAACAGCATGGTGTTTTGATGTGGTTTTTTGCCAGGAGGTGTATATTGGGTGCAAGAATATGGTGTAGAAATTTCAGCACCAAATCTGAA